>NC_050588.1:25417045-25727272 GCF_013368585.1 Megalops cyprinoides
AGGTTTACACAGAATAGTCATGGCCTGAGTGAGTCTTTTGAACAACATTCTGGTATTGGACACCATGAAGACATAAGCAGAATAGTAAGGTAGAGTGTTTGGATCAAGGGAAAGAAAGGAATTATGTATAGGAATATATGTGTGTGCATATGTGTGTGTGTGTGTGTGTGTGTGTGTGTGTGTATGTTACATTTTTTTGCTTAAATGAAGAGTGAAATGTATTCACATCCTGTAGATAGTATTTTGTAAATCCTTTTTTGGCATAACTGTTTCCCTGTTTCATTTATCCACTCCTGTGAGTAGGCTTGACCAGAAAACAGTGGAAACGCTACACTGCTTTCCATTCGTAAGCTAGGCACATAACAATATTGCTTATAAAGAGCATTCTGCTTGAGCAGTGTGGATGTCCAACCCGGAGCCTCGGCAGTGTGAAAAGGAAACACATAAAAAACGAATAAGATGGTGAATCATTAAAACATTGTAAAGGCCGTTCCATGCCTCCAAAATGACTCACTCAAGGGCCACCACCGGTACATACATGTTTACATTTACACAAACCTGGGGAGTAAAACCCCCATATGGTCTTAAATCATAATTCATAATTAATTATTAAGAAATTTTGGAAATGACACTAGTGGTATTAAAAAAATACTTTTTTGGTTAAATCATGGGCAGTGAAATGAACCAAATAAATCTGCAATGTGAATAAAATGAATTACTATTTATGGAAAATATTGACATCACTAGTACTTTAAACAGGAAAGTATTTAAAGCTCTGGAGAACTGTGATTCTTTTTAATGGAAATGTGATTACATGGAGACACAGTACTTTGTTCTACAAACTGCTATGGTAAAATGTAATCCTATTTGGATCCCACAGACTAAAAAGTCTTACTCATCATCGATGTGTGAATCCCAGGAGCTGAGCTTCCCGAAGACTTATTGAACTTCTCAATCCTGGCATTAGATTACATAAGGAAACAGCCTTCAACCCAATTAAGCATTGCATTATTGTACCCATGCAAGTAAGAAAAAAGAGCAAAAAAACACATTGTATAATGCAGCACTTACATATCAGTAATTCTATCAGCCATTCTGAAATTATGCCCAGCAGTCAAATTGATTTACAATAGCTGTGTTAACTGCAAGCTCAAACTCAAGCAACTGAAGATGATTAAAGCTGAAATGGGTGGCACAGTGCAAATCCCTGCCCAAAGTCAGAGTTTATAATTTCTTCTCTAGCATACATTAACTTCATAAGGAATAGTAGTATATGCACACTGAAACATCAATCATACAGATATGGTTTTTGCAAATGGTTTTGTAACATTGTTGGTCAGATAAATTGTTGCGGCCAGTTCAAATAGGATAAAGGGATAAAGGATAAAGTCCTTCCAAGTGACAGTACGGTTAGAAATTAATAGTTAAAAATGAAATGTGTCTGTTCACCAAAGTCATTTTTCATGTAGTTTGTCCTGTGTTAGTGAACATGCATGCCTATCGCACAATTGTTGCATAAATCACATGCAGTTGGCACACGGCCTGATGGGTCAAACCGTACTGTCGCTATACTTGCTGTATGCACTTTTGTAAGTCGCTTTGGATAAAAGTTTCTGCTAAATAAATAAATGTAAATGTAAATACTAAAAATTTCTAGTTACGCTAGAGCATCAGCCTTAGCAAGGTACCTATTATCTTATCTCAGAAGAGGGAGAGGGTCAGTTCAGTTGTCATTGCATCAGTTCATGATATAAGCCTTCTAGCTAGCTACAATGCAGTGAACCATTTACCTTATTTGAAATTGAAAGAAATTATTCTATGGACAGATGTCTATAAAACATGCAGGATAGAAAACAGACCAGGTTACAGGGGACGTAATCCAAAGATTTAGTGATTAACATGACTTGACACTGAGGACTGAAAAATATATGATATGTTTCCTATGAATGCTATTTGGAGCTAAAGTCTTAACCATAAACAGCACCAATAATTAAACTAATATGAGGTGGAAGGGAGGAATAGTAGTGAAGGTCTAGCCACTGCTTGTGTGCCCTTGAGCAAGGTACTTCACTGGAACCTTCAGTAAATATTCAGCTGTTTAAATGGACAATATCTGAGAAAAACAGAGCAAAACAAAACAATAATGTGAATAATGTGCATGCAAAAAATAATGCACTGCACAGAAAATGATGTCTAATAGAATAATTGTTAATGGAACAAAAGATATTTTGGTAACCACCTATCTTTGCTGTCTATTAAGTGGCAGCTTTTCTAAATACAATCTGCCTGATTAGAAAGTGACTAAATTGGTTGTTTTTCCAAGTAACAGCAAGACTCTAGCTGCCGACCACATTGCAGAAGTGCCATTTTTATCATTAAAGTCAATCATATAGTGTTTACTGTATCCACAGTTCATCTTCTCTTCTTCATGAGAACGTACTGTAGCTTATTTTTAAACAATGGGTAGCTAAAAATTTCTTCTTCAGAACAAGCTGACACTAGGGTACAGAACCAGTGGGATCAGCTACAGAATGCATTCTGGTGTTCAGTAGCTCATCCAAATAATGCAAGGCTGTCACATTATGCAGCTGCAAACATTTTTATTAAGTTCATTTTATAAAATTTCAACACAAATGCACCAAACAATATTTCACATGCACAACTTTAGTATACAACACAAACCAATCGCTTTTCAATATGAAAACACCATCTTATAAATAATCTCACGGAGATTGCAAAAACATTGAATTAATACAGCAGTATTAAAATCAAAGGCCAAGTGTTGTAAAAGTGTCTGCCAGGTTGAAATAAAAATAGATAAATATATCTGCCTTAATATTCAATGTTGTCATAGGTAACTATTGTACATGTGAGGAGTATCGATGTCATATCTGGGCGGTTAATTCCATTAAACCCATTATTTTAAAAAAAGACACCCTTGGGTTTTGTGCCTTCCTTGCACATATGTAACAATGCTTAATTTAAATCATGGCCTCGAGTATAAACAAAGACGCAGCATTATGTTGCCTTTCTTATCTTATCAAGGAATGCACTATACACATACACACCAGGCTGTTCCTTACATTAAATGGGCAGTAAGACATCTATAAATACATAATTACTTAACACCCAGGGGAAGTATGTAATTCTGTGTTCTAAATGCAAGTAAACTCTTGTAGAACTACACCCAAAATTAGTATTTTATTTGAACTCGTGCACGTTAAGTTTGGATAAAGGAGAGTGCTACTTGCTGGGCTAATTGATAATGTGTGGGTAAAACTTCATTTTTAATCTTATATGCATTTTTGTAAAGTACAATGCAATTGAGTATACCCTGCCCATTTAATGTAGAGTGGGATCAAAAGCTATTGTATGCACCATTTTTGAATAGTGAATAATGTGATAAGAGAGACTTTCAAGTCAATGCTATTATGTCAGATCTTTTCCTTTAATTTTTTTTCCCCTTTTTTAAGGTTTAGAATCAGACTAGGTACTCTAAGGTCTATAATGCCATGATTGATTTTGTGTTTTCAATGTTTTGGTACTTCAGTGGCATTTCAATCCATTTTAATATTGACAAACACTTCTTTCAGTTTCGCCCCTGCAGAAAAGCCTGAACTCCTTAACGATGAAGAAAAAAACTACTGAAAGCATACAGTCAGAGGATTTTCTAAATGAGAGTTGAGCTCCAAGTGGGTTTCATTTTATGGGAATTTTGCTCTCTCACAACACTTGACCTTTAAGAAAACGCTAATTTCTGAACATTTCCATCCTTTTGGTAGATCTGTAAGTGCTAAGTATTACAAATCCACTGACCATAATCTAATATAGTTTTTTGAACCCACTAAAATAACAAAAGAAAATGTTATCACTTGAGTACTGATTAATTACAATAGCAATGGATTTAACACAACTTTTCAGCAACAAGGGAACATGATTCAAAATTATTACACGTATATTACATTTGAAATTTCTTCCTTTTTTCTGTAATATGTTAATTCTTTAAAGGAGTGGAGTTTATGTTAAACATAGCGGTCTGTAATGTACTACTAAAAATAGGCCGAAGAACAGCGATAGGAAAGAGAAAAGGACATATCAAACCATAACCTAGCAACACCCAAGACAGGAACAGTGGCATCAGTCAATCAGCCGTCTGAATTGTGACAGCTGCAATAATAGGAGTGAAAAATCAATATCCCATTGACTCTGCTGCAGCAGTCTAATCAACAGACGCAGGCCTTTGTGAAAGTGCTGAAGGAGCAGATAGGACAGCCTGGTGGTAAGTGCTGTTTGGGCTTCGGGGCCTCTGAGGCCTGCCCACCTGTTCCAGTGCCTGAGCACTGCGGGACATTGTGTCACCTTGGTTCATTTCCTTGTGCTTTCATTCGACTTTGAAAACAAGTGCAAATGTGCGAGGGCGCTGCCTGAAATGTTGCTGAAGCGCAGCCAGGTCTAACAGTCCTGGATTTGGTAAAGGCACAGTCCCCTTGCAGCGGGCAGCCATCGGCTTTACTACGACGTTGAGCAGAATCAAGTCTACAACTACGCCAGTCCTGGAACCGTGCCTTATGCAGGCAGACCCTCGTGATGATTTAAGAAGGAGGACCTCTTCCTCTGCTTCCAATTGGCCGGTACTGTCCTGATACACTGTAGTTCCACTAGAAGCTTATTTGGTGCTCTCTCAATCTGAGCTCCGCTGCCACACTGTATTTTATTCAGACGTCTTAATAGCTTCAAAGTTACACATCGGATCAGACCTTTAATTATGCTGGGATGTTCTATCGACCATAAATGTTGAGAAAATAAGTTCCAGGCATTCTCAATCCACCTCTGCTGTTTGTCTGACTTTCAATGCTTTCGTAACTATCACGCGTGCCGTAGTATCTATGCATCTTTAATAGAATCACTTCCATTAATGCATTCTTCTTCTGACCTCTTACCCTTTTCACTCATTTGTTAACATGCTTACTCATTTATTAAGTTATATATCACTGATTACATTGTAATGGACGGCTCTCCCACACCAGTGACTTGAGTCATATGTACATTTTCTAGTGAAGGCACTAGTTTTACCATAAAGTGACTCCAATGTTAATCGAATGCAATTCCAGCTGTAATTTGCTGGATTACTTAAGTGGGGCTGACCAGCCAAGCAGATTAACAGTGTGTTAATCATATAGCAAAAGAGGTGTCTTGACCAAAAATAAATTGGATGATGAAAATTCTCTTCACACAAGCGCTAAACATACTCAAATTTCCGAGAACAAGTCACTGTGTACAGAATATATACCGTACTAGGCTTCAAGAATATATAAACCATATAGTACAGTACAAAAGTGAGAGCTGACAATATGCTGACTTATAAGGAGGGTCTTGGTTTTTTAAAATCTTTAAGGAAATTTTACTCTGAGACAATGGACTGAATGGAGGATAGGTTTGTAAAGAGGCACAGGTGATGATACTAGTTTCTAGCCCTGGTCCCTGTTAGTAAGGACACATACATATGGTACACATTATGTTTTTTTTTGTATTATGCATTTTGTTTTTTAATTCATCTGGTAAATAATTCCCTTCTGGCTCATGAATTGATCTCATCTGATCCCAATTTAGGTTCAGCAAACAATTCAGCTGTTAAAGTGACAAAACCACCAGTGAGTATTTTACCACCTTATGCACTTAATCAATGACTGTAAAATCTCAGATTGCAGTTTGCAGATGTGCCACAGTGGTACTGGCTTTTACATGAAGACCAAGCTATTTAAAAGAGCTGACACATTGCCATATTTGATTATTTCCACTGTTACCACTAATTCTAATTGCAATTCCATTAAAATTAAGAATTTTCAGGGATTACTTCTTAATACTCCCTGCATTATCCTCTCCGACAACCTTAAATGACCTTTGGTGACACATTACCATCACAACTCTAAATGGGAATTACATTTCAGACCTATAATAATAAATGTGAAAATAAAAAACAATGACCCAAAGAAGACTTTTTTTTTTTACAATGTAATTAACATAAACAAATATGATATGTATTTTCGTCAACTACTTTGGTATGTAAATGGCATTAAGGCATTTATATTCTTCAAGGATACTCGAGGCGAACAGATCAGTAATGTTGACATCAATATTCCCATATGGAAATATGTATAGCTGGCATAAACATTTTGAAATCGTTTCATACAGTAGTGTGATGGCATGTATGACATAAGACAAGATATCGCATCATAAACATGCACACTAATTCTTTTTTGTTATATACATTTCAAATTACAATATGCATTACCCTGTTATGTCACACTTGCCACAGGTTTTTGTTCTGTTTTCAGTATGAATTTGAATTTCAATATGGATGCAATATACATAGAGCCACAGAGGGATGAACATATCACTGCTCACGTGTCTAAGGTAAAAAAAAAAAAAACACTGGGATGAGTTTGGAGACAGGCAGGTTTGTCTCAACACTCAGATGAAGGTGGATCTGAACGTGGAGAGGACCATAGTGAAAACCAGCGAAAGACCAAGGGAGCAGGAACATGGAGCTCTGGAGCCCCTGGCTCCCATGCCTGAAAGAAAACAGCCATGTTATAGATATTTAAGAATGAGAAAATTCAACATTTTCAGAGGAAAAAAAAAACCTGCACCCCTGTATCTATCTCCTCAATTTTATGACAGCATGTCGTAAATCAAAGAGCAATGCTGCATACAAAGTGCTCACCGTATCTTCATTATTAATGGCTTTCAACAGGAAAGGCCATTAAAGAATTCTGAAATGATAAGCATTATATTGCCAGGGAAAGCAGATCTCTTTAGAGTAGGACTGAAACACATTTCAATTCTGAACAGCAGAGGGGAGCGCGTGGTCCCATTTCCTATGCTGCATTGCTGTGCAGTCAACAAGGAATAATAACCCCGTGGCAGAGATGGATTGCATTGCACATGAATTTCTAAAAAGATCGGATTTCTTGCACCCAAAAGAAGTCCATTACACACGGTCAGCAAGGGATGCAACAAGGTCAAAATAAATGTGCTATTAGGATGATTGAGTCATCATTATAACCTTATCAATTCTCACAGGAGAAAAACAGTAAAAAGAGGGGCGAGCTTACTTAATTTGTGAATATGGATAGGTTCACTGCCTGTGCCCTCCCCTCCATCGCTTAAGGCCTTGACTTGAATGAGATAGTCATCGTTGGCAGAGAGGGTCAGTTCTGCTGTTGTTTTATTGGTTGTGATTGTATTCACGTCATTGTACCGCTGTCTTCTGTACGACACCTTTAGGAGAAAACAAAACACATAATGATTTCAGTCCGGGAAAATATTTTTGGATATGCCTCATTGGTGGAAAATTATTGAATGCCACTAATGAGAATGATAAAATTGATAGATACGGTTGCATCTTAACAAGGGAGCTTAGCTGGTGTGAGCTGTTGCTATGCTTGATTTGCTATAGTGATTTAAAGATTAGGAGACACACTAATTGCAATATGCAGCCATGTGTTTGACAGAGACCCATGAGGATCTGACCCATAGCAACAGAACAGTCTCAGCTATCTGCTCTTAGGACTGCTGATGGTCCTGAAATTGCATTTTACTTTTGGACATTATACACACAGAAACATACACATCAGAGGATATGAAAGCCTTTGTATTGCTGAAGGTGTACATCTAGCATTTGGATATTATAGACATCTACATTTTATCTCTCTAAATATAGATTTACAACCCCCAAAATGCCAAACATCAGAATTCTTACAATGAAGGTGAATGAAAGGTACACGAAAGCATCAATTATTGTTTCCTTCACAAAATGTACTATATTGTGTGGTGGAGAAAGAGCTACCTGGCACTTACTTGATACCCGGTGACCTCTGACTCTGTCTCCAAGGCTGTCACAGGGTCCCAATGAAGGGTGAGCTGGGAGCCAATCAGAGTCCACTCTATGTTCATGGGGGGCTGCCCCGGGGCTGTGAGGGAAAGAACCCCAAAAGCACATCACTTCACAGCTCTCATGCCTCATCACTCTTACCCACTATACCAGATTCAATCCACTAGGGCCTCAGCCTATTTTCCCTTCCATTGCCCCCCTGGTCTTCTTTGTGTAAATCAGGTTATCCTTGAGTCAAATTCAGGTCAGTAGCTATGTGATGCATCATCAGTTACTAACAGGATGGACAGCTGATATATACAATCTGCAGGTGCCTGTCACTTGACAAATGAAACGTAATTTCTTGGAATCCCCCTCAAACCCCTTGATGACTTTGAAATTGATAATGTACAATAAGAGAAGCCATTAAAATCCATTCCAGTGACTTTGTTTGATAGGGTGCATGTGCTTACTGTTAAAAACAGTCGATGTAGCTACAAGCTATAATTGTGACCTGATTATGACTGTATCTTGTTGCAAGAGACTCACGTGGCTTTTTGGTGGTGGCGTTGACAGTCAGAGACTGTGGGCCTGTTCCAGCGGTGTTAAAAGCACTCACGGATAAGTAATACTGACTGTTTCCTTTCAGGCCACTGACATTAAGAGAGGTGTAATTTCCAGATATTCTCACTTTCCCCACTGTTTCGGGCTTGGTGTCATCTTCCCAATACACCACCTGTTTACCAGGGTGAGAAAACAGAGTTACAGTGACTTTTGAGAAGGGATTGCACATATAGGCAGTTTAGTAGTGCATACATTTGGTAAGGTATCATCTTTTAACCACTAATTTTAATCTTGGCTTTAAAAAGAGTGGCATTTGTGTGATGTTTGTTCAGGAGAAAAATTCCAGAAAAAATCCTCCCTGACCATGCTCTTTCCAAGATGTAATATATCACATTACCTTCACTCTTTTGGATGGATGTGCTGTGTTTGAATCTTTGGCATTGGGAAATTTACAGTGTGATGATGAGAAGGAAGGAATTCAAAGGAAGTAAAACATTAATGAATGAGAATGCTTACTTTGATTATTGTGGCTACACTAAGATCGAGATGGGGATGTACACTCAGTCCCCTCTAGACTGAGTCAGCCTCTGATGCAGACTCTTAAAAATGCAACGCAAATGCACACTGCTCTAGTCAAGTAAAACTTGCACATAGTGCACCACAAGATTTTTAGGATATCTGTGCTTTCAGATAGTAAATGTGTTCCAAATGTATTCAAATGCCTGTGTTAAAGATGTAAAGTTTCAATTAAGATTGATCTCTGAGCAATTGAGAATTATTTAATGTGATGAATTAAATAATCAGATATTAGTTTAGAGGCAAATTTAATATTCATGCTTTGGTATCTAGTGATATAATTTTCAAGTTTATAAATAATGAGCCATAAAATGCGTGGTGCACGTTCATGGAAATAAGCTCTATATTCAAGGATTTTTGCGGTAGAGATATGCTAATATGTTAGATAAGATTTTCCTCTCATGGCAACAGTTTCAAAGTAGGATGACTTAAAGGCCATTCAGATATCTAACAGCTTTGAAAATAGGAGTCTGAAATGAAGATATGCCCTGTTATAGGACATTAAATCTGTTCATAATGTTTTCCTTTAAAATTTGATACAGACAATATTTTCCTACTTGCATGTTTGGCTGACACAACACAAAGGAGATATGTCAAAATTTTGTTCTAACAGGCCTACCTAAAAACGAAGTCTGTTGCTGTATCCCTACACAGAATACAGATAATTAGTTTTTTTCCCTTTTTTAAATGCCCTTCCAAAGTCCTGTGTAGTGACATAATAGCACTATTCTTTCAAGACAATATTACCAGTGCCATGGCAACAGTGCAGTTTTGTGCCGAGGGGCAGAGGTGACAGAAATTGAAAGAGCACTGGGTGAAAATGCAAGGCGCTCTTTGCATTCTTAAGAGGAATGAGAAAGATGCTTTTATTGGCATTGAGATGCTGTGGCAGGGGGGGAAAGTCATTTAAAGCCAAAGCATCTAAACGCCTATTTTTCAATGAAATGTTTCTAGGGGCACTTGTGATAAAAAAAAGAAAAGAAAAAAACCACAATGTGCATTTTGTATACTGGGAAACAAAGTAATTGCACTTCTAGCTTAACGCTGAAAGAAGTCCTTTCAGAAATTAATTTCCATTTTAAATAGGCAGTGTACCTCATATCCAAGGACCCTTTCAGGAATGGGAGGCAGGGCTGCCCAGATTACTTCAATTTGCGATGCAGAAATACTTCTGGCCACAACTCTCTCAGGCGCAGCGCTTGGCACTAAACGAAAAGAGGTTGGGTGAGAATTCTGCTGTTTTATTAGATATCATTACCGAGAAAAAAAACAGGAATCAGATAAAGGCGCAGCAAATTAAATTAACATTGTACCTCACTGACAGTTTTGTAATTGCCAAAATTTCCTTCAATGCAAGACCATGACAACTAATAACGAGCTGACTCCCACACTTCATCGAAAATAAAACTCTTAAATAACATCTTCATCGTAACTATTCAAAGCCATGCTCTAGCATAAAAGGATCAGTTGCCCCACGCTGCCTTGTGGGTCCCTTACCCTCCTCTGCTGAAAACACAGTGGCTATTGTGCTGAAGGGCCCTTCTCCTTTGTTATTGTAAGCTCCGACCTTAACGTCGAAAGGAGAGAACGGTGGGATGCTGTCATTTCGAAAAACATAGCGGGCCACTCCGGGGGTTGATATGACAGCACGCGTCCAGGTGACTGCGCCCAGGGGACGGAAGGCAATGATGTACCCGAAGCCCTCGCCGTTCTGAAGCTCCTCTGGCACCGGCTGGGAGCAAAACACAAAACTATAGTGATATTAAAACGCATAGAGACAAAGACACAGACTCAGCTAGACTTTGTCTTCAAACTCATGCTTCAGAGGGTACCTGCGTGGACCAAAATTCAGAGTGTTCTTGCGAACAGGGCAGAGATCTGTTCCTGCTAGTTTGGCCCAAGTTAGTGGCTGGAGCACACTTCAGTGAAACGCGCCATCTATTTTTGAGCTCAGCCATACTTGCAGGAGGTAATGGGGCCCCAAGGGCTGCCTGGAGATGAGCTGGCTTCAGCTGAGATCATAAAAACGCCCCACACGATTCTGCGCAATTAAGCAAATCCATTAACCAGCTACGAAGAGAACTGTAAAATCTGACAGATGACTTACCTCCCATGTTATTACTAATTCTGATTTGGTGCCACCCCCGCCTCCGACATCCGTGGGAGCTGTATCAGGGACTGCACGGCAAAACCCAGAGGATCAAAATTATAATGCACTTAACAGCAATGAAGCACCAGGTCTGCCTGTCACCCATGCTCGTCCCTTATGACAGCTTAACACATTTACTTAAGCTGCTGTTTTCCATGCGAGGAGAAACACACTCCCTTTAAATAGTAAAAAAAAAAACAAATCTTTGAAAGGTCTCTTGTCAGATAATATTGCCCCACATGATAATGAAATGTCAACATGATTTTTTCAGAGCCTGGGCTGTTAAGATTTCATTGTGCAGATTATCATCCAACAACCACTGTACTCCTTGACAACTGCTTGTGAAGCACATTGTTACAGGACACTGAGTTTGAAGAGCACTCATGTGCATCCAAAGATCTATTTGTAAATGGTTCATGATATCAAATCTGTCAAATGTGCAAGTGTATTGAATGGAGTTTAATACAAGAGGTCTTTGTGAGTATGTATGTGTGACAGACACTAAGAGACATATTGAAAGTCTTGGAAAAAGCAAGGCTTTGAGACAGAATGAGGGAGAGGTAGAGAAGGGAGTAGACAAAGAAAGAGAGAGAAAGGAGGCGATTGGTTTAGGGGACAGTGAGGAAGAGAGAGGGAGAATGGTGTGGAAGACAGTGATTGAGAGAGATGGCGATAGAGACAGACAAGGAGAAAGGTGATTACTTAGGGACAGAGACAGAGAGAGGCAAAGACTCACCAGCATCCTCAGTCCTGGTCTTAATGGAGGCAGGGCTGGGTTCTCCCATGCCTACGCTATTTCTGGCCACCACACGGAACTCATACTCCACCCAGGCATTCAGATCCACCACAGTTGCTGTCAGTGTGTTGCCATCTATTGCCTCAGGAACTATTCATGGAAAGTGCAGAGAAAGTGCTCATTGGTGGTGACTGTATGTATATGTCTACCAGTAAATTACAATGATAACTTCTGGACTCAGATATTTTTCACTGCTGGCTTTAATAGGCATGGATATACCTGGAGTGTTACTGAAATAAACACCATACACATATAAGAAAGAAGGGACTACTTTCCATTTGCTTGATTAAAAATTTGTTCTCTAAAAGGTATTGGCTGTGCAATTGAACACACCAAGTGTTTCTCACTGCTCCCTAAGGTTTGACAATACCTGTATCGACTGCCTGCCAGCCCACAGTGAAGGGAGTCCTCGCCTGAATGATGTAGCCAGTGATGGGGCTGCCATTATCTCTGCCAGGACTCCAGGATAGCTGAGCAGTGCTGTCTGTGATCTCCTCCACTGCTACGCTGTCCGGAGGGCCTGGAGGACCTGACTCAATCAGACAATTAGCAGAGTTAGCGTCCACATCACCCTCCCAACCCCCCTCCCCCGGCCCTCGCACCCCACACACGCACGCACACACATACCTATTCCCCAACTTCTTTTAGTGGTTCACTTGCTATATCAGTACCATCAGTTTGCTTATAATTGAATCTCACTTTGCTATCCTTTTGGGGGAAAAGGATTTCTAATTCCAAAGGTTTAAAGTATGAGTCAGTGCACGTATTAAACGAAGGTCACAGACTGCAGATCTCTATATATCGTTACAAAACTGTCAGATACCAGTGAGTGACTGACAGACAGACAGAGAGTGTTTGTGTGGTGTGTATGTGTGTGCTTCTGTGTGAAAGAGAAAGAGCAAGAGAGAGAGAGTTTATTCTGTTTTTCTCCACAGAAAGTTCATTGCTTTTAAATAGTGCTACACTTTGCTCCACTACTGTACAATCAAGTAACTTCTTGTTGTGTTTATGTGAATATGAGCCAATTAATGACACTTCCTGTGATGCACATTATCTCATACAGTGCCTTCTCTGAGCACTGGGAACCTAATGTGTATGAATACCAATTCACACCACTAGAGAATAATAAAAATGATGGAATGCAATGCACAAAGAGAAAATGACATTCTGCCATTTCAAAGCTGTGTTGTTACATCAAGAGATCAACAAAATAGATATTGCATTAATTACTTCATAATACAATAACCTCTACCATGAAAGTATTAATATCAATACTGAAGGCTTTAGGATTGATGTTCCATATTTGCATTGCTAAGATAAAGCCTCTCATTTATTTAAATGCTCTTATATAATTTAGCATCTACAGGAGTGTATGTTTTGAACTTTACAGTATTCATCTTGCTCATTATCTTCTTCCAACAGATGCATTCTGCTTTAGCCTCTCCTCCACACATTTAGCTCTAGTTTAATTGAAAGGTATTCATCAATCTTAAACTTGTTAACATGATTTGATAAGAGCCTTTGATAAGCAGCTTTGATAATGTGGGCCCATTAACACTTACAAATTAATCATACAATTCAGGCTCCAATTTCACATTCATTTCATTATGTTCATCGATTGTGATTTCCTCACTGGGCTTGGAGGAAATTTTGCCAGAGTGCCAAGTTAAACATAATCAGCCATCACTGCAAAACTGGATTAAAAAGTTTCTCTGAGCCAATAGTACAACTAGGCAAAAGATGATGTTGAATTTCATGTGATTCATATCAGAGGACTTTTGATAACTTTTTCTTTTAATTACAAATACAACTCAGTTTTACCCAGCATGCCTTCAGTATGAGTTGTTATGAACTTTAGCTGAGAACGCTATTTTCTTGCATGTGTAAACACAAAAGAAAACCTTAGTTTTAGCTATATAGTGCCAAATTTCATTAAAGGAACCCTTACAGTTCTTGGTTTGTTCTCTTACCTTTAACAATCAAGATTGCAGCAGCTGACAAGCTTTCCACATCTGTATCCACAATGCAGACATACTTTCCACCGTGATTCAGCTGGATGTTTCTAATCATCAGATCCCCTGCTATATTCTACAGAACAAAAGAAATAGGCACAAATGTGAAGGGAATCCAGTGTCTAAACAAGCAGTAATTGGTGATTAGCAATGTAACAGCAAGAGAAATACTGACTGCACAAAAGAAGGCAATGGATTGAGAGTTTTATAATGTAGTTTTAGAGTAGTTTTGAAAATTTGAAAACTAAAATAACCATAAGCCATTTTGATTATTGTCGCAAAATTAAGTGACCACTGAATGCAAGGTGTGAAAAATAATGATAAGGAGTAAAACTTATCATGTAAATGACTATTAAAGCTGAAAATCTGATCATAATTGTCTGTGAAAATATAATGGGCTTAATCGCTAAATTTAGCATTCAGATATTCAACCTTGAGGGAGTTGTGGAGGGGGCTGGGGGTGGAGGTTACACTGGAACAACATAGTTCTCAGATGCATGGAACTACCATGCATATCTGCACCCCGTCAAACACCAGCATTAAACAAACAGCCCTACTGGCTATCTTTCAAGCCCTGCAGCTCTCCTCCTCTCTAGCAATGCACAGGAACCAACAAAACAAACACACACTGGCTAATTGGTGAGATGATGCTAATTAATCCCTAATTACATAAACAGGGAAGGAAATGCAGCCAGACTAACACAGTAATAATATTGTTCTAAATAAAATGTAACATGTAATAAAGCCATGGGGGAAGGGAAAAAACAGGAGGCATGAAATGTGCTAAAGCACATAATGTTCATTTTCATATGTAAGGCAAGAGCTCAGAATAGTTTTCTGCTACTTTTAGGAAGGACAGATTTACAGAGGAGTGGAACACCATCAATAGATGTGCTGATCTCACAATAAAAGATGATAGATTGAAAGGGATGCGACAGCAAGAACAGAAGGCAAATTACGTGCTAAAAATGATCAAAGCCTCTACATCTTTGCCATCTAAATAACCAAGTAAGATGAATTAACAGGGAGCTGTTTTTTTCATGTGCATGCCATTTTAACACCAATCCAATAGTTTTGCAACCCATTTTCACCTCTGAGAAAATGTGTGACAATCTTTTTGACACATTCTGTCACAGCCAAATACAACCTTGAGGATTATTTCGAAATAGAATGCTGGTCTGGAAATGATTCACCCAAGAGGTATCCAGGTTAGCGACACTGAAATCATGCCAGATTCCATCAACCTCTGTGTGTCTATGGGTAATGGGCATGGTTCAAACATGCAACACCTGTGCAAAAATGCCTGGGGATTGTTAACAATCTCAGCAAGTGACAAAGCAAAGCAATATCTATACGGCTGAAGGCTGCTTTCTGTTTGGCAAATCACAAGATCCAGCCATACCTCCTCCCCAAAGAGGCTCCAAACCTGCAGTGAGTGGTAAATTATCAGTTTATTCCTTCCCTTGGCAGTAAAATAACTATGAGGCAGATCTTGTTTAATTATGTTAATTAATTCATCAGAAGCAGTTAAGAAGAGATGGTTATCTGTTTGAGTTGGAGGCTCAAAAAAAATCTGTGAAAACAGAATCTCATTATGCATGCGTGCATGTCACTTTCAGATGAAGTTGTGTGTGCGTGTGTGTGTTTGTGTTATTTTTTTTTTTTTTGGGGGGGGGGGGGTAGCTGCATATTTCACATCTTTTGATCCACTTTTTATTGTGCTGCATTATACTAATTACTATGTGTATTTTGAATGTGTTCCTTACAATGCTCTCTTTTCTAAGACAGAACACTTCAGCAGGGCACAATCCATTCTGGGAACCCTGGTTTCAATTATCTGACAAATAAAACACATTATACTGAGCTTTAAAAAGGCACTAAAACCAATGCGAGGAGACAGCCCTGGAACAATTGATTTTTTTCTCTTTTAAAATGAATATATCTTCAACAAAGAATATCTTATCATTATTTCAGGTCGTGTAGGTTAGAAAGGAATATTTCAAATACGCTGAGTTTGTCCGTCTGTCTTGTTAATGCGATCTGACTCATTATAAAGTTGTCTAAGCACCAGAAACACAGTGCTGTGTGGGTGTGGGAGTGGTGGTGGGAAGGGGTGTGGGGAAATAATGAGGATGTTTCCTCAAAGAGACAAAGTTAAATAAAATAATACCTATAAGATATACAGTACTGATGCTTCAAAACTGTATCTTACTCACCACCATGTAAGTATAGTAGGCATGGTTTTGCACCTGTTTATGCTATTTTTGTGCTGCTTTAGCTATTTGATATTGAGATTATTTCATATTTGATAGAATGACCCATACAATGAATTACATGAATGAATTACATTCCACTTCTTACGGTTTGTACTGGTGAAGGTCTTATAATTATTACAATATTTGTCATACTTTATGGCCATCACCCAAACAACAGCAGAAGTTCACCAAACCTACTCATTTGTAGTAGTTTTTAACCATCAAAATTAATTTTCAGGGTAATATTTTATTCTGTGATCTATTCAGTAATTAAACACAACTAGCTATTGCAACACTTTATTTAATAACATGGTACAGGAACTGTGTACAGAAATGCTACCCCCTTTATACAGAGTCAGATTCCTGACACTGTGTTTCAATTCATTTTCATATTGATGTCAAGTCGAATTTACTGCAATTACACATTCTCTCTACAGTGAGCCATAGCCAATTATCAGCTGAATATCTCTTTGTATAGTATGTGACATTACTCCATAAGAAACAAGTTTGAACACTCAAAAGGTCAACAAAACAAAAAACAAAACTGACTGGCAGAGAATAGAGTATTGTCTTTCATGGCAGCAATCACAAGCAAAAACAAGACAGGAGAATGCTAGAGGGATAAGTGGCATTGCTTACTTCATATAAGACAAGCCAAGCATTAACCATAATGGCATGAACACTCATTTTTGTTCTGGCTTTCAGTTAACGCACCCATTTGCTCACAATGTGAAGATGTTAATCAGGGTAACCCACCCTGAAGAGGCATCTGTGAGGTGAAGTGCAGAGTCTTGTGTGTGTCACTTTTCAGATGACAAATAAAGGAATGTCATATGGAGTGCATACAAAAGTCTGCCATTGAAACCCTGCAGTTCAAATACAAACACTGCCATGGAGGTGCTACACATTATAAATAAAACACAAGGACAATAAAGGGTACTTTAATCTCAAACCTGGATGCCTAGTCCTAAAAAAAAGTTTTATATTGAAACATAAATATTTCTAGTCAAAGTTTCTGATTGCTTTTATTGAAACACACAGCACAGCAGCGCTTAAATGTTGTCTCTTCCTTTTCACAAAGGAAAATATGTCGCTATTCTGTATTTGTACTCTAAAAAGCTCAGAAAATAAATACAAGCTATAACCCTTCTGTAAAAGAGTTAAAATCTACCCAAAATGTTTAAGATTGATGAGGTAACAGCACTAGACTGTATGAGCAGTATTTTTCTGAATTATACAAAAAAAATCTATGGTTCGCAATACTGACATCAGAGTTGGGGTCAGTTCCATTTCAATTCAGTCAATTAAGCAAAGAACTGAAATTCAATTCATTAACTGAAAATTCTTTATAGAAAGCAATGGACAATTTTCAATTAGTGAATTTCAGATAATTTCCTGAAATGACTGAACTAAAATTGAATTGACCCCAATGCTGGTGAACATCGAACTTGATGGAACCCAAGCTATGGCCGCATACAGGAAAAGCTATAATCACAGTGGAAGGATTTTCCCATTCAAAATGCATACAATGCTTAGCTGAACCACTTTACAACACAGAACAGAATTTCTTTGGTGTTTATCAACAAGAGCTTGTCATTAATGGTTGCCCAGTTGCAAATCAGTTTAGGCAACCATTTCATGTTTCCCGGTTGGAAACCAAAGAATGTGTTAAAAAAAAAAAACAAAAAAAAAACTCAAAACTATTTTTTATTTCCAATAAAACAGTTTCTCCTGCCATTTCCCTGCAATGGTAGCCTGCCTTACAATATCATCTCTCACCATTGCAGGAAGTCTGACAGTAAAATATTAGCCTATCTCTTCCTATTCTCCTTGAAACCCACCAATATATAGGCTATGTTTATTTGGAAAAAAAAAAAAAAAACAAAAAACAAAACTGCAGCATTCATAAGACCTTATGAATCCCATGTGAAATATTCTTCTTATAACTGCTTCATCTAGTGAGTTTTTAATTCATAGTACCGCTGCCAGTCAAAACATGAACACAGTGATTGGAGTAGCCAACAACAATCTCTGATCCGCCTGGCTCTGTGCTGTGTATAACTCTTGACTCACACATACACTTCAATGAGACATCACCCTGCTGACAAACTTGTAGTTCTTAGTCTTGCCCTCAAGGAAACAAAAGTCCTTGCCAACTACACATTTTATTTTTTTCTGTATTTTTTTCAAACCATATCAAATCAATTTAATTAGCAGAGTAGGCTACCATGTCATATGCTTTGAGTTGGTGGCTTTGAGGTTGCATTGCATCCTCAACTCAACTGAACTATTAGCAGCAGCTAGTAAGTAAGCAAGAAAGCTAGTAAATGTGCCTATACTTTGCTGAATCCTAAGAGAAGTGGAAGGGAGTTATGTAGCCTAGTATATCAGCCCACACTGTGACGAGGCAAACTTATTTTATTTAGCTCACAACCCTGCTCTTATCTACATTACTACCTTCTTTATCTACTTTACATTCAACTTGGTTCATGCATTGCTGATTTTTGAGAAACACATGCGCATATTGAAGAGATTATTTACTGTCACATTATATATCCCCTAGGGAAAGCACTACATGCATATTATTATTTTTTTTTTCCCAATCCTGTAGGCCAGCGTTTCCCAAACCTCTCCTGGAGGACCACTTGTCCTGCACATTTTAGATCTCTCCCTGCTCCAACACAGCTGATTCAAATGATCAACTCATTATGAACTCCTGAAGCTGCTTAACAACAAACTGATCATTTAAACAGCTGTGTTGGAGCAGGGAGTGATCTAAAACATGCAGGACAAGTGGTCCTCCAGGAGAGGTTTGGGAAACACTGCTGTAGGCTATTATCTGAGATATAGCCCCCAAACAGTCCAGATACGATTGGATATAATTATTTTATAGTTTAGTTGTTACTAGCCAAAAGAAAGTGTGGATGAACTTATATTGCAATAAAAAAATTACAGCTGAACTTGAATGTCTAGCTGAAACAAATTCAAGTGAGCATTCTTTTGTCAGCAATTTACTGTTGTAGGGGACTGGGACTATTTTTTTGGCAACCATGTTGTGCATTTGGGCAACCAAAAACTGAGGCAGGCAACCATATTTCAAAGCATCAAGCCCTGTTAACTCATGAATCCTGTCCCTGATAGGTTTGTAGTTTTCCAATTTCGATTACATTGACTGTAGTTGCTGTGAATGGAATTGCAAATAATTTCATGAGGGAAGTACTCACAATGCAGTTCATTTCAGTCTATATAAATTTTTCAGATTTTTCTAAAAAGTTTCAATTGACCCAAATACTTTTTTGCAACCTGACTGCAAAATTTCATGTCTTCTCTCAAATGACTGAATTAATGAATGAATACTATTTGACTGGATTACCGCTTTCTTTATTTTGAGTCTGGGGAGGTCAAGTGAGTGGGCAGGCACAGTGAAATTTTATGAGACCAGTTTCCCTGGTTAAGTTCACAGTTTCATTACTAAGCACATGCTTACTGTTAATGTAGTTATAGTACATAAATCACTTTTAACAACCATTCATAACATAAGACAACATAACACTGACAGGGAAATCATAATGGATTCCTACCACCATACCTGCAACATGGGGGTACGAACGTTCTCTGGCATCAACTCAATTTTTTAAGAATTAGCTCTGTGCAACCCTCCCCACCCCTGCCCACCACCCAATTTCCACCACCCTGTATTTCATATGCCTGCCACCATTTAAGATGTATGACTGAGGATTTTAAAGAAGAGTTTAAGTTCTAACAGCCACAGGCGAAAGAGAGTCCACTGTAGCACAGATGTCAAAATAGTAAATTGTGAATTAGTCACACTTTAACATTAAAATTATAATAAGACTAAGTAAAATAAAATTTGACAATATGGATAAACTGTCCACTGCATCCCAGCACAGTGCCGGGCTGATTCCAAAGAATTGCTGTGAACTCTTCCAGTGCTCCATACTAATTATACATAACTCACTGTAACACAGCTTTCAGTAACAAATGAAAGACAGTGGACATTATACGTTGTGGACATTGGCTTTAGACCTTTTTAAATTTGATTTTACATTTTAGTCTACTTCTCAGATTTGACCCTTTTAGAATGTTTAGTTTAGCCTTACTCTGCATTAGTTATATTTTAGTGTGGAGTCCATTTCAAAAACTTATAGGTCTTGTACACTGTTGCTCATTTGGGAAACCATCTCAATCATGTAATTCCATTCACCAATGGAAACATTTATTCTACTTTTTTGTGTGTGGCTATTGAAGGGGAGCGGGAAGCTGCATCAAAAAATCTGAGCCATTAAAGTGGGGAAGGGCTCTTCATATGAAAGTGATGGTGCAGTCCTGAAAGCATGACAAAAACCGTCTAATCCACGATTTAAATAGTTGACGTGTGATTTATAATAAATATGTTATATCCTGAATCATTTTAATGACAGATCTGAAAGACACAGAGAACACCCGCACAAAGTCAGCATGGCAGTTAGCGGCTCTACATTTGGATGACTCACCCCTCCCACTCTCTCAAAATGATCACTGTCCCTATGGAAGTCGATGAGCTGTCCGTTGAAAGCCCAGGAGAAGGAGACGTCGAGGGCCGGGTCACAGGCGATCTGGCAGGGCAGCACGATGCTCTCCCCCACAATGATCTCCATGTTGGTTGGGCCTTGGATGATCCTCGTGGGTTCTGCTCAACCAGTGTAAACAAAGGCTCCATCATGAAGCATTTTCAACTGAAGAGTACGCACAACATTATGGCAATAGGAATGCAATCTAAACTGTATTTTTCTTTTTTTTGACATGATTGATGTGATTACAGGCACACTACCTAATAACATCCAGAGCACGAAGAAAAGTATTAACATTTTTGACACTGTAACCACAAGGGCAAAGCCCAGCAATACATCTTCCTCATTCTCAGGCGTTATAGGAGTGTAATCATTTGTTTTCATGTTGAACTTATTTTGACTTTGCACCTGTTATATTACTAAGAATAAGCACCAACATGTTCTTTTCTGTCTTAAAGAAATGCTTAAAATATACATATATCACACAAACTCAACACAGTCCCTGCTGTGGTTCCAGTAAAATGAATGCAGTGAGGTGTACAAGGTTTGTAAAAGAAAGGTCAGGATAATTATATTAGATTGAAGGGTTCAGCTGCTGGTGCATAACAAAAAAGTTAATGAGAAAAACATGGTAGGTGACACCATATGCACGTGTTCCACAACGAGGTCCTTTTCTCAAATTATGTTCCAATGTCCTTAAACAATGGCTTTGGTTTATTACATTATAATCTAATACATCTAATATAAGTTTTTTATATTTTATTAAAGTATTTTATATTAGATGTATTTTTTTTAGATGTAGATGTTTTTGTGCTTAGCTGAAATCTGCTTTAGTGGCCCTCAAACAGATGGAGCAGTGAAAATACACAGAATTACTTTTAACTGCAACCAGCTCAGCACTCTGTACATTTGCCCTATGGGGTTTCTGGTAACAACTGCACAGAGCACCACTAGGATTTAAGCTCTGTACCACAGTCTATGAGAATTCTTCCCTGTAAAATGAATGTTATCTTCTTTATGTTTGTAGGGACATTGCTACTACTTAAAAACTGAGACAGGATAAGAACACAGTTTCGAAGGTGTATTTCCTGCTCTCAAGTGATAGTTGCCAGTAACTTTGTAGTGAGCTCTCTGTCTTGTGACCACTCACTGACAATCATTATTTCTTGACTTCAACCTGACTTGGATTCACTAGCCAGCCAGAAAGCTAATGTCGTTATGTTATGAGTATCATGAATACTGGCATGTCTATGAGGTGTTATTATGCATGATGCGAATGATATTTCATGTTATGTGTTTCATGTGTTTCAATAAAACATGTCAAATTCATTCCCTTCTTACTTTATAGAGTGAAGTACCTAACCTCAGCCATTTATGGATTTTTTCATAAAAATGACATGGCACCCAATACACAGTGATATTAACATGATCTGTGAAATCTATGGTATATCAGTGAATATTGTCACAAATGGTCAGTTTTATATTTGTATTTATATTCACTTTTAGATTAAAATAACATGTTATATTACACAGTTTATACTTAAATCATTTTTAAAAGTTATTTAGCAACATACATTCAGATAGGATAAAAGGTGTCAACCAGATTTTAAAAAAATCTATTTACTGCATTTATTTGTTTTCAACTGTAATTCCAGCATGAACTCGTTTCTTTTGAATTATGAAGAGATGAAACATACACTGTACTTTAGTCTTTGTGTAACCTAGAAACCACTGGGCTATCCAGGACTCTCCCTCCACCAGCACTGCTGGTGGCATTTATAAACAGGACACCTGGGCAGAGTAGAAATCATCTTCAGGTGTGAAGGTGCTTGTTTCTGAGAATGCCCTGTCCCAGGTCCCAAAGCCTCCAGATGAGTAAAATGTACCTTATTCCTTGGTTTGTTCAGTTTTACTCATATCTTACTTAAACAAAAAGGAAAAAAAACAACTGTACAAACAGCATACAAATTAAGTCAAATCTTAAATGATTTTAATTGATTCTTGTGAAAGGTTCATACTTTGGTAGGGCTGAGGTATCAGATCTGCAGTATGATACTACTATTGCTAATAATATTACTGACGCTATCAATAAACTATCAAAAATTGGACTGAAATGAGATCTTTATCCTGAAAGTAGACATGGGTAAGAACACTTAGTGTCACTCTGAGCCCCCTCCATCTCCCTTCTTCTTACATGTCAGTAGTTAGTGGAAAACGGGTCAAACTGTTGTGGCTGACAGTATACAAATACTTGTAAAATACACCTTTGACTAGCTGAATATATGCAGGCAGCATCAGGAATTATTAAACTCAAAGGTTATAAATAGCTGCACAACCCGACTGGAAGGCACTTGAAAGAATTTTCTCAAAATAAATTTCAAAGAGAGAGAAACAACTGTGAAAACTAATTTTTGAAATATGGGAGAGATGGGGTATATCCTATGGGCATATTCAATTTGCTGATATTCATATGCTGATTTCAAGACCATAAGGTGAGCTAACAGGGTAAAACCACTTATTTCAAAACAAACTATTCTGCTGAAAGCAATGAAACTAGTAAAGCACCAGATATGATTGTTAGAGGAGGTTTACCAGGATTGTCACACACACAGACACATAATAAGAATAATATAATAATAATATATATTATTATTATATTAATAATATATAATATTATAATAATAATAATAAAAAGAAAAAGAAGAAGAAGAAGAGGAAACATGGCTAAAACTATATGCTAGGCAGAACATTTTATTGAGTTTTTGGGAAATGGCCTCCTGGATAAGGGAATGGCGTGTTGTAATGTTACCTGTGATTAGCAGTCTTCCAGTTGTGCTTGCAGTCCCAAACTGGTTCCGGGCTACACAGGTATAGCTCCCCCCATCCTTCCTGGTCACATTGGTGATTCTCAGTGTTCCATCAGGAAGGAGATCAATCCTGAGGCAGAAAACTAGGCTTGTACTAATTCGTAATTCTGATCCATATAGTAGAAGTGGTAGTAATTATAATAATAATTAGATGAAGAAGAAGAAATGGGAAATGTCCTCTTGGATAAGGGCATGGCTTGTTGTAATGTGGCTTCTGCAGATTTGCTTTTTCACTAAGGGCTGGCTTAGAAAATAGTGTGCCACAGAGAGGAGATTAAGAAACAGTATGTTGTCAGATTGAAGGAAGGTAGGAACATGTTGCCAATGTGCTTGAAAGCTTATCTCACCTCAGCCAATTGGAAACATAAGATCACTGTGTAAGACTTTCAGCCATAGGACATGGCTGTATCTTACAATGGTGACAACCTCATTCTGGTTCTATATTACTATACCAACCCATCAATCTAAATCTGAACATGCTTCAAAGCAGGCTGATTCAAACCTTGACATTCTGTATAAATAAAACCTTTGGATCCACCTAACAGATGACCAAATGACCATTCTCAAACTATATTTTATGTGTACAACAACTTGTTTCAGATTCAGTGACAATAATCATCTCTTCAAAACCTTCAGTCAATATCTGGCTTCAGTCCCATAATACAAATTTAATGAGTTAAAGTGGGAACCCGTTAACTCATAAATCCAGATTCAATTTGCTTATCTATACATACCTTTTAGTAACCTTTAGAGATCATAGGAAATCTTAACTTTTAAATCAATTAACACTACAAACTGCTGCTCTGCTATTAACACTTTTTATTAACTGATTTTACTTTGTGGTGAAAATGATGTTTTCCTTGACACAGCCTGTATCTGAAATTACTATCATTATATGGTTGGCCTACAGGGTTACATCCTTGGCCCGTTTTCTTGGTTTTATTCCTACTATGTGCTCCCACTGGTTGATAGAATCCACTTCCTGAGATATGTAGATGAGTCACAATGGTATTACCAATGTGATCAAGTTTTTAATTATATTTAATGATATGTCTTGCCATCACAATATATTCTTTCGCTGCTTAGATAATATAGGAATTATGGTTTTCAGTTCCACCTGTAGAACTGGATTACATGGCCTTAAAATTTAAGGCAGAGACGGGAAGTCTGTCAGATTGCTACTTTACCCTACTATCCTATCTATCCTAACTATTTATGAAACATACCAAATAAGCAATGCCATTTTCCCTTCTTGCTCTTCCTATAGTTGTAGGTAATGTTACTGTAAGTACCCAACTACTATTGTAGGTTTAGGTACGTGTTATTGAGTATATCTACAACTAACAATAATTTCCATTAGTGTAATTTCCAAATCTAGGCTGATATCATGGTCTAACAGACATTTTAATAAAGTCTAAGAGCCTCTTGAAGGTCCTTGCTTTCCTTTCAAAAGACATATAGAATCTAATTCCCAATCCTATCTCAGCAACCAATGTACCAGAGGAAACAATAAATTGAAAAAGTAAAGGGACAAGATCTAACTTTCTTTTCAAAGTTTCTGAGCCCCTTAAGAGGAGACATAAATACAGTTTTATACTGAAATTGGTTTGAATTAAACCACAGTACATTTAGATTTTCTCAGATGTCTAGCTTTAACCTCTCCTTCTTAAGAGCAGTACTGTGCAGCACAGCAGTGCTTCATGGTAGTAGTCCTTCCATGGTAATTTCATTTTCATTTTCATCTGCCTCCCTTTCATTCCTCCCACCATTGACCGTCCCCATGTCTTTCATTTTTACTGTATTATTACTAATTCAACAGTCTCCCCTCCTACTTCTGACGAAAAAGCCTATCTTCATCAATGTCTGTGGGTCTATATATATATATATATATATATATATATATATATATATATATATATATATATATATATAGACGTTTGGTACTGTTCTGAGTTTTTTTTTTTTTTTTTTTTTATGAGTCACCTTTCGTTTCTGCGTACAATCTCCTGGCCTTTCTTCCAAAGGCTAATTGCTTGAGGTGATGCTTGCGGCTTGCACTCAAGGGTGACTTCACTTCCTGAGCGCGCCTTTAGTAAGGACCTTAGTGGATTCTTCGAAAAACTAGGTGGTGAAGCTGTGGATACAAAAAAAAGTTAGGTTAAGTCAAACTCACGGGGGGGCAGTACTATGCGGTAACTAACTCTCCTTGCTTCTGGCTACAAACGAATCACTTAAGGGGGTCATTACAGAACAAAGAAAAAAGCTGTCTTCCTCCTCAACCCTGCTCTCCCCTGTGTGGACTATGACAATATTAGGAGTGAGGGAAAAAAAAAATACTATCTTAAATGCTTTATCGATTTACAGCACTCACTTTTTATCAACTATCGTTTGTGAGAGTTTTCTCCTCACTGTAAAAACAAGAACAAAAAGGGTCCAATCATTGCTCAGAGAACGCTCCATTTATGATCTTGATAGAATGCATTTTGGATTGCATCATCAGACACATGCCTCAAGATCATCCAATAATCAATATGTTATTTACATGAACAAGTTTTTTTTTGATGGTATAATATGATGCAATTTCAAGTAACAACATCAGTGTAATGAAACAGCTGAACATAAAATGACAATAACATTTTTATTTTCTGCCACTACAGCATTCACTGTGCTTCAGAATAAAGATGTTTCTGTGCATCATTGTGTGTTTTGGGGGATGGGGGTGTTGATCGTTTAGAGAACAATCAAAGACGTGGTGGAGTTGAGATGTATAGGAATGGGAAAAAGCAATCTCACCTAACACCATTAGCTCAGCACTGGAATATATAATGCCATGCTTGTTCTCAGCCACACATTGATACATCCCAGCATCTGACAGGTTTAAAGCTGATATTGAGAGAGCTCCATTTTCGATTTGCACTCGACCCTGTAAGTCAATGAGAAACAGGCATCTGCATTGGCATCTCTGGAGCAGTGCATCAAAGTGTGCAGGCACAAATGTAATCACTTGTGTGTAGAAAGGAAGAGAGGACTAATCGAGATTATCATCAAACCGTTTTGTGGGGCAAGTAGCTGGGATCGGCGTGAATGAGGGGACTGGAAAAGAAATGCTGACCTGCAGCTTCAATGACCAGAAAAAGCGATGTTGACTCTACCAATGGCAGACTAATAAGCAATTTATTTCCCACAGCAATCCAGTCGGAAAAGCAGCCCAGACAGGGCTGGATTTTCTGATGATGTGTTATGAGGCACGTCAAAATTTTAACCCCATCGGCTCTCATCTTGGTAAGCTGAGCACTGCGGAACATGAGTGGATACTGATTTGATCTGTCCTTGGGATTGGGCATTCAGGTCTGATTCATCAGTCCACAGTGGGGGGGGGGGGGGGGGGGGCACTCCTCTGGACAGCTTCCTTTACCTCTGTGAGCAAGACCTCCCCATTCTTCATCCAGCTGTATGAAGGTTTTGGTTTCCCATTGGCTTTGCACTCCCAGAAAAGGCTCTCCTCTATTGACAGGGCTGTGTTTCTCATAGTCTGGGTCCAATGGGGTTTTGCTACAAAGATAAAAAAGGTGACCTTTTTTTATTTGTTTCCTCTCCAGGTAATTCAGAGTGTGTATAGCATGCATACTGTTACATAGCATGCAAACTCAATAGAGGCACTAGTATCGTAAAAGCATGGTACCCCAAAGTGCACTTATCCTGCTGTGCAATTTGTTTACTGTGCTTTGGACTATTATTCTGTTTGAAAGGCAGCATCAAACTAGAATCCAGGGCCAATTTAAAAGCCAGAGGGAAAGTGCTCTCTCTTGGTTCCAGGGCAGATTTATCAGCCAGTTACCAGTCACCAGTCTTATTACAATTCAGATCAGTTTTTTGACAAAAAGTACAATAATAGCTCTCGCCTCTTCCCCTTTCAGGGTAACATCGCTTTGTTTAGAGCTGCTTTCATAGGAAGTAATTTAGCATCATTGTCACTTATTATGCATGCAGAATGCACTTCATGGCAGTATGCTGTCAACTTCAATTACAAAAACTGTTTTTCCAGTCATGTGATCATGACTACTGAAGAAAGGCAGCAGCCACTGCAAAGAATATTGATTGCAAACGAGTGTGAGTGTATATATATATGTATAAAACAAAGACACTGTATAAATGTATAAAGACACTCACAGCCACAGCTCTCTCTCTCTCTCTCTCTCTCTCTCTCTCTCTCTCTCTCTCTCTCTTTCTTACACACACACACACACACACACACTAGCCAAAATCATAATATGGTATGGTGACTTCCCATAAATTGTCTAGGAAAAGTTAATATATTGTGACCAGGGTGATATCACAGAGCAATCACTGAAATAACACTAAGGATACTGATATTTCCTATGATATATCAACTGTCATGCCTAGTAAATAAACAACTCCAGTCCTTGGATTGATAGTATTCTCTTATCTTGTCAGTGGAAACATTCCTCTTTTTTCCTTCACCAAAAGGCAGCAAGATGCACCTACCATGGAAGGCAAGACGACCACGTGCGGTGTTCTTGCCCCTGCTGTTCTCTGCTGTGCACTCGTAAGTCCCTGTGTCTTCCTGTTGAAAACTAGGGATTTCCAGGACAGCGTTGGATTTCCTCATTTTGACTTTTCCCGGAAATGGAACGCTGTTTGTTCTTTTCCAGGTTATTTGCGGGACTGGGCTACAAAAGTTAGACAAATGAAAGGATCGTGAGGATGCAGTATTGGCAGACTCTTCACAGTGCCTGGTTCTCACTCTGTAATACTGAACTTAAAGACACCCCACTGAATGATACCACTGCGTGCCAAGACATGGCCTGCTTACTCCGCAACCCTCTAGTTCCTCTGAAAAGTACAATCATCTAAATGACTGAGCAATTTGAGCTTGAAATTGATCTTTTTGAAGATCTAACAAATTATGTTGCAATTTCCAATTGAGTGGTGAGAAATCATTATACTTAGATCAAGGGAAGTTCATTAAAATGCCTCTACACAGCTAATTTCCAAAACTTAAATACAACATAACAAAGTGTACTCCCTCAGAAGAAACAAGGGCAACCTAGAGTGCAGTAGGTTGCTCCTGACGCACTCAATGGCCGTCTGTCAGCTCAATGATTCAAACCAGCTCCTTGAACTGGGGGAAGTCATTATTGATTGAAAACATTGTGTACACAATCCAACTTACTTTCCCAGAGCGAAGCACTCCAGTTTAACAACCGACCCTTTCGCAGCTGGAACAGTGTCTGGGAAGTGAACTTCTATTTTAGGCTCATATTCGCCCATTGCTCCTGCAACAGCGTAACAATGCAGAAACGGCTTTTTGCATCAATAATGAAAAAACTTACATGCCGTATGCCTTAGAAAACAAGCCAAACAAAAACAAAAGCCAAAAAACACACAAAGCACTTCTCTGGAGTGTAAAATACATTTCTTTTTTTTTAACTGCAGTCATTGAAGGAAAAAAAAAGAAGGGAATATCCACAAATAATTTACAATACACATCCTGGGTAAGGGAAGAGAGTGTGAGATTCTTCTCATGTGGAGATCTGGCCTCTTTTTATATAGAAGGTTAATATTTAATGCCAGTTGTGGGCAGTTTTTAAAGTCTCTGAGAGTCAGCTTGTCTCACATTTAAAAAAAGAAAAAAAAAAGCTTACAAGAACACTGACACAGAGAATTCCTCAAAGTACAATCCGTTGCGAATTTAGAATCTCAGAAATGTAAAGCCAGAAAACCATATCACTGTAATTATGGAATGTGCCCATGTCAGCAGGGCTTTTGGGCACAGCGAGGAGATATCGTCCAAGAACACTGGACTCCCCTGAGGTCAGGGCTGAAGACAAGCTTACCGTCTGTCCTCAGAACTAGAGGAGTGGGGGAGCTCAGGACTTTTTCCTTTGTGATGGTGTTGATCACCACGCAGGTGTAGTTGCCCACATCCGAGGGCTCCACTTTAGCGATGTATAGATTCCCCGTTTCCTGAGACACAAAGCGGCGACTGTCTTGTTGGACAAAATACGGGTATTCGTTGAAGACCCACGCAAAAGTAAGTTCTAGGATGAAAAGAACACAGCTGGTTACTCCTGTATTCAAAATGTGGAATTCAACATGCAAATGAATAAATTCTGGTTGGTCAATGAAACATGAGATATCACAAAGATAAAGTTTGGAGAAATAACAACAAATATATGTACATAATAAACAGCTGTTATTTCAACCACGTTGTAAGTAATGTCTTCATGTCTCTGGCTGTCTCCCCTCATTTATGCGACTTTGTGCATTTTCCTTGGGGAGGCAATGCTTTGCAAAAATAACAGATAATTGTGCACAAGAAAAAAACACCAGAGGAAATGAGCAGGAATTCAGCTGGATTTCAGTGCCTCACTGGCGTTCACAAACGCCACGTGGACCCAATGACACATGCTCTACCCAGCGTCCCCAGATGACTGGAGATGTTGGTTTTTTATGTTTTTTGTTGTGCTCATATTCATGCCCCCGTTCCCCTCTCTGACGCCCGGCTCAAGAGGAGTGCCATGCTGCGATGCGGCACCGTGTCATCCCGTTCACGTCCAGGAGGAGCGAGGAATCATGGGAGCAGCTCATTCCCGCACAGCCAGGCTTGTTGGGAGCCACAAGGTGTGCGACGTGATTGTCACTCACTCCTGTCCCCGGACTGCATGCCTCGTAACCTCAGTCAGGATTACAATCCTGGCAGTCCTTGCAGTGCCAAAACCAATTCATACTGACCAACCAATTTAAACTGATGTGATTGAAGCTGCTGTAATAAGCGAAGACAGCTTATATAAAGCCAAGAACACCAAACATGGGTGCAATTAGAAGAAAAAAAAAAAAAAACAGACCTAATCCTCTTTTTATTTCTTGAAATATAATAGCTTTATGTAACAGAAATAATTACACACTTGTAACTGCTATAATAGAAAACATAAAGACATCAACATGTGTATAAAAGGACACCTCTTACCTGAACAACTAAGAGTAAACAACTATGACCTTACATGTATATATCACTGCTTCTTTCTGTGACATTATCTGGAACATATTTAGTCTTATTGTTATTATGAGGTGCATGATAGCCAGTGTGACTTTGGTATCTGAATTAAGTGTCTTTTCAAACACTTTAAGCAACTGAGGCAGAAATGCCCTCAAAGGGGTGCCCTTTGGAATGTGTAATTCAAGCGTGATGGTTGAAATAAGTTCAAGGTTAGGCAGGGCAATCAGACTTCAGTATTTCCTAATGCTGTGCCGGGGTCTGATCCCGTCAGTCCAATGCAACATAACAATACATACTAATGCAATGGCGAGAAAGGCATGAGAATTAAAGAAAAAAACTGCATAAAAGGATCCAGTTTGTGAGTGGGAGGCTGACACATTGTGTTTCGCACTTGCGTCTGTGATGTGATTCAAACCCATTATCACATTTACCATCAGCATAATCTCATCCTGAGCACATTCTACACTATGAAAAAGACTCTTCAAAAAGGATCAACCAGTCTCAAAACTCTGCCACCTTAGGCAGCTGATACTGTGATCCACAGCTCCTTTGCAAGTCAAATGCGTGAAAGATGTTCATACTTCTTGGATTGTGTCAAAAGTGTGCCTGCACCACCTGGAAACAAATCTGTGCAGATTTACTGATCTCTGAGTTAACTGGACTGGCTCATGTCACACGCTGTGTCTGCTCTCAGCCTATCCAGATAACATAGACATGGATGTGTGGTTTTGTTCCTGGGTAACAGACACTCTGAGAACATGCTTTGATTCCTGATTACCAGGTGTGCCTCGAGAGGGCTGGGGGAGGGGGAAGAAAACAAACTGTTTTAAAGAGAAGGAGCAGCACATATAATTGCAATTTTTCAGTGGAAATCTCTACTAAATATATGCAGTAGCATCAATGTGGCCCTGTTAATGACACTTCCATGTAAATAAATGGTAAATACATTCTGACATCTAAATTAAAGAGGGTAAATTCAGCACACATTTTGTGTTTGGACAGTCTGGGTAAATATATGGTTAGATACAAACTGGCTGTATATAATCACATGTTGTCAAATGTTGGCAGTCCCTTTGTCCACACCTTTTTATTTTATTTAATTATTTTAATAATTTTATTTTACTTTATTTTGTCTGAAAAAGCACTCTGCTGAATTTGCATTGCATTTTGATCAGGTCAGGACTACAATCAGAAGAAAACATATCATATATCATATATCATACATCATATATCATATATAATATATCATATGTCATATCATATCACATCATGTCATGTCAGATGTCAACACTGAAGTTGAATTAAACGGGTCCAAAAAATAGCAGCACAAAGAAATAAACAAAATGACACCCTCGTACATTATCAGTATCCAGACAGTCAAAACATTTCCACATCGCTTTCCACATCATCCCCTTTGTTGGAATGTCTGCATATTGTTAAGGGTTATCAGGGACATTTTTCAGCCCTCAAAAACAACTCCCTTGATTTTGGTACATCTCATAACATTTGACTGAGTCATTTGTTAACTGTCTTACCTCCAGAATGCATAGGTGGTCCACATAACAAAACGACCCCTTGCCCCTCTCGAACTGAGACAGCACTCCTCGTTTGGGTTTTGAAATTCTCTATGTCTACAACAAGAAACATAATTGTTATCACAAACCTTCACTATATGCTACTACTTAAACACAAAAATATCAGAACAAAAACTGCACATACTAAATGATCTATCTATCCATCCATACATCCATCATTCAGTTTTTTTACTGCAAATACCCCTCTGCACCTTAAAATACACTTCAGTGTATTAAAATACAATTCAGTACAAACATTCAGCCTGAAAATATTTTGTTTCAGTCATTACAAGGTATGCCCCAGGGTATAAAACACTGTTTAATCAGAAAAAAATATGACAAAATGTTAATGAATCATCAAGTGAAACACAATTCCAGGTGCGAAACCGCCTACATTAATCACTGAATGTACAGTACAGAAAAGCAATGTTGAAGGATATTGATGAAGCTTTATCAAATTCAGTTCATGATGTGACAGGTCCTTCATAAGTCAGTGCTCAAGAATACATAATTACCCTGCAGTGGGCTGTGAGCAGATAACAACAAATCAGATGGAGCAAGGTCTTAGAGTAAACACAGAGCCGATCAGGAACAACAGATCTCACAGCCAAGCGGAATAACCAATATCATTATCAAATGCAGTGTAACCTCACATTTTAATGCATTAGCTTCCACGTCGATACCCTCAGCGCAATTCATTTCTGTAAATTAACCCAACCTGGCAGACAGCAGTTGTACCTGCCGTGATAAACCGCTTTTCACTCCATGATTGATGAGCTAGCCACTGTAGGCCATGCCAACAATGCAGCTCCTCACAAAATGGCCTGGAGTAGGTTTCAAACCACAAAAATTAAAAAAAAGAAAGCCAATGCAACGGATAAGACAAATTATGAGTGCTTTCTTAAGAGGATTACTGAGGGTACAGGAAAAGTGTGGGGAAGATTAATGAATGAACTGCAGGTACCCTCAGTGTAAATCTCAAACAGGGATATGTAGGTGGGAAAGAAGGCGTTGCCATCTGACAATAGCGTGGACAAAAAAATGAAAAAAAAAAATCACAGAGTGCCTCCATGTGTCTCTGTGATTAATGGCATTTCGCAGGAGAATCAATAGCACTTGGACCTGGTAGCATTCCCAGTGTCAGAGGAAGAACAAACAGTGCCACACTGGTATGTCAGAATGACCAGGCAGCAGTTAAAACTTTGATAACATTCATTTTAAAACCATGTGAAGTCAAAGCATTGGAAGAGTTGGGTTCGGAACTGGTTCGGAATCACTGCAGCAATGTGGCTGGGGCACCCACAAAGGGGTGAGGCATTTTACTGGTCCCCTGCCACCTCAGCATAACCAGCCATCCAGGAGCCAACCGGAACAGTTGCAAATAGAGGCCAGTAACCAACATAAACAGGTATGCTTCGTCAGCCATCCAGTTCTATTGTATCTGCTCTAGTTTTTCATACTAAGCCTTAGCAATCGAACTGTAAGAACAGAACTGCTGCATTTTCTGCAAGACCAGAATGTTGTCCTCACCACAAACAGAAAACCCCGTCTCATTCACTCAGTAATCAGACAACATGCTATGCCTTATGAATGTATGTGTGTGTTTGTGTGTATATATATTGGGGGGACTTCCATTAAAGCAAAGTATACATCACTGTATGATTACTTATTTTCAACTTAATGATGTAGAACTTAAAAAGGTGCCAAGTGACATTATATGTGCACCGTGAGCAGTATTTTCAGTGTCAAGGTTGCGCAGAGTATAATAAAAAAGGAGAAGCGATAAGTTATACGAAGTAAGGCTGTCAAACTACAGGAGACTGTCTGTGCAACACCAACAAAAGTGGCAGCAAAATAGGCATACCAGAACACACATCACTGCATCTGACTAACCGACAACTAATTAACAAATTTTGCTTTAAACCAACATCTGTAAAAAATGGCTTCTGCCTTTAACCAGGGATTTCGTGAGGGGTTCTTCATCTAACCCACGGGGATGGTGGAAATCCAAGCCGTGTGGTGAAGCATAACACTCTCTCTCTCTCAATCACGAAGACAATCGATAGGAGATGGTGAGATAGGGAGGGAGAGAAGCAGACCCTCCAGTTGCTGCTGTGCCAAGTGCTGCTCTGGGACACAGTGCATCCCCACAATGCCTGTCTTCACGACAAAAACCTCTCAGAGCCACACTCTTTACATAGCAGTCCTCCGGCACCTCATATGAATAAAACAAACACGTAGTTAATGTTACAAATCTAATAAATGCAATCGGCTTGGGTTGTTTTCACCTCCCGGGGTCAGGTAATGCTCAGAAGAACATAAGTCAATAAAAAAGCGTACCTAGAAGCTGTCAGAGCTAGAGGCATTCCATCTAATGAGAATCAAATCATAAAGTTCAGACACAGTCAAATCCCACTCTGGCCTGCACTGTTGTTATTTGGTATTCCCCACACTTATTTCATTACCTTTTTATCTTTATGTATTGGTAGCCTTCCAAAAGAAAAATGAATTACAAGATCACAGGCATGCGTGCGCGCGTGCACACACACACACACAAAAACATACATACATTCACTTACATTTTGGCCATCATACAGTGACACAGTAAGGTTACTCTGAATACTTACATGCAAACTGCAGGCTTGCTTTCCTGCTAAGAATGGTGCCCCGTGTGTTGAAAGCAGTGCACTGATATATCCCCATGTCTTGGTTTCTGTCCAGACCGTTAATGATCAGGTTGCCCCCAGACAAGCGACGCCGGTAGTCACTTCCGAAATCAATGAGCGTTCCGTTTAGGGACCATCTGCAAAGGCACAAACACAATCAGTAATCGGCCCTCACGAGACTCACGCTCACAAACATTTATCACAAGAATTGATTTGTGGAAACTAGATTAATTTTTCTGGAGTAACGAAGTCAGACATTAAAGTTTCTTGTTTTAATTCACAGACTTAAACCAAATGGCACGTGAGTAAATGACTAAAACTGTCAGTACTTTGGCCTCCTCGCTGTTGTTTTTGTGTTCTCCCTGTCTGTCAGTGTTGTCCATGTGCTTTTGTTTACAGTTCCCATGTGGTCTGGCCCTGCCCCGCTCTCCGCCCTGTCCCCACCCACCTGATTTCCTGATCACCTCCACCTGCCTGCCTGCCCACCTGCATCACATCTCCTCGTCAGCCTAGCCCTTTATACACTCTGCTTGTTTCTGGCTTGTTGCTAGTTCATCTCAGTGTTTTCCTCTGTTGTGTTCCTGCCTGTTTACTTGTGTTGCTGATCCCATGCTGACTCCTGCCTGCCAGAAGCCTTAGTTGCCTGATCTGCCTGCCTTCCCAGTTTTTGACCCTGTCTGTTCTGCACCCACAAACTTGCCCTGCGATTCTAAATAAACCTCTTGGAACCTGAATGCGCGACAAAAACAATAAAAAATAGTAACAAAAAGAAGGTGTAATAAAATTATTTGAAGATAAAAATTGTATAGCAATTTAAGTTTAATTATGGTTGACAGGTTTATTCCCTATTATACCAAACTGTAACAACGCCTTCTCTGTAAGATTGTGTGGACCATTTCATTAAGTGTAATTGTAGCCATTTTCAAGTAGGCTTCTTTGTAAAACAACTCTTGTCTGAGAAGATGATTCTTGCCTTTGAATGGTTTAAGATGATTAAACTCTCAGTACATTAGAGCACCTCTCCTACACCTACACTGCTTGTGATTCAATTAATTTGAATGTCTTTTCATGTCTCAAACCCAAACAGAGACAGTTCAAACTGCAGATAATGCTCTTCATATACAACACATGGCTCAGGAACTTGTCAAAAAATATTTTCACTGCAAAGGGAACTGCCACACTGCCATATGCAAACAAAAAAAGGAAATGCAACAAAGAATTTAAGCAGATGTGGTCCACATCAATGAAATGAACATTAGTAAACATTATGCACCCTCACGTTGCTTTAATTATGTCTTGTAACATGGTTTCTGTGTTCATCCTCTGTGGAGCTGTTGCTGTCTACATTGCCTATGTATTGTTTTATTAAATTTTCCTTGTAATACTTGATTGTAATTCATACATCATATCTCTGACTGGTGGTCTGGGATTATGGTGTGATATGATCATATTTTTCACATGTAAATGATTACTGTTTCGGACAGGGGTGGTATCCATCTACATGCAGACACGGAAAACAACCCGCAGCTGTAGGTAGTGGATTAATCTACACTGTGATCATTGGGAAAACTACATTAATGTGAACATTATTAAGGAAATAATAATCACTGCAGTTCCTCTCAAAAGCACAATCCAATATCCCCAGACAGTCTATTGATTTTGTTAAAACAAGTTATTGATAAAAATACATTGGAAAATTACACAAAGGTCAAGCTTTCTCTAAACAATTTTCATTTTCTTGAAAACTGGCTATAAACCAGTTTGTTCCTTCAAACTCCCAAGATAATGCTTTTTTTTCAAAAACCTTTAGGAAAATGTTGCCATATGTCAACATAATCATTATTCGGCAAACTGAAAAATATTGTGATCATCTCTATTTCATGTAGCACAAAAATAAACAATAATTGCAGTGCCTTACGTTCTTAGACTCTAAACTCTCAAATCTGTAATATCACAGTCTGAAGGGAAAGTCATTTATTATATTATATATATAATATTATATTATATTATAATTTAGAGATGCATTTCCCTGATGGAGAAAATGAAGATTCCATCCTCCAGACTAATGGAAATTTGGTGTTCCTATGGATGCTTGGGTCAGTGAGAGCAGATAACTATCTGGCTAGCTGTTTTATAGGTCACTGACCCTGACAAAAAGTTGTTCTTCAGGCAAACACTCAGCGTTTGTTTGTAGAAGACCCATGTCGGAGTTGAATTGTGTTGCCCATGGCTTGGGCACTTGAACAAGTAGCATATGTTGAGATGTTAAAGAGTTGATTACTGATAGATTTAGGAAACAGACAGCAGTAAGTTCAGACATGCTTGTGATAAATGAATCTTGTCTGCTTGGTCCCACTGGGTTGCTGCAAATAAAAGTTATCTAACAGTGACTAAAAGGGGCAGTGGTAGAGCTCCAAGCTCTTGTCTATCTGATCTATTACACATTCCTACTACTATGCCTTGCACTATACCTGACTCAGATGCACAAAGACAAGCACGCTTGGTTAATGTTTTTAACTGTTGTTTTCATTAATTTCACTAAGGATGTTCTGCGTCTCCTGGTTCATTTTAATTCCCTATTTTGGTGACTACAGCAATTAAATCTGCTGTCATAGGGCAGTGCTGAATGAAAGATGTATGCCTTTCCTTTTGGGTGTTTTACATGCTCTGAATTTACAAGTATTCTTGCTAAAATGAGATTTTAAGGTGCGTAAAACACCTAGATTATTCTTGTTCACACGGAATACCATTCATGTAAAGTCACACCCCAATACCCTATCAGAAACAACCAAGCTATTTATCAGTTCCTATTTTAAAAGCATCGCCACATGGTTTTTATTGCAGCAAGGCTTAAATTACATGAGGCTTAAATCAAACAACATTAGTTGATAGAATTAAACACAACCAAAGGAAATGCCAGTTCATCATGTCACATCAATGGTCCTGTAATGCAGGCAGTTTTTTTTCAAAGGAAAATCAAAGCACCACTGTGAACTTTTGTAATGTAATGTTCAATTTAAGGCACAATGGTACTTACTTCATGGTCATGCAATGAGCTGTTCTGAGGCTGTCCTTGCCTGGGGTTTAGGGGGCATGAAAGGGAATGGAATGTCTCCTCCACCTAACTCAGCTTACCCCGACTGTCCAGGAATTTGATTAAACCGGCCATTTTAGCATGCCTGATCTTGACCCAGTCAACAAAAATACATTTATCACATCCCCCATCAATCTTTGAAAGAATCTGAGCATGTACCAAAGACCAAAGATACAACAGCCAGTATCACAGAAATGCAGGAGTGCACGCTATTGGTTTCCACAGCTTTTCGTGCCGTATGCACGAGTCATCTGAGCACCTGGAGAGGCGAACATACATGTTGTGCATCCCTGTCATTCCTTCTTCCAATTGCCAGCACTGTAAATAGAGCACCATATGGACTGCTTTTTTCAGAACCTGTAGCATATGAAGGAATGGGGCATGTTTATATTTATACTATAAGTACAATTAACAAAGAGCTGAGTGGAGGGGAGGGTGTGCGGGTGTCATTAATCATTGTGGCTATTTATGAGGCATATCGTGAATATATCACTGATATGTTTAATGCCTGGTTGCATTATTAATGTTAAAACTATGCTCTTAGTAATAATAAGTACATATGAAAATAAGACATCTAATTTATTCAATAATTACAAAAAGGAGATCAAATTTCTATTCACTTCTGTTAACTTGCATAAAAAACATTGGTCATTTTTGGGCATATTTTTTCATACTTTCATAAACACAGCAGTGATTTTGGCTTTCTCTAGGGTTAGTCTATGGGTTCCCCAGCAGGGATAAAAGCTATGCAATTCTGACTCCTACTCCAACTACTACAATGCTTAGGCCCAGCAACCCAGGCCCAGCTGAGGTCAGGGAAAAAAATAAGTAAAAGATTATATTTACAGACCAGAGGGAGGAGGAAAATCACTTCAACCAGCCCTAACACACACCAGAATGCTTGTCACATATTGGCTGAGCTGGCCAGATTTAGAGACCCTATGGGAATTTGACCAGGTCAGGGCAGGGGACACCCATACTCTTTGCAATAAGTGCCATCATCTGCAGAAAAATATGACATGTAAATCTAAATATATATATATATATTTATATATATATATATATATATATATATATATATATATATATATATATGTAAATAGAATATCTGTACACAAAAAAGGAAAACACAACAAGATGGTGAGAAATGTATACTTTTAATCAAGATGATCATATGTACACTAATAACTATATTTCACCCATGAAAGGACAATGACACTCAACCAGCTAAGAAATCTCAGGGCATGCTTGCGGTCTCAAATTAATTTGTACTATATTCCATGATCCTGGTTTCTAAATTGTGGTTTCCAAAAAAAAGGATTCACACTTAACCAAACTGATATTAGACTGTACCTTAAATTATACTAAATAACCTATTTTACACATTTTATGGGGAAATTCTGTGCTGTACTACATTTTTAATACATCATATTTTAGAATCATGTTCCACTCAAGCTTTCATTGACACACAAATTCATTCCCTGCTGGGAGGGCGCTCTACAGTACATGCACTAGGGTAGCTCAATATGTTCAATCTGGCTTTCAAATTTTGGACCATGACTTTAGTCATCTGAGTCTACCAGTGGCAGTCAACCAGGACAAAGCGAGTGCACATCTATAAAAATGAATGCCCATTTTGCCATTTGCATGTGGAAAATGAGGTGTTGCAAGACAGATTTTATGTTTTCCCAGTGCCCCTCTCAGAGGCATTTGAATTCAGCTTTTCACCAGCCAATTGTCAAACAGCGTGATCGTCGGAAAGGCTCTCTTCAAACAGACCTTAACCTAAGGTGGGAATGCCAGCATGACTTGCAGCAATCTGACTCCATCAATGCACCACAAAACCACGTTATCATTGGAATATGTGGCCGCTTGGATCTCAGTGTCCAATGGCTACTTGAGGACTCCCTCACCAGTCAATTTCAGCTCAAACATCTAGATGCAATTCAGTAAACATGCATGGCTTATGTCTACAATAATTTCCCCCTGGACATCCAGATGCTCACCTCACTTAGCACCCTGTGCTTGAAACACACACAGATCACAAAGATTCAGAGTGAGAAACTCTCATCAATTGAAAAGAGACAGCATTTTCTTCAGCACTTTACCTTATCCTCATCTGGTTTGCCCTGGCAGTTAATTGAACCCCAATACATTAATCTGCCTGCTACAGACTCTAACATAGTGCAATAAAGAGTCATAAGTGTTTTATAGCTGTAAAAGCCTATCCACAGTTTAATATCACCAACAGATCCTTGAAACCTCTCTAAAAAGAACCCATTCACTGTGTTTCGTTCTTGCATGGTGTCTATATGCTCTTTTATTCCCATTTGTATTTCAGTGACCACAATTAACAGATCCTTCAACTCTAAAGTAATGTGGAGAATTTGCAATATTATATTATAAATTAGCAGCTTTGTGGTAAAACAGTAACACAAAAATCTCTATAAAGAAAATAACGTGAAGCCTGTAGTACTGCATGGTGTGAAGTTGCTGTAGTTTCACCGTGTTGTACTGACAAGCCTATTGTTTGAAGGAGACATTTTTTTTGTGACTGAGCTTTTCAATAGCGGGATTGATCAGATTATAATTACGTTACCTTGACACTGGGATGGAAAGCACAAAGTTATGAGTTAGCAGGGGTATGCACACATACACCACTGTGAATTTTGTCTTTTTCAGGGTTTGCAGTATGAATAAACAAAATTTATGCTAACGTCACACTCCTTACAAACATTAACTCACGCAGATACACCTTCATTGTCACAATAAATACCAAAATACCATACCATTTTTGGCATTCCTTCTTAGGCCGTTCTTCTCCAAACTCCCCCAATCACATTACTGCAAATCCTCCAGCAGTCTTAAAAATACTTCCCATCATTGGTTTCTCCCATAAATAACTTCTCAAATTTGCACAATTGACATTAATTCTCAGTTTTAAAATAGCATGCTTATTTGAATCACAGTGATGTACAAAGACAACAAATCCAGTAAAAAACTATATTCCTAATGGACAAACAAAACCTTATCACAGTTTTCTATCACTGTTTATAACTGGGTCCCAGGTGCCAGAGAAGCTAGCTAGTTAGCTAGCATGGCAAACTAAACACCTAGTGGCAACAACTGAGACCAATCAGTGGAGATGTCTTGCTGTGCTGAAAAACTCCCATCCTTTGTGCACACTTTAACAATGCTGCTCCCTGTAGCAAACTCCCTGACCAAATTCCAATCTGCAGAGACATAAACCCATTTATTAACTGACCTCATAATGTATACATAAAAATAGTTAAAAATTTTAACATTTACATCCACTTACAGCTGCTATTTATTTCACCATTTTCAGCCTGATGTGCTGGCAAGAATCCTGACTGCTGCCGGTGAAACTGTACACAGGCCAGACTATATAAAAAAGAATCCCGTGGATAACAAGAGACTAATCTAAATTAGCTTATAATAAAGACTCATAACTGAAGATAGGTTACCATACTTGCCTCACATTCCCATAACCTGCAGTATGCATACACTATGCAATACTTCTTGCAGATACAAGAGCTCTGGTCTCTGAATCACTTTGTTCACAGTGATGGAAGTGAGAGAAGCAGAATGTGATGCAGAAACCAGGGAAAGTCTACATCAGCAGGCATAGACACCTAAAAACAGATTTATATGAATATATAATTATTACATCAATATTATATCAAATTATTATATATTATATTCATATGTTAATCAGCAGAGATACAAGGTAAAGAGTTAACAATACAGAAATAAAACAATAAGGAATATGTGTGACAAAATTAGCCTTCATCAAATTTGACTGCATACCTACCCCAGAACTGAGACACTGACATTTGCAGACATTAAGAAAACACTATATATAACTAAAGAGCTTCATTCACATAAATGCATTGCGATAATTCCATTCCATTCCAAGAAAATAATACCTCAGCAAAAATGTTTTCAATTTACAAAAAACACAAAATTTCTCACAAATAAAAAACACATATTCTGTATAATCCAGTAAACAAACACTAAATAAGCAAAAGCAGAGCTTCCAATAATATAACTGATATCAAAATGAAGCCAAGTTACAAGAAACAATTTGCCGGCATCACCACACACACAAGCACTCTTCCAACCAGTTTTACCAGGTGTTTCCTTACATCTTTCATTTAACATGATCCTGTGCCTCTGTATTGCTATACACTGTAACTGAAGTAAGTGCGGCACTGCAAAGAGTCAAATACCAGAAACTTACGGTGAACAAGATACAGTTTCTGTTATTGTAATATACCTCACATGACAAAGTATATAACATAAGGGATGGAGGTATGCTTGTTTGTCATTTACCTGAGCTTAACACTACAACTTTTAAAAGTCCTAATGTATCATATTCAGTAAAGACAATTTATAAAATTGTAGCAACAGCAGGAAATACGCATACCTGTGAATAAAAGTATTGCAGTATTTTTAGAATTTCAACCATTGAGTAAAGTACATATGCAAAGTATTATAGATGCTGCATTTTAAATACACCTGCACCATGTGCCAAAGTTCAGCCATTCAAAAAACAAAAAGTAAAAAATAAATAAATCACATCATGAACATGTCATGATATTACCAGGATTAACACTATCATTACAAGTAGCCATACTGCATACTGTATGTGCATGTCAAGGGTCCAATATGAATAAAAATATTTGTATTGCTGGTAAGAAAAGACAACTGGATTTGTCTTTGATGTAAAATCAAGAAATGTGCTACGTAAGTGGAAAGGTTTGGTACAAATTGTTCAACCATAAAATATGTAACTACACATTTCTATAAATAATCCCCAGCAGTCTAGCACAGCTGAGTCGCAGGTGCTTTCCACTGGCACTTTCCAACATTTCACACTCTGATGTGACAAAGATTTAAAGACTGCATTCCCTTCAAACATTAAGATAAAAAAACTATGGGTCGCTTTAGGTCATGGGTACTTTGGGTCATATTAGTTTGTGTGTGACGACATGGGCTGAACTGTTTCAGACTTACAGAGAATATGTTCTTCATTCATAATCAAGTGCCTCTATGGCAAACATATCACAGAGTAATATCGCCACAATTGCTCATATTCTCCAAACATTTAAATTCAATTAATGCAATCCAAACCAAGTTTTCAGTTCACATTCTGTATTGTCAAACAATTAAACATTTGTCACACGTTAAGCATAATACACCAACAATGACTTCTGTCTCCATTACTGCCATTCAGTCTGAATCTTTCAGAGAATTTTCCTGATCTTGAACATTCACCGTTTACACATTCATATCAATGAAACGCACATTCTAACAGAATGTTGAAAAGCATGTCTTCATCTGGGTCCAGCCACAGCAACAAGCCATCCTTCCACAGGAGAACACTGGTCCGGCAAACACGAATCTGCTCATTCCCTCCCTCACTTTGGACCATGTGCCACATGGCTTACAAGCCAAAGGTTGCTGGTTTGACTCCTAGATGGGATGTGGCTCGTGTAACCTGCAGTGAGGTGCTTAACCCTAATTGCTTCAGTAAACATCCAACTGTGTATAATATGGATAATATGTAAAAACCATAAGGTAGTTAAGTCAATCTGGATAAACTCAAGATCTTCTTCACCATCTGCAACTTTGCATCCCAGTCTGAACTAATGAAAGGAAGAGACTGATAAAAAATCAATACAATGCTTGTGTGCACAGCTGATGGTGAGGTGATAAGCATCATTAAAAAAATCAAAGCACCTTGTGACTACTTGTGGATTCTTATAGTTACAGATAAGAAAAATAATTGCTGCTCTGTTGACATTCAGTTATCTCCAGCTGAACCTAGAAAAACACATAATGCAATCTCATTATTTTTTACTCAGCCCAAATCTTAACTAGCCTCATTTAAATTGGCGACTTCAAGTGCTAGGTCTGTCTTTGTTCCTCTTTTTGTCAACTGGAGTATCCTAAACCTCAGCATCGTTGTAATTGTTTGACACCATGGAACCAGAGAAAATACATGGCCTGTCGTTCATTAGTTGTTCCTTCATTGTGTAGGCTATACACACTGCCCCAATGAATATTTTCACAGATTTTGCTTGTTAATTAGTCTAAACCAAAATGGGCCTTTCTTCAGTACCCTGTGATAGTAAACAGTAAATATTCCATGATGAAGCTTGGAATGTTATGAAAGGAAAGTTACACAACTGTTTTGTTCATGAAAGTGAATTATTGGTTAAAGTAAAAAAAGAGATTACTTCATGAACAGCAATCACCTCCTAAATGCAATGGAAAACTGTTTCCATCATGCAATGTGCTATTTACAATGTGATGTTATGGTGTACTGTAATAGAGTATTGTTTCTGCATCCACACATCATAACCGAATTACCCAAAGTGACACTGTCACTCTGAATGTGTTGGTGAAGGTTAGCTTTCTACATGTGATAGATCTATAAATGGAGAGTACAGTTAATGTATATGTGTAAATGATAGAACATTAGCATTATTCTTTTTCAGACAGTTAAGTAATGAGCAGGAAAAATGATTCACAGCCTCTTTAAACCACCTTTAAGACATTCCCCAGACTCCTCCTTGACAGACAACAAAAGGTATTGCTGTCTTTCATGTTGTGTCTTACATAATTCATCCTTCCATAGCCTGAGTTATTCTGACTTGTATGTCCCCTTTCTGTGCAACTATACTGATAATAAAAGTAATATTAATAACAGTAATAGCACAATAATATTCTATTTATGTACCAATCTATATTCATATATTCATACATCTGACTAAATATTAACTAAAAAACTAAGGAAAAGAGATTGTTCACATATAACAAAGTTTATCCCAGGAATTACAAAGGTTACAGTTATTCACATTCCTGAAATTAGTACTTTGTCCATTTTGGCATGATTTACATATACAACTGAGCAGAATTGTTCCCCCTGGTGGAATGACTCTAGGTCTTTCAGATCTTTTTTATTTTCATTTGTGAACTTCTTGCTTGAGTTTGAACCACACATGTTTGGTGGGATTGAGGGATGGTGACATGAGTTTGCCAGCTGTAATCATTTTTTACTCAGTTAACCATTTCTTTGTAGATATTAAATCATGGATCATTGTCATGCTGGAATGTCCATTGTGAGCCAAGTTTGAGTTTCTTGGTGTCCATGACTCATAGCAAGACATTCATGCATTCCTTTCTTGTCAGGGTTGCCACTGTGCCAATAGCCTTATATTTCTTAATAACAGACACTGCAGTAGAAAGTCATAGAGTCAGCTTTTTATGAATTCCTTTACAGCCATCTTCCATCTTGTGGAGGTCAATAATCATTTACCTGAAGTCTGCAGAGAGCTGTCTGGCATTAAACATGATAATACATGCAACTGATGAATCTCTTTTGTGTTACCTCCTTTTATATTGCGACAACACAGGTAGCCTTTGGGCTCTAGCTCCAGAAACTTCCACTGAACAACAGCAATAGGTACAATATGTATACCTTAATTTGTCACACATTATTCAGTTGCAATGTACAGTAGATGTTGATCTGCTGTGGTCATGATGGGGAGACAAGCTGATCACAGCAGAAGCAATTATCTTAGATAATTCAAAGCAGGAGATAATCTGGAGTTGCTTGCTCCATCATCCTTACATCAGCCTTCTTCCCTGCACTCCCCTGTGTGTCTGTGCTTAATGGGAACAGACAGCCAGAATTCTGAGCCAATAAGGTGCTCTGGTGCATGTGAGATCATCGGTATGGTCATATTCCATACAGAGGGGGAGTCAGGCATCCCCAGAATGGCCCATCACATGTTTAGCTGTTCATTCTCTCCCTGTACTTTGGACCATGTGGCACAGACATTCTCTGCACACCGCCACCCCTGCACAGCGAACCATTGAGTACTGAAAACCTGTAGCATACACCTCCACTATATATGCTATGATGTGGATGTGGAAACCTAAAACATGGCCCAAAAGAAAGTGAACTGAAAGAGAGGATGACTGAGTTTCCAAATAAGGTGCAAATCATTAAACCTTGAAGTGCTGTACAAAGAAATCTCTTGCCAGCTGACTCCAGGCAGGGATGTCACCATCTGTCTTGGTCACTACATGCTACCTATGGTAAATATGTTACACTGCACAATAATACTGTAGAAATCACAGAATACACAGTACAAATGCTGTGTTGTAGCAGGAGCTTAATAATGACTTAATTAAGAAGTCATTTAAGGAGGACTTAATTGTGTCTTCCTTCAAATAATGTGGAACACACTAAACATCTCGATTCGTCAGACAGCATATTCTTGCCGTTTATGTGGTGAGGGATGTCTCCAACCCTGCGACTGTGTTGACACATTATCATCATTGTTTGAACTCCAAATCATATCAGCATATACAGTTAGATAATCAGATAGTCACCAGTGCATTAAACTATTAACAGTTCATTACCCAGCCATACTGGGTATCAGTCAAATGCATGACACTCTGAATCATTTTGCAGTCACCAGTACAGGACATTCAGCCCTGCTGAATAATGATCCATAACCATTCCTTTCTGTACTTGTGACTTGTCTTATCCCTTTTTGTTTTTAATTTAAGAAGGGCATCCAGTTGGTACATACAGCAGTGTGACACAGTGGTAAGGAGCATGGCTCATGGTAAAAAAGTTGCTGGTTCCCAGTGGGCCACTCCTACTATACAACTAGGCAGGTACTTAAGGTGAATTTCCTTGGTAAGAATCCAACATGGAAAACATGTAGAAATCTGCTCTGATACACAGTACAGCACAGTTGGTGGGTGCTCATTAGAGGATAGGTCCTACCCAACTGACATGAACAGCTTGCAGGCAACTGAGGAATCGCAGGGCACCAAATGCAGTTAGGCAAATAAGCCCTGACCAACTTACTAACCCCTGTACTCTGTGGAACAAATGCATTTATTCCACAGCTGTAAGATGCCAATCATTGTTGGCAAATGACACGACCACAGTTTAAAACCCCATGGCTCTCAGCCTGCACTCAAAGTCAGGACATGTATTACTTCTTAAACAGATTTAAATCCATTTATTAAACCAAAGCTCACATGTGATTTCTTAAGAGTACACCTTGTATTATATGAGCAAAGGGTTGTCATGAGTAAGTGGTGTGCTTGAGGCCGGGCTTTTATTGGGTAGAGGTTACTACGGAGTCCTATAATTGATCATTCTTTCAAGGCCATCATCAACTTTCCCACATGTGTCTTCGCTGCACGAGAAATGTAATAAAAATACTACTGTGTAATTAAAAATATTTTAGCAAGAAAGGCATACATTTTTATTTACTGACTTTTCTGAGGCCCTTCTGCACAAGCAGAAGTGCGCCTTTTTATTTTTCGCAGAACTAGCATACTACTCTCGAGATATACATGCTGAAATAAAAGCACCTCTCTCACCATGCTGAGCCTGGCCTTACACCTTTGCAGTTTCCTTCTTGTCCACTATTAACTGCACTGCCCAGACTCAATGTCCTGCCAGCAGTCCTCATTACACTCAAGATAGCAGTGGATTGGTGCTCCTCCTGCCTTTGACATTCAGTTGGCAGAGTGGATGTGGTGGTAGATGTTTTTATCCCCATTTTAACTACAACTGTATTTTGCTTTCTCCATTTCTTTTCAGCAGGTTTATTTTCATCTATATTCTATAGCACACATATATCAACTGCAGGATTATTAACACATCTTTTGTTGCCTAATGTATGTGTAGTCTTCACATTCAAATTATGTTAGGATGATTAAAATAACTGGATTAAAATAATTACATAAATATTGTGTGTGTGTGTGTGTGTGTGTGTGTGTGTGTGTGTGTGGAGGTATGCATGTTTGCATTCTTTTACCAAAAGTTTCAATAAGAATAATTAAACAATTAATTAATAAACAATTAATTAAATTGTTTAATTATCAAAAATTTAATAATTAAATTATTGAATAATTATTAACTAAACAATTATCAATTACATTCTCAAATACAGGGACCAAGATGGAGGGGAATTTTTCAAAGACCGGGACCCTGGTTCTGTCATGGCTGGCCAGCTGTCTTTATTAATCTACTTTATAACATCCTATTAAAAATCCCACGATGGTATCTAAGTTACTACAGGCAGAAGAACAATATAAACCTTAAACTAATCAGTTGAAACGCAATTTCCAAGGCAAGTAAAATGTGCAGTCAATCCTGCGTGCTGGTACAACAGACACACAGAAAAAAATGACAGCCACCACAATTTATTTTGGGAAAGAGCAGTTAACAGCACAGTGCACTTAGCCCTTCAGCTTGTTAACCATAGGGTGGTGATTACAAATGATTACAAGACTGAGCAGAACACTCAAACCATCTCATTGTTAATGTATTTTAACCATTTGTCCCCTCGCTTGCCAAATCATTAGCACAGGTAGTGACACTGTCTCTGTTAAGCTTCCTCTCAAGAACACAAGTGGACCATTAATAAGCACATTTTTCCAAGCCCCTTAATAAGATTGAGAAATGATTGGACGATAAATGAAATTTAAAAGCGCACAAAGGAGAAGCCGCCCTGGCGAGGGGCCCCCATGAAATGAAGTGGAGAGAGGTCTGCTGCTGGATGTTTGGCAGTACAGCAGTTGGCCTGGAGAACTCTGGCTGATCTCGTGCTTTACATCAATTTTGTATGAGGTCTCTTCATCAAAGCCGGCCGACAGTGGTGCTTCCACACATCCTCCCCTGCGGCAACACACCTCACCGAACCTTGCAGGTGGCCCCCGAAGCTGCTCACCATGCACAGCACCGAGGACTGCAACCAGCAGAGCCTTCTCAGTCCACATGTGCACACACACATACACACACACACACACACAAACCAATACAATCACAACACATGAACACGTACACACACACACACATGTTCACGCACTTGCACAAATATATTTATATACACACAAACACAGCTGTATATTACATGTTATCTGATGTAAAAATGTTTAATTCATACTATTTCAAAGGACATATTACTAACAGGTCCTTGGTGAAAACACAGCTCAGCATTTTAGCAGAGGAAATACAAGCACAGCTCTGCTTTGATACAGTGCTACAGTGTTCCTGTAGAGATTTATTTTTGCTTTCTATGTTTTTGTCTTGTATATGCAAGTTAAAAAGGGTCAAGTGAAATCCATTTTATTATTTTCAATCTTCCTTTTATATTTTCTTGATTTCCATTTTATTGCTTTTAAATCACATTTTCCGAATGCTTTGTAAAAATGTACTGAATTTTATATTGTTGATAAATAACAGGAACATTTGGCATTGGCATTTTCACTTTGATTTTAATGTAAAGTGCTTACACTGAGAAACGGAAAATTCCACTAACAATGAAATGAAATTTTCAGCAAAATGAAACGTGTTCTGTATTGTAGTGCACTGCATCTGTTTATTCTTCTAGTCTTACGGATGTAAATTTATGGTAAATGTGTCAATGCAAAATTTGCAGTCCAGTAAACACCCGATTCAAAAACAGCTGGGATAATCATCAGCCCTGAACCCTACCAACAAGGTCATATTTAAGCATTTGTTTGCTGCTTTCTTTGGACATGCCTTTAGACATGACGGAAGTTACTTGCTAGCCTGCTATGTACTATCTGAACACATCAATGTCTCCGCATCATTGCATTATGCAACGCTGTTGGTAAGTTACTGAACACTTGTTCAAGGACCTGGGCTTCACTTCTCTAATCGGGGTCAGAGATGGCTTTTTGAGGACATTCAGGATTTACAGCATGTGTGCAGCATTTCCCAGGTGGAATTAGCCGTGATTCCTCGATTTACCAAATTCCACAATAAACCCCAGATTACAAAAAAATATTCCATTTTCTCCACATCTGAGATAATTCATTTGGCCTTAGTTATACATTTTTCATGGTGAGGCCACTGCACTTTTAATTAAACACATTCATTATATGTTTCCAAACAGTTTAAATAGGGCTACAAAATAAAGGGTAACCGTCACACTGAACTATCTGAAACAATGGGCTAATAAAACTGAAAGAGAAAACCAGACTTCCAAGTGGCTGGGTATCCTTACACAGCTTCAGAGACAAAAATTCACTTCCTCTAATGCTGTGACAATGTTAATAAACTTGTAGAAAACATTTTTTGTGGCCCAAAACATAGGACATAGAGAAATGCCCACAAGATAGTAAACTTTATAGCCGATTTTACTATGAGCAAGAACTTTCCATTAGAGCACACAGAGAAAGATAAACTCATGTGATTGAATTTATGATTGAACTGATGATTTTCCCAAGCTCTCTGTATTACTTAAACACTCATTTAAAGACAAGAAGAAATCACGCCAGAAAAATCTTAAAATATATAGTACATGCTTATTTTGTTTATAAAAATGAAAATGAAAATGAAAATGAGACATAACCAAGTCCCACTCATTAGGCTACATCTTCCTATTGTCCCGCTTGGTGCTGATCAATGTTAACACTTTCATTGGTTTTTCTCCTTCCTCCAGACCGGTGAGACAATGGCAAGCTTCAGCGAAGTAGTGCTGTGGCTCACAGGGTGAACCTCCATTACTATACTCCTAAATCCTTTGCAGGATCGCTGATTGAAAAAAAAACAAGCCTTTTTTCACTCAATCTCCAATAAGTGAAATCATCTCAATGCACAAACAACACACTAACCTTCTTACAGGATGTTTTCTTGGTGTATTTGAGTGATCTAAGAGCTAAACATAAAAAAGGCGGCATTTTAGCAGGGTTTTTGCCATTGTTCACTCGAAGGAAGCCTCTGATCTTAATAAGGCCAGCTCCAGTCACTGACTGGAGTGGGACACAGTGCGGAATGTTCAATCGTGCATGTTATCATTGGATACATATCATAAAACATATCAAATTTTAATTTCTGAATGGAGCACTCCTTTTAAACTCATTAAACTCACTGGTCTGTCAAGAAGGTATAAGCTGTGGCTGCATGCAAAAAATGTAAATCCTACCAATAAAGCATTTTAAATTGGAGAGAGGGGGAGAGAGACAGAGATACAGAGAAAAAGAGAGAGAAAGCAATTTAAAACAGCCCTGGTTGAGGTTTATGAAACTCACAGCCGTATCATTTCAGCATTTCAGTCAATCACTTCGAGGAGCTCAGGGAGTTCGTTCTGGTCCATTTGCACTTCTAGAAGAGAGCTGGCACTATGGCACAAGGAACGTCTGGAGTGCTCCACTGTGTGTAAAAGAAACGTAATGCTAAAAATTGATGCCTTGCTTTTAATCATAAGGACAAAATGCCTTTCTTAGCTTGAGGGGACGTAACTGTGCAGTCAGTTACCATTCTACTCTCTCTGGACCATATGAATACAAATAGAAATGAACTTCAGCTAGTGGTACACAAGCACTCTGCAAGAAGTGGTGCTCTTTTGCACTATTGCCATCAATGTCCATCTCTACTGAGAAAATTTTCATTCAATTCATTTGAAGAAAATGAAGCCAAGAACACTTTCAAAGCCTTCAGATAAAAGCCATGCAGAAACTAACAAAATTGATGAAATATAAGTCCTATACAGAAGCAAAAGAAAAAAGATAATGTTGTATTAGTCTACTTCATTAAACTGTTAACTCTATTGTGTGAGTCTTATGTAACACATGTGTAGGTACTGTAGGCTGTGTACATAATGAAAATATATTATGTATATATTATGATATTTTATCTGGACACATTTCATTTAAAAATAGGCTTGGGAATCTGCACACGACTGTCATAAACCCTATGGAATACCAAATACATTTATTTAAAAATATATATTGTATTTTCCTTTCATAACTGTTCCCTATTTTGCAACTACTAACCTGAACCTTTGGTTAAATACTGCCATGAAATAAATAATAATAATAAAATAATAAAACTGCCATGTCATTTTAAGGGGAAATAGGATCCTCCTAGATTACAACAATGCCACTCTTTCTTTCAGATTGCTAGGTTATTTTGATTGAAACCAATGGCCACTTTTTGTAATTCTATGCCAAGACGGTCTGTTTCATTATGACTGAATGACACTTTCATTTGCCAATATTTATTAAATCCAGGAGTCTGCATTATCAAAACTTACATCTGGAAAAATGTTACATTACACTTTGCCTCTAAAGTCAGCATACTGTACATAACAGTCCACAACTAAATACTGCAAGTTATAAATTAATACAGATTTATACTTAATTCTTCCTGCACTGTATCTAAAAAGTGTAAAAATGATGAAATGATGCTTTCACAAAAATAATATCTAACCAACAGAGAAATAGCTGCAGGAAAATTAAAAACATAACATCAGGTTCCTACCACATGTTTACACAAGCTAATAAGGAAATGTCATCCACTGATCTCAATATCACAGCATACTACGTAGGACACCAATACAATTTTGCAAATTATTTGGCAGGTATGATTAAAAACATCCACTAAAAATACCTATACATGATGCCAAGATTGAAAAAGCTGAAAAGATCATTTCAGCTCATGGCTGGCAAGCATGATTCCACCGGATGTTGAACAAGAGCAACTCACACTGCAGGGTTTCATTTGCATGATAATTGTCTTACATGGAGTCTGCCTCTTCACAAGAGTAAGCTGAACACTGGGTAGCTTGATTTGGTTTTAATCTCAAAGTTTTTTTAGGTTGGATGTAAAATGAATTCCTTTGTTGTTTTCCCCTTTTCCAAGTAGCGCTATTCTAATGGACCCACTCATGCTTAAATTGCTGTGCTTATACAACAAGCATAATGATACTCCCTGGTGCTTCCTTAAGACCATGTTTTGAGTACAGACACATTAGAGGAAATGTAAGCATTTAACAGAATGTCACTCACAAGGTTATTGCATCTCTTGACTGCTTGCTACGCACTTACATGTTGCTGACCAAGCTACGAAACACAATCTCCCACAAAAGCACGTGGACTGCTATTTTCAGGAATTCCACTCACATGTTGAAAGGATATCCAGGAGGTTTGACTGCAAATTAAGCAATTATAATCTCCTAAATGCATGTTAATTTCCATGCAGTACACCCCAAATTATGTTAAGAGACCAAAATAAACCCACATCTCAAAAGATTCTTGAATGGCATTTCTATTAAGAGGTTTAAGGACAGCGAGAGAAGGAAACTCATAGCTAGTTGACTTCCAAATAGCTATGTCAGAGCTTTCACTAAATCCCACAGCAGCTCTTTTTGTTGTACCTAATGGATACCAATAGATACCTAATAGATAACAAACTTTCAAAACAAATATGAAAAAATTCTGAAAAAAAGTCTGAAAATATGACACTACATAGCATAAATAAGAAGCACGTCAGTCTTTACTGCAGTTGTACATAGACTAGAGTCAACCACTTTTATTCTTCCTCCAAAAAAAAAAAATCATTACTATTTGCCACTCAATACACACTTGCAGAGGTTCAAGGGAGGGTAACTAGATTAGACTTTTCCCCCACATTGTAGTGATGCATTTACACTGTACCTGTACTGTGGTGGGGGTGCCCCCATTGCCTCACACGTTATTGTGGTCTCTTGGTCTGGGGAATCGATGGGGAGAATCAGGTCACTGGGTTCTGTCTTCCAGCTTGGGCCATTGAACATTACTTCCTCTGCAAAAGCTAAGTTGAGGAAACAAAAAAAGTGAGATCCAGGATATGACCTTTTATTGCTAGCAAACTAATAAGCATGCATGCTCACAGACACTGCAGGAATATACAGTATAGAGCATCCAGTTTGTCAGACCATTTGAATGTGGGTGATCTATTCATTTCTCATTAACTATAGGGATACCATTGCTTCCTTCATTAATAAGAATGTGGGAATGTGTATGTGTGTGTCTACATTTGTACATCTCAGTAGTGAAGTCGATAACGTGTATTCCACACTTCAGAAATATAGTTAGCAACAACTAATTTAAGAACACTGAAGTGTGTCAGCTTGATAAACACTTCATTAGGTATTGGGATTAAACCTTTTTTTGTCTTTGATCTAAATATGAGACAAGACTGATTGATAGTTTTGCTTTAAATGCAGGTGACCTAAACCATAAATTTTGGTTCTTGTAGCCAGCATATCACTGCTATGTTTCTTTAAGAAACTCAGAGTAGGTAACCTTTAAAACTGCATTTACACCCATTTCAATTCATGTAAACTGTCTTTGGTGGTTTCTGAATTTGATGGCCCCATATCATCTATATTCACACTGCCTTAATAAATTATCAAAAATCTCAATGCACCTTTTCTCTTAAAGAAGGTAAAGAAAAAGATATCTGACATCATTGTGATATACTGTGTTCCATTTTGCCATGCAGCTACTGTATACATGTACAGCCCAACTGTCACTCATGAAATGAATAAGAACATCATAAATATTATTCTATGTAAACCAAACTAAAAGGGTCACAGCCTTTTGATTCTGAGCGAAAAATGTAATTTGCTGCCAATTGCTTCAAGGAAACCCTAACCAAGCAGCAACAAAAACTGCACCATAAGAATGACGTGTTTAATTAATCATCTGATTAATGCTAAAATAGCATTTAATATTCTGGGGTAGCCAATGAGTTACCTATGTTTTCCTTTTCATTTTTGTCTGTTTAAAACATATGCAGGTAAAACCCGTCACAAAAGAATTATGAGTATCTCTGATTGAGGGAAGCTATGCTGTTCATCAAGTGTAACTTGCATTGTGAAAGAAACCATCTGACTTACCAATGGGAAATAAACTAGACAATATCATAAATTCAAAGCAGAAGAGACAACAATACAGTTTTTTATTATTTTCCTTTTTTCTGGAGGATGTTTTCTTTAGCCCACTTTAGTCACTACACTTCACAATTAAAGACATTTTCTGTATGACATTTGATTTGTGTCTTCATAGCAGTGATAATGGTGATGTTATCCTTAAAATGTCATTTCACAGAATATTTCCTGGGTTTACACTTTGCATCATATAGATACATTCAAATGAATTCAAACACCCATAACCATGCAATTGAATGCACATACGTACTTCTCTCAAACCAATAAGGTCAGGATCTTCTAAATCACTGTGCATCATGGGACTGATATGTTAAATTGTGAATATATAATCCCAGTGTGGTTCATCAAATGATTTGCCCAAATGTATTTTCATCCTACAACTGATAATTGCATAAGCTTAAAACTACAAGCATCAGTTATGAGTAAGGGACATGTGAAATTTCAAAGGTATTGTTGCAACGTCATACAATATGGCTTCCATAAAACTGATGACTTTTATTTTTGTTTCAGCAGTCAAGTTCCACTGACTGCTGAAACAAAAATAAAATAGAACAAATAACATATTCACTGTTTTTGCTAATGCAAAGCTTTCATTGTGTGACAAAGAACACAGTAGATGCTATTTGACTTAGTCTAGCAGTGAGTACATCTACCCTTAGACCTAAACATCTGAATGTCAATGTCTGTGTTGCTTGCTTGAGAAGCATGCTATAAATTCTCCACCTCCCCCTCTGTGGTCATCTTCGGTGGGAGAAAAAACAGATTTGTGTTCAAATCCCAGGTGGACCAATTGGCCACAAGGGGAGGAAAGGTAGCGGTTTCAGCTATACATCCATTCCCGGGATCCAGATAATCATCTCTGACATGTCATCCACAGGAACAGGGGTGAAATCTCAGCTGCCTCGGAATGCAGCAGAATTCAAAGTGTCTGTTGCCAAAAGCTGGGAGCATAGCCGAAGAGGAAAAATGCAAGAAGCTGCATTTAATCAGTTTAACCTTGTCAATATGAAACATAATTTGATTTCCATCGTGAGCCAGAAGGGACATTCTTTATCAGCTCCTGTCTTATAATTAACATTAATGGAGTTAATTGAATCCATCAATCGTAAATGACTGCAGTTTTTTTTCTTCTTTTTTATTTTACTACAGCCCTTGTCCATACATCCAGGCCAACAGCATAATTGGATGTCTCTCAACAGCATTATTGAAAACATTCAGCAAACACATACTTCATACGTTATGTGCACAATATTGATTGTAGCTCATGCTGTTCTATTACTAACCTAGGCTTTCTCTGCAGCATGGGATGTTTTTTACGGTAAACAAAAAGTCCCACCAGTCTTATTTCTTGCCATTTGCATCTAGAAATAATGGGAAAAGCCTAGAGGGTTCGAAGCAAGGGTAACTTGTTATTGAAAAGAGAATGACATCCAGCAGGTGCTAGAGTTGTATCACCTCAATGTCAAAAGGGATTTGTAGCCCTTCTACTAACTACATACATGCTTTGATGCCCATTCAGTTTGTGTCTGAATGCTTTCAGTCTGCTTTCCTGTTTTAACATTGAATTTGTGCAGCACGGAGCGTACTCATTCATGATTAAAGAGAGCAATACGTATGTACTATGAACATGCTATTATATTAAGCAGACCTTTTTTAGCCATCACTGCAACAGTGTGATTATGTTTTTTTTTTTTTTTTAATAGTTTTTTCTTCATTTTAGTCCCTTGCCTTAAACTGGCTACCTGTAAATCTGACCATATAAACTAAAGAAACGTCTATACGATATATACCATATATATAACTATATATATAGTGGACCATGTTTTGCAATCATAGTTAGCAGTTTGCCACCGAACATATTGAACAATCAATGGATCAAAACTGCCAAGTCATTAGAGGGGAAATATCTCTTCAACAACACATAAACACAAAAATAAAACAAAAATATCCTTAAAAACAGCACTGGGATATGGTTTAGTGTTAGAGTTAGGGTTTTAATTACATTCAGAGATTACTGGAAGTGTAGTGACAGATTAATTAGGGAGGTTTTGCTTAGTTTCGACTTGGCCATCTCGATTGAATCCAGTGGTTAATGCAACTAAAGCAGTAATATCTGCATTGCTGCTAGTATACTATTGTTATGTAAATGGATGATAATGGTCACTAAATATTTTTTCCTGTTATGTTAGTTAGGATTATTATTCCACGTCTTTTAACTTTCACCAACTGTAATTCAAAATTAGCTATCATGTCATGAATAAGGAAAAAGTAAAAAAAGAAAAAGAAAAGTTTTTCTTGTTCACTCTAATGTCAATAGTGGGTTTACATGGAGACTATGTTATTTAATTTATTGACACAAGTTTCTTGCAGCTGTCTCCTTGTGGAAGCTGCTCTTCAGAATGTTTGATTTAAGAATCCCTGATGCTTCATGCTCCCGTAGGTGGTCTAGAAAGATGCCAGGAGAGCACTGTTTGATAACTAGGTCAATATATTCATGCTATCTGGCTGAACTGTGAACTTGGTCAAAGCTTTACAAAAGCTTTTAATGACTGGATTTTATGATTCGGCATAGAAAATAATCTCAGAAATGATGATTATGAGGATGATTATGATGATGATGAATTGCATTTACTGCATATTGCCCCTTTCACCCAACACTCATACATATGCTGCTTATTAGATTATCCATGATGATCACTGAAGCATAACATTGCACACTATCTGTATAATGTGGACAATGTACTTAACAATGGCAAAAACAAATACATTACTTATTAATACCTGATAATATTTCTGGCTGCCAAGCTAAATTGTATATGATGTTAATTGACACCAAGTTAATGACTGTCCATTAGTGAGCTAATTAGATGAGGGGGGTACATGCCTATGTGCTGAATGGTGCGATATATTGCATGGCAGTATTGACAGACATGTTTAACACCTTGACACTGCGGTACATTATTTTATTAATATACAGTTATTTGACCATAACTATTTTGTTGTAGAAATGATTTGTAGTCTGTAATCAGTTGTAGTAATGATTCCACCAGTGACTTGTATTACTGTATTGTACTCCTCTTGTATTATCTTTATGTATACTTTCTTCAAGATATTATAATAGATAACAACTGCATTTTATTTATCACATGGACCAACTTTATGAAATAACTGGTTAAATTTTCAGCTACCTACTGTGGGAACAGCCTTGGTTAGGGGACTTCAATAATTACAGAGTAACTGACATACATCTCAGTTTTGTGAAGACTGATGGAAAAGACAAAAACAATTCCACGTGGCAGAGAGCAGCTGGCATGAAGGAAGCTTTTTGCGATGGGACCCATATTTTCCTAATATTTTCCCAAAGGGAGCTTCTTATCATTAGACATCTTGTTCCATGCCTTTAAAAAACAATCAAACAACATTTAGCCCTAAAACAGTTCAGAGCTTCCACTAACCTTCTGCTCCAATGATGGTTTAAAATTACTCTTCATTACAGAATTGTACTTGACACTATTGTTGTAAGACGGCAAATTAGAATTTCAAAACCCAGATGATTAGCAACATATTGCACTACACATAATCGATTTTGTAGACTTTTTGTGACTACACAAAAATGCTACTTAGTTAAGATTAACATTTCAATCAGTTCTAAATATCTTTCCATGAAATGGTGGTTATTTCTCCTCTTTTGAGTTATACTATAAACAATAATAGAGAATTCAAAAATGGAAATCATTTTGTAATTCTTCCCTTAGACCAAAAAACATAAATGCAACATTCTTATATAGCTGTTCATTATATATGAATGACAATCAAATTAAACAGAACTTAAGCCAAAACTCATTTTCTGCTTCTTTTAATTAAATAAGCTTATGAACAAGCGGTGGATACAATAAAGAATATGAATTGCTGCTACCATCTCACTGGTTTTTAATTGTGAAATAAATTAATAAAGAAAACATTGAATCTATATGTTTTACTTTTAACTTGTCCATTATTTTTACTTTTGAACTTCATTCATTTTATTCATCCAGTATGCTTCCTATTGGTTACTTACATACTGAAGAGTCCCTGTATTTTATTCTAATTTAACTATGTTTTGTGTAGTTAATATTTATTCTATTGCGGGGAACCATACTTGCCCACAGGGAAAATTTAGAGCTATTGATTTTTTTTTCCAGCTACACAGATAGTAACAAAATTATGCATTGTATTTACCGCTGTGAAAACTGACTGAGAACTGCAGTTTCCTCTCACTACCTGATCCAAAGTAAAGACAATCTTCAATATATTTGAATTAAGAAGAACTGAATAAACAATACTGAATCAAACTGTGAATGACAGAAAAAAGTACATAAATCAGGGGAACACCTTCTACTTAGTTCAATTACGTTTGTGTTGCACTGAATGATTACTAAGTTCCATTAGGCAACTTATGTCTTTATGCTTTGTTATACATTACATAAAATCTAATAGAAGCCAAACTACACATGATTTGCATACAAGTGGAGTGGGATAACATTTGATTTTGGTTCAAATGAAACGCATCAATTGCATTGCGAAGGCTGCACCAATACTTAATAAAATCATGCGGTAAACAAACTGAAAGGTACAAGGTGGAGCAAACATTAGTAGCTCAAGTGCATTACACAATATTAGTAAATTACGATATCAAAACAGTGTTGCTCAAAGTGTGCTGGATATATGAGCAAAATGCAAGTATTCATATTTACCATAATATTAGTCAGCAATCCACCACTGAATACCTTAATCCAGGAGGACCATTGGCATTTGAGTCTATTTTTGTGTCATATTACACATGGACATAAAATTTTTCTACATCCATTGCTTTTATTCTAATCTATATTCATATCTACATCTTTTCACATTTAACGATGTCTACAAATATCTACACATAAATAGATATTTATAGATTATCTTTTAAGCATACAATATATTCTTAATTCATAGTTAATGTGATCATATGTTGATGAGGAAATATCTATATGTATTTGATAACACCATATTGCATTTCCCAGATAACCCATGGTGTACATAGCAGGCACGCCATATAGATTTAACTAATTTTGTTTTGTGTTCATGCTAATTTATAATGTAGGCACCAACATTGCATGTACCAACTGCAGCACAAATGTGCTTTTCTTGCATAATATTGTTACCAAACCATTGCTATATAAAAAAATATCACACTTAACCCTAAGATCAATGTAATGGAAAAATCAAAACAAAGGTATTGCATGGAATCATTGTTAAATCGAATGAATAGTAAGATATTTTACCTGCGAGGCAGCCAATGATTGATAGCAGCACAAGTCGTTTCCATAGTAACATCATCTTCAGTTGCCAAGGGCAAATAAGACTCTCATCCAATTGCTTGTGAATGGAATGCTTTTCCCTTGAATACAAGACTCTTAATCTGTTGGAAAAGTAATTATAGACATAATTAAAATAAGACATATTGAGCCACAAATAGCAGTCATTTACTTTACCAAAAATGCTTGAAATTTGAAACTAAAAACTCTACTTTCGTACAACTTAGACATTGCTTCAGTCATCTTGCAAAAGGGGTTTAGAATGATAACCAAAATCAGTGAATAGAGGGGAAATAGCTCACTTACAAAAAGGAGAAACAACCTTCAAAAGAGTCAAACTCCACATTGTGTTATTTTGGCTAAATTCATTTTAGTTTGTGCATTGGTAGGTGCAGCACCCTTTATCTATTTACACAATTCTATTCTATCTATTATTTCAAAAAGATAATCCATCGTATGGTAAAACAACATGCTTCACAATGCCAGCCCTCCACAGTAAATAGCTGTGCTCATTAATAGACTTGAAATGCCATATTTAGGAACTAAATCCATAGAGGCCAGCTCTATACCGTATGTGCCCACATCCTCCCCCAACATTCTTGCAGAAAGAAGAAAATTGTGGATTTTATTTGTTTGTTTTCTGCAATGTTTTTTTTTTTTTACCTGGCCTTGTTTTCATTTTTCCATTATGTAGACAATAGAAGATATACATATATACATATATATATATATATATATATATATATATATATATATATATATATGTATATATACTGCAATCACTACATTGCATGATATACAACCAATGTATCTTTTTTTAAAATGGTGCAAAAACACAGAACCATATTAAAATGGAAGAACAAAGCAAAGGAAATTCATCGAAAGAGAATTTTCCATTTACACAGCGCCATAAAAAGTGCTCTGAATTATACATTACTTGTCAAGCTGGGAAACAAGCACAAAACTGCTCTACAAGACGAACAAGAGGGCTGGATATTATTGACCTCAAAAGCTACTTTTCTCTGCCTATTAATAGGACCTGACTGCCAACCTAAATACAGATAGTGGTGTAGCCATTTAGTATTCTGCTGTGCAATACTATCTCTCATTTGGAAAAGAAACTAAAAAAAGAAATGGCTTATAGTCATGAGAATACATGAAAGATCATGCAGGAGATGCTGAATTGCAACCCAATCTTTCAGTCATTTATAAGGGGAATATTAGTGTTGGAAGGAGAACTAAGGCACGGTGAACTACAAACTACGGAAAAAGGAAGCCAAGTAGACTGTGGTCAGTCTTGAGTGCAAGGTTACAGGATGCTCTATTCTTTAGAGCTTTCAGTCATGGATTGTACAGTAATTGTCATATCACAGATGAAGGGCGGTTAGTCTCGCTGGGGTGTCCAACTCCAGTCTTGGAGGGCTGCAGTACAGCTGTTTTTCTCAGTGCTCTGTAAATGACTAACAACCTCAGAAATAGGATCTGTTCAGCTATTCAAAAAATCAGCTAAATCAAGTGGTTTGTTGCATAGTTGTAACAGTGTTATGTTTTAACAATACACATGTTCTGTGTTTGTATATCACAGTTGAGGAAAATTATTTAACAATGTGCTGCATTCCACAGAAAAAGACCCAGTTTTAACTCAACAAAATGTATGAATAACCTTTGACACAGACCACTCTACAAAAACTTTTCAAACAGGCCATTCTGTATGGAGCCATGGGAAATGCAATCACTATGTTCAAGATAGCATTTGCATTATAATCAACACCTGCCTGATGGTCAAGTTTAAAACACACTTGGTATGAACTTCTATATTTCTAATGTTATTCTTATTTTCCAGCAACTCAACAGTATTCAGCATTTGATGTTCCTCAGGCAAATTACACATGGTGGCAAGGACTTGATATTATCGTATCAAATAATATTTCTACAGATTTGTGCAAATGGAAAAATTGATCATGTTCACATGACATATTTATAGGACTTCAATGACAACTTAAATGCTCTTTCGGTTGTGAGATGACAGAAAGAATTTCATGGAATGAATATATTACATTCTACTACACTTACAGCTCTTGCTGTCCAAGCAGAATAGATTATGTATGTGAATGTGCAAAAAAAGATTAACATTATATTTTTCTTCACCAAATAATTCCTTGGGGAGACTGTGCTAACTCATAACTGTCAGTGGCCCAGCTCTTTTGCCTGGAGTGACTGTAAAGTCTTCTCACTTAACCCTCAGTGTCATACACTGCCAGCCCTATACATGAAGGGAAGGAAGGGCAGGTCTTTCTTACACCAATATCAGATGAGGAATTCAAATGTACTGTCAATCTCAAGACTGTTTTTCGGCAGTAAGATGATTAATTCTTCCAAAAGGCAAACACAGAGAAGTTGGTATAATGTGGGTCCAAAAGCAGTCTTTTGTGAGATATACCCATGTTACTACTGACATGTCACTCATATTTCGTTTGCACTATCTTCCATGTTTAATTTGTGAAAATGGACAATGAGCTTTGGTGCATCTGAGTGCTGTATGTATACAAAATGCACAAGGTTAAAACAAGGACTGAAAAGGTACAATTCTAATGTCTGTGACTTCTTTGGCCCTGCTACCCTCTACTAATAAGACATTAATGCTGTCTACTGCCATGGCTGCTGCTCATTCAGAGAATGAGAAACTGAGTGACTGAGTGAGTGATGGACAAGATTACTTCTAGACCTACTCTCTCCAGATTCTACATAAAAATCTAAATATTTAGATATTTAGATATATGATTTATTTTAATAGTGTAATTTTTAAACAGAATTACTTTTAAAAATTCTTCATGTCTCAGGGTGATGCACTGTCAATAAGCAATGCACTGTTATTTTATTCCCAAATGAGCAGACCAACTTGATCTTTTATGTTATGATTTTAGAGTGGGCAAACGGGTTATGGAGATGATAGGATTCACTTACACTAATGCGAGGGCTTGCATCTGGCTTTGAAATGTAGCCATAGCCTGCAGGAGGTGCCCCTCAGATTCCTGCATCCAGCAGCACAGTGTAAAGCCACAGGCCACACAGACTCAGTCGAGGGATGAACTCTCATCATTTGATTATAAATTATATCATCTTCAGGCCAATCCTGGCTTTGCATGACAGTCCTGGTGCAAGTAATTATTCCTCAGCTGCTGTAATTGCAGACACAGTGGGGTCTCAGAGTGGATTTCCTACTGCCTTTCAAGTTTATAGGGCATATTTCGCTACTGTAAATCATGTCAAATGGGATTACATGCTTTAGTTCTTCTTCTTAAAAAACAACATTGTGTGCCATGTTTCTCTATGTATCTGCAATCCTATTGTGCAACTAAAAGTTGCTGCCTGCCTGTTCTACACTATATCATAAAATTTCTACAGGGTATGTAGCATTAAAAATAAATAACTCCCTGTGTATGCTTTGCTGTCAAAATGAGAATGGGATGCCGCTTACTTTGTGTTTCACAAATCAGAAACGTAGAAGACTACAAAACACCCAGAACTGTATGTAATTACTATCTATCATCCATTTGGCTCTGTATGATATTGGTATCCATTGACTATTTGAGGTGATATGTTGAATACAGGGTTGTTCTGCCAAATGTAATGAGGCATTACAGTTTCACCTCAACAATAACGGAGTCTAATGAAAGTCTTTTTGGCAGAACAGCTTCCACAGTTAATGAGACAACTCCTTGGTTAGTAAGGCCATTGTTTGACACATCATTGATAGGGGAGGTGGTTAAAGCTATCCGTTCTCCCCGGAGATCTTACATAATTGCACAAAGGCTAATGCGGAGGAAGGGAAAGAAGCAGGTTGCCAGAATAACATGTAAAGACAGGACACATTTTAAAATATAAATGACAGACTGAGTAAAGGCAAGAGGAAACATGGTGTACAAGTTCAGTTGTAACAACACTAATGTACACATATCAACCAGCCAAAAAACTTTGCCGTGAAGTCACTGTGATAGAAAGATTATCTATACACTGCGTTTACATTGCCTGTGCATCAAAAAATGACCTAACAAACACAAAATATTTTTAATGCAGGCCTGATCTATTACAATAACCTGCCTCAGAAGCAATTAAACCAAGCTAAAGCCCCATTCAGTCAGTGCCCAAGACTGAGAGATGGAGTGTGCTTGTCGGTTACCATTAAAATGATTGCACTCAGCTGGAAAAATTCTCAGCATGTTATCGACCTGAGAATGACAGGGTTTTAGTCCTGAAGTATACCCAGATGGCAAAGACTTGGTCAACGCAGGTAATTAGCCCTCAATCACTTGGATATGCTCCACAGATTCCTCCAACTAGCAATCTAGCCACCTACAGTAGAATGTCTTCGACTACATGCAATGTTTTGAGGTTTAATCAAGGGTGTACTAAATAGGATTATGCAGAAATAGGGCCTATGTTTCACACGTATCTTTACTATGAAGTTTAAAACAGGAAGAGGTGGATTCGACAGACATCAAATGGATGGCTGTCTATCTGTATGACATATAGACTAAATTAATCTCTATGATCACAAATTAGTGCAGAGATTCAATGAACAAGACCAAGAAAAAACAACATTCTTGGTGATTTTATTAGAGAAATATCTACAATAATCATTATTCTGTAACATTTGCAAACTAAAAAATGTTTTGATACTGTTTTGCATTTCATGTAAATGTAATTATCCAGACCTTCCTGCCTGGTATTTCAAGTGCTTCTGCCATGAAAGCACACAGCAACATTAAAGCTCCATGAGTGACTGATCGACACGTCATCAGGGACATTAATTCACCAATATGATAACAGCTGAATTTGACTGACAAACCAACCGTGACTGACACACACACACACACACACACACACACACACACATACATAATAACCATTATAGAAAACTGGATGGGAACAACATGTAATTGGCAAAATGCAACAGCAAGATAACACCTGTGTGTTGCTACAATAGCATGAATAACATGAAATATTCATTTCTGGCTTGCGAAGACTCACAAAGCAACAGAACGATGATATCACGACAGCTGGTTGTAAATGAACCATACAGATTTCATCAACAATGCATACACAATATACATTTTTGTTTTACATAACTGAAAGACACCACAACTGGAGGCTGAGGTCATTTTTTTATTATTTTTTAAATTAATATATTTTTTGCCAAAGGAATTTCCAGCATACTGTTACATACACTGCCTCTGGGTTTGTTTCATTCTATACCCAATACGGAAGACCCTCTGAATAAACAAGGTTGAACAGTTCACCTTGAAAGAAAACCATGGTCAATGACCAAACATCAAAGTTCACAGGATGAGAGAAAGGGGTGTGTTAAGGATATTCCTGAAAGTCCACGCTTTAATCTGAGAGTTGACTGAAACCCTGCAGAATCCTCTCATGCATCTGAGAAGCTGTAACTGTGGAGCTAGGATGGAGTGAGTGCACTTAATACAGAGCGGAATGAGAGTCAGTGATCCATCCCACTACATCATTATCATAGTGGCGTGTCCCAAGACCCCCAGCCCCAGGGCCATGACTGCATCACTGTGCCAAGGAGGTAGGAAGAAGAGACCAAGCAGTATAGAACTCTCTCTCTCCAGCTCTTCCTGTTGAGCCCTCCACATTCCCAGGCACATGATTTTGCCAAACCATGGTTTGGTCTTTTCCCCACCGGCGTTAAACTGTTCCAAAGTATCTCCTAACCACTCAGACACAGTGAGAGGAAAGAGACTACACCTGCCTTCTTATACAAACTAAAGCAAAAAATCCTAAAGCAAACACTACACTATAGTGGTCAAACATGATTCCAGAACACTTTGCACCAGAACATATCTGCATATTATGTTGGCATCTTATGTTTGGTTGTGCGTCTAAGTCACAAAATAAGATAACAAAGTACTGAAGTATACCTAGAGTATTATTAACCACGAATGTGGGTATTAGGGGAGGGAGATGAAAACGTGTTCCCTACTGAGCGGCATATTTTCAAGATGTGGATGTGCTAACATATTCATTTCTGCTGCATTCAGATTTTTTTTTCCCATGCAAGCCACCAGTAATCCTACAATAGCATTTGCCAGTCTGAGAAGGCACATATAGACTGACAGAAGATTAGTGTCAATTCTGGAGGATTGTTGATAGTCTCGTTGAGAGCTGAGGTGAGGCAGTTTTTGGCGACAGATTATAGATTCTCGGAAGAGGTGTCAACGCAGCGCGCGCTGTTATGCCGCTGAATCTCACGCACAAAGCAACTACTCAAGACCCCTAAGTTTATTTCAAAGAACCCAGTACTGTGAGAAAAGGAAAAAGGGGCATAATAATTGCATTACGTTTTGGATGACTAATCGAACTAATGGAAATGTTGAAAAGCAAAGAGCCACAGGCATCACCTGCCCATATCTTTAGGGGGCGGGGGAGGGGTCATCGAAAGTTGCATGCAGTAAATAGCAAAACGGAATGTTCTGCCTGCACTGACCGCAACCACACAACAGCCCCGTATGGAGTTCTGCCCTAGATGATAAAATAAGCCACAGCGAGATAAATCTCCACAGCCTCAGGCGGCATTACGCTGCTCCTCGCAGAACATCATATTGGCATTATATGCATGACATGGTCATAACCAACCGCATCCGCAAATGCCTGGTGTTCCTTTTGAGAGACTTCATTTTTAACAAGCACTGACTTCTACCACATTTTAAGGAGATTAAAAGTTGCCAAGGACGAGGGGACTAGTATATGATTTTTGCACATTCCGTCTATTCAGACGTTATAGCTCAGTGTATGAAATCTCATGCAAAAGGGAACTTTTGCCATTGCCTACAAACCCTCTGTATTTTACGTTGCATTTGAACCACTGTGGGGGAGGTGGATTACGAATACCGTTTAAAATGCAGGAATACCCACATGAAAAATCTCACATTTGAATGAAATGACAGAAACCTTTATACTTGAACGGTACACATTCTTCCAAAGGAATTTGCGGAAAATGTCCAGCAGCAGTAACTGTTCCTTTGCCACTGCTTTATTAGGCTACATTTTATAAATACACATCTTTAAAATATTATGTAAAAATACTGTTCCGTCGGATCATGCCACTTCATCGTACGGCATATTTCTCACAATACAAGCAGATTTACTGTTACTTACCAACTGCTTAGTGAAATGCTGTTTTCCTCCCTTTTCATTAAATTAGAGGTCCAAGCTTTGAGTTGGTCATTGATCCCACAATTTCCATGAACTGAGCAGGACCGGTGCTAAAGGCTGTCTTTACAGATGACTGGTAATGGAAGCATTTCCTCAGTTGTGTGAGAACGCTCAGTTGGCCAGTGAAACGCAGTCCAAGGCAAGGATCCGAGAGTAGGCTACACCAGCGTCCACAATTCGGCAGTCAATGTGCACCTCTGTCCAGGAGACAACGCACGAAAATATATCTTCCTTCTCGTTTTAAGAAAGAGAAGCCTTTCTCTCTGTATTCCCCGAAGCACCCACACAATTAGCCCACGAATCACAGAGCCCCCTGCTCCGGCGTGTCGATGACTGCTGGATACACCGGTGCTTTTGCGTCTCTGCAGCTTCTCGGGGACTTCTGAGCTGAGATTTACATTCTGCGCATCTCGTCTGCTCCGTCTCGTGCACTCCAGTCGTTGTGCGGCGGCAATGGGGCGCCCCTGTCTGATGAGAGAGACACGCACCGATAAACTGCGCCACCGCTCGCTCGCTCGCTGAACACCCACTTTTTTTCACATCCAAAATGAAACGCCCGCAAATCCGAAGTCTTGGGCCTACGCCCGCTTGTCATTCGACACGTTCCGATTTTCATTACAGAGCTAACACCTGTATGGTGTCTGTCAGGAGTTTTTCCAGCCACGCGTTTCCCGTTTATTCTCCTTTCACAGGTAGGAGGCTCTTTTGACGATGATCTAAGGTCAGAATTCTTGTTCATTCCAATACTATTGCAGATTTAATTGAAAATGACTATGGATTTGCAAAGAGAACGTGTTTAAATGTGAAATAAACATATGCAATATCATGACATGTGTATATCCTTAAGTCATGCGTTATTTTAAACCGGATCAGTTATGGCCTATTAGAAATTATATGTAAAATAAGATCTACTGTCTAAACGGTGGTATTTAGTTATAGGATAAAAACAATTATATAAAGTTCATATTGCTAGAATGCGTTTACAACATGGTCAAATATATATGGCGTGAAACAGCACACCCTACCGTCGACTCCGTCTGTAGTGCTTCACTTTTAGACGAATAATTTGCATGGGCAAGCGTTGTTCGCTTTTCGTATAGTGCTACCAACACAAATACTGTCTGTCTCCTTTTCATTTTATAGAGGTCACCTGGCGGATTTCATGTCGACTGGAAAAGTGGTATAATGAACTGAAAATATGGCATACACTACAGTTTACCAAACACTTATTCAGAGGTAATCTCCTTATTTCATTGACATCCTTTTAAATGCCAAAGTAAAAGAAAAAATACTACTAATTACTATGTAATCTTAAAAGACTGTTACATATATTTGATTAATTACTTTTTGGTGCTTTTGTTATATCCTTGCATTTAATTGTAGTTGAAACTGACATTAATATGAACATTGGACTCAGCATACTATACTTTTAGGGAAGTTGTCCTCTAGTAAGACTCTGTTGCAAGAATAAAATGTACATATTCTATTTTTCAGTTCAGTTTCACTTCTACTAAGTATTGCAATATCTAAAAATATTTTTCAATAGTCTAAATACACATAAGCACTAATCCACTAGTGCTATACACATAACACTAAATCATGCATGTTATTTCTGAATGTAGCTGAAAACTTCAGAGAAATAAATGAATTCTGATAATGTTCACTGATGTGTGAAGAGCTTGAATCAGAGACTTCAGAGACTATGAACCCAAGCCTTCTCATTTAGTCATTGTGAAACTTCTATCTTTGAGTTCTGGCTTTAATTATGACCGTTTTTTTTTTTTAAGTTTACAAGAAAACTATACACTGGCAGCACTTCAAGCACCTATTTACAGTGGTGCTCTTTTAAAAAAGGTGGCTATCAAAACAGAAAGAAAATAGAGATAGTTTGCCAAAATAAATAAGTAAATATGTCACTTTGGGTGAAGTTGCTCTGATATAAATAATAAAAAAAAATCTTATCTTCAGATCCATTGCTCTCATTCTTGGAAATATGGTAAAAGGTTTTCTGGTATTGGCAAGAGCATGTTAAAACCATTCTAAACTGCACCAGTTTGAGCTCCAACAAACCTCAAACAAAATTAAATTGTGGCACCGTACATTATTTAAGGAGTCATTACCTTGTTCTTTAACCTATTACAAAGATTTTCATCTCCCAAAAATAAATAAATAACTCCACCATCCACCCCTCCCCCTCCCCCATAAGCACATACCCTTTACTGCTCATCTTCAACCCTCATCAAAACACATTTTGTCCTCCACAGCTACCCAACCCCAAATACTGTGGAATTAACCGGAAGGGCAGAACACATGTGTAAATGCTTTCCTATGCTTGCCATGTTCATTATCTCATCTGGTTGCAGAGAAAATGAACTGGGGTGTTTGCCGCATCAGAGTAAATAGCTATTTAGCCAGCCACCACCACTGGAGACTTGCAGCGCCCGAGGGAGGACTGTCTTTAACCTCACATTGTACCGTTATGTATCCCTAAGAAGCAAGGCAGAAGAGATGGAGCCCCTTTGTGAAAGGGAGCAGTGGGTTGTTATAAACAGTGGCAAAAAAGGAGGCACATTTGGCAGCCTTTAGACCAAATGCACTCGACTGTGGGCCCTAAGCTGCTGTCTTTAATCCTGTAAAGAAATTGCCTTCCAGGTCAACAATAAGTCGCGGTGTTTGCAGTGCTGCACTGCAATCTCTGGACACAGCCAGACAAGTCGTGCTTGTCATGTGTGGCATTTAGCTCAAGGTAAATTCATGACAGATTTTATGTCTACATTTTTGGATTAACTATTAGCCATTACTGTAATTGTACAGCAGATATGGAACCACACCAAATATTTGCTTTTGGATAACCAAACTCTGACCAAACAAATAAAACTAACAATTTGTATTGGCTGTGACCCCAGGTGGAATTATAATTGCTGGCCTTTTTAAAGTACTTTTTAAAGTACTTCAAAAATATAAAGAAAAGAAAAAAACAGAGATAATGATGCTAATGAGAACATGTTTTGGTGAAGCCCTGTTTTCATGCATTGTTTAAAGTATTATGCTTATGTGGAAATTTTGAGACACTTTGCTTTTTAGCTTGATAACTATACAGTAGATATGTTACCTCCTTGTTTATGGATTCTGATCAAACCTTCTTGGATTGCAAAAAGTGTGAATATTAGTTAACAGTAACTAGTCAATTTACAGTGACTGGATTTGTGGGAAAGTCAGAGTTGCTATTTTTTGCTGAATTTATACAGAATTTTGGAGGACCGTAACATTTGGAAGGAACTGAAAAGTCAAGTGTGTACACCTGTGTTTTGATTTTTTTTTCTGAAGAAAAAAAAATCTAATGGAAGACATGCATATTGAGTAGAGTGAAAAGACAGCTCTTTATAACAAGCACTTCACTGATTTCAAGATCTAAACTAGACATCTTCACTAGTCTACTCCTGTGGGTTCATATCACATCATTTGGGATTCCATTTTGTTCAGATTAGTTTACCTCTCATTTTATTGAATGAATGGCCTAAAGCAATCAGAAAAAAATGTAAACTTCATTGCATTCTGCACAACTACTGTTAGTGTGTAATCATCATTTATGCAAGATTCCAGAACCTTGTATTTCAATTCTAGCAAGATAAATACATTTAAAGTAGGCTGATAGTTTTTAAGTGTGACCTTACTGTACAGGAGATATTTGAACAGTGTCTCAAAGGTGTGGCTCACACATAAAATATTACTGAAGTGACAGAAAATAGCTCAATTTTGGACCCTACATTTTGAGGGACATTGAAGCTCACTGGCCCAACAGAGGCAATATTTCAAAATACTGTCAACCAGGACTTCTGGGAGCAGGCAAAATGGCATCAAACAGAATTTTGTCCTTCATTTGGTACCATTCCTGCTGGGGTTTTATCATTTCAAAGGCAGACAGGTAAGATTGATCCATATGGATATTTATCTAGCTTCAGAGGGACAATGGCTACTATAAGACTACAGCATGTGCAAAGCCTTCTAGATGAGCCAATGAAAAGACAACCTGTCCTGTAATTCTATGTGAATGCTTAATTATGGGTCTTAAAAAACTAAAGCCATATAATCATGTTTGCAAAGGAAGGTTGCAAAGTACATAAACATATGAACAAAAAGCCAACAAGCATGCACCTTAATATTTGTTCTATGGTATCAGATGTGATTGATGCAGACATAAAATATGTTACCATGGAGACCAGGGTAATGGGGACTGTAATTTGTAATATGCAACTTTTTCAATAAACTTTGTTCATAAATGACCCTTTTTCCATTAAATGTAAAGAAATGCAGAGGACATAAAACATACATATGTGTACATTTACTTTTCAAACACATTTTTTGAAATTCTGTTTGATTATGTGATGTTGTTTCACTATAAGCATGAAAAAACAATGATTTAAACAATGACACACTCTACAATACCCCTTCTATTTTTTCCAATCCTTTATTAGAATGCATTTGCATTATTCAATGAAAGAATGTAGCCTTGTTTCAAATCAGAATGACATGCTGGTTTTTTGGGTAAAGAAATGTCTGTTTCAGGTTGGTTAAATTGTAAGACAGCAATTTCATACTAACAGAGACACCTCTTTATGTGTCAGAAGGGGAAAAAAAACTCAACAAGTCACTGTTGTTCCTATACAGTCTGTTGTTGGGAAACGTGTGTGCTTCCACTTCCACATTTCTGTGTAGTCATTAACCTATACTCTTTTATACATTCAACACCATCATATACTGTAGATGTGTGACTGCCTTGTTAAAGTATCATCCTAAGTGCACAATGCTTTGAATGTGAATATTTGTTTTATCTTTTCTTCTAAAAAAGAGACGGGATTGACAAAGGCAGCAAGCAACAAATTAGTAAAAATGTACACCCACATTCAATGCGCATTTCATCTTTTTTTTTATCGATGTACCATTCTTTCCATTGCATCGCTTTCATTTCTGAAAGCCAAGATTACATGCTGAACCTCTAACTGAAAGGTTACCAAGCCTCCACGAGTGCGAGTCCATCGAGATAAATCTCATGAAACACGTTCTTCAGCTGCAACACCTCTTTATTACCCTCACAACTCTTCAGCGTGGCCAGAGCACCATTAATAATGCTTCATTCAGCCCTGCTCGTGGCATATTACCACAGTAATTTATTCATGCATTTTAACGGAGCTGCTGCTGATGAAAAGCTGCCTCTAGGAACATTTTGTCCAACCTGGAGCTGTCAGGGTAACAGTGTTAATATTGTGTCAAAGCAGACTGCACTTTTTCCTTGGCTTCAGAGACTGGTTAATTAAGCATCCACACTGCACCTGTCTGCATGTTAAACCTGCTTATAAACAACTGTAATGATCTATATATCAACAACTCATAATTATGGTTGGTGATGATGGTAGTGTAGCCAGTAGCATTATGGCTAATTCATGCTTGCAACATTGACCTGATGGTGCATCTTTGAGATCACAAACCACAAAAAAAACATGATGGCATAAAAAAATAGTGAAAAAACAGTGCTTTTAGATTTTTAAGGAGAAATAAGTTTTACTGTGTCATGCATGTACATTAATAGCAAGGATGTCTTATTAGCAATGTATCAGCAATGAAAATTTCTAAATTAACAAAAAAAACTGAATATATAAGGATTGTTTTTGAAGATACCATAAAACAAATTACCATGTTAAAATTAATTACTTAGAGAACACTAATCATCAATATTTTATTATTAGGAAAACAAACAATAAATAATAAAAGCATTCAATAAAGGCATTCAAACACAAATATTTTAATTGACCAAATATGTATTTGAATATTAATTGCATGTAAATACTGTAAGTTCTTCCATCTGTATAATCATCTGTTCTACCATAGATGAAAAACATCAATGATACTGCTGCTACTGTACGATGCATGCTGGAGGCAAGTTTGGCGCATCAGCAAAGAGAGGATTAGGTTGCATGGTGTTTATAATACTGCTGATATGGTTTATATATGGATCGAAAGGAGTGATACTATGCTGTCAGAATTTGATGGTGCTTTGAAGTTATGACTTTAACAGGGCTGTTTAGAGAGTTTTTTGAAAATGCCAATCCTTGTTTACTCATCAGACCATAAAATTTTGTCTGTTTCCAAGCTTGTCTAATAATAGTTATTATATATGAGGATGTCTTGCTGTGGTTCTAAAGCCTCTTCCTTGTGGATCTTGAGGTAGTGTAGAGCATACTATTATTATTATTATTATTATTATTATTGCAAATATTATAAGGTGACAAAAGCAGCTATTGATACCCAATTGCACCAGCATCCTACCATTTAGAGCAAGATTAGAAATTTCAACAGAAATACAGTCCTCCTTAAAATGTGACAATATGTATTTTCATCTAGAAAAAAAAAAACTACAAAATAAGAGTTGCTTTGTGTTGCTAGGTCTGTGGTTGAATTGTGGCATCTTCACCTCAAAGCTACTATCAAGCAAGCTAGCTAGCAAGTGTTCCTATAGATTATTGCCACCCCAGGGGAGCGGTGGCAGGGTATTAGTGTATGGACCTGCACTGTGACGAGGCAAATTAACTTTATTTAGCTTGCTAACATGGTTTTATTTTTAATTAGCTGGCAACCTTTTATTCAACTTGGTTAAGGCATTTTTGATTTTTAAGGAACATGTGCCCATATTGATGAGATTATTTTTAGTCAAATAACTGACTTCCCACAGAGAAAGCACTTCACACATTGTTTTCTGTTTTAGGCTAACAGGCTGTAGGCTAATAGCTTAAATATACAAGATCTCCTAGCTAATGTTATAGGCATTTACCAACTTGTGACCTTGAGACTTTGATTTACATTGTATATTACTATGTACAATGTTAAAAATTACAATAACCATATATATACAAAGAATTTATATTTTCTTCCTTTTATTCTAGAAAGCAGACAATGATAAAACATTACAACACAAAAAACTCATGATCAAAGAAAGAAACAACAATACCTTTTACTGAGTGGCTTTAGGTAGGAGCCAGTTGTCTGCACTGTTTTATCACTTTCAGCCACTTGGCTGTTATCTATAGCGAGAGTTTTCTGTACATCCAGGCAGCTCCAAAAGCTGGACTCAATATTTTTAACATACCAAAAGCCTAGACAAAAACATCTTTTGTTCGATTTCAGATGACCTTTCTTAATGCAAAAAGTGGTGTAGGTGTTGTCAACTTTATCTGTATTACATCTAAGAGCAACTGGATAAATGTCACAGCTGCTGAATGCTGAGACTCTATTGTGGACTTTTCACTGTTTCATGTGGCTAAAGATTCTTGTCAGCAAAGAATTGCCTCAAGAGACTGTCTCTGTCATCATCTATAGTAGTAACAAATTACAACAAGACTCTTCACTATCTAAGATATATACAATACTATTGTCAGCAAATGCTTTTTCTCCTGTCATGCACTGAAACTAAAAATGTGATGGGAATATCACTGTCCTGTAGCACATCCCTAATTATGGCACTTAAAAAAAAAGATTAGATTTTGACCTTCATTTATGTCCAAAATAAGATCTTATGTTTTTTTTTTAATTGACTTTGTGGTTCTCAATAAAAAAGTTGAAAGTAAAACAGCAGAAGTAAAAATGTATAAGCAAGACTCATGCTGACATTTTATTTATCCCTGATTACAGATCAAAATAGTTCATGAACATGCAGTCAATAATCTGCGATGGTCATTTAAAACCAACTGAAATGTCATTATGAAATAATTCCAGAGCGACAGCATTAGTCAATTCATACAACTAGGACTATCAGGGTGTCATTGAATCCCTAATGTAATTCTTTAGGATTTTTTGGCATCAAGTAACTGGCAGTAAGAAACTCCCAAGAGTGTAAGCAAGTCACTCTGTAGTGACCGTCTAGTGCAGTTATGTCAGATACAGTTTTGGAGTAACACTTCTGCCAAGCTACACTTAATTATGCAGTGTGTCACTCACCCTGTTCATCTTTCTATAGATGTCAATAGGTCTGGAGGAAATTGCCCTTCCTAGCCCCTGCCTCAATGTGTGTGATTTCAGGACATCCTTTTTAACAAATGGCAATCATCTTCAGTCACATTTTGCTTATTTTTGGATGCAAGCAACATGACATATTTCATGTTTTGAAAATATGAGACATGTATTGATCTTGTGATAGTTTCATGAAATTGCTTTTTACTGAATGATTTAACCTTAATGATTTGTAGGTGGTAAAAGGATTATGAGCTAAAATGCTTAGAAAAGAAATGACCACAAAAAGCTGTGTGTCTGCACCTAAGCCATTACTGTGTGCTTACACCTGGTCAAATTGTAAAATTTCAATAAATATTGCAAGCAGACGTAACCATATGTACATACAGGAAAGAATTAATGTAAACACTTGGCTACTGCTTATGGATTTCTCACTGTTGGGGCGATGTGGTTGACTGAGCATTCGTCTTTCATGGCCTCTCACTCTGAGACCTTGGAAACCCAGTGGTATTAATTAAAAAGAAAAGATCTTCACAAAACAACCCTGACCCACTGCACACTTCCCTTCCAATTAATTGCATTCTGTGAAGCTCTCTCTCTGAGGTTTTAGAGGGAATACAGTTTTTGGAACTTTTTTTTTTCGAGAGCCAGTTGCTTACGATAATGCGTAGTGCAATGTGCAATAACATTTTTTTTGTCACACAAAGGAAGAGGACATTGTTTCAAAGGCACACGTTGAAAATACTGCATGACTACTTGAGCATGAAATGTCTGTTTGTTGTTGTTTATGGTTTTTTTGAACAGGTCAACATCAAGAGGTTTTGGTTTTAGCCTTGGTTTAACTTAGGCTCTACAAATTACCATCAAACTGTTTTCTCATCCATTAAATTAATCATGGCTCTAGTACCAGTATCAATACGGGATTTCTGCACAGTGAAAATACCTGTCTTTGCATATCATGGACATCGCCAAAGCTGCTGTTTTACTAAGAGCGCAGAATGTGTGTGTACAAAATTCATATGCATCAAACTTTTCTATACCACTCACGTGCAGGTTTGCTCCTGATAAATATGTACATTCCTTAGTTGTTTATACATGGAATTTTGATGCCATTCCAACATATAATTAACACAACCCCGTTAAGTATGTGCATGCAATGTATATACTTAACATAATATCTTTGCTATCCCTGCATTCCTTGTGTTACTTTTCCATCCAGTAAATTTACTATGTTACATAATCCAAAGTGTGCCAGAACTGACATTGTGTACAACCATTTAAAGTGTGTGATCTTGTAAGCTATATACTTTTAGATGAACAGACGTGTTAAAAAACCAACCTCTTGCCCTTGGTTTGTAATGAAGGATCAGCAGGGGGGTTATAGTTTTACTCAAGTTGGTGTCCCAGCGCACACAGCGGGGTACGTTTGGAGCTGAGCCAGTGGTGCCCTACTCATAACAAGCAATAAAACTGAACTTTTGAAGGACTGAGAGAAAAAAGTAGAAAAAAAAACATCATAGCCTTTCTAAACAAGAAATTCATAGGCAATGTTCAAAAGCTTCTTAAATGGTAAATGCATTTTGGTGGTCTTTTGTGCTGGCATTTTCAGGCTTCAGACCTCTAAGATATTCTCACTCAGTGAGTTAGGGAAGGAGTCAGAGTGTAACTACCATTATTTCCTCTAGTCACAGTCAGAAAGTTTCAACAGTGACTAGATTTTATCCAATAATCAGTTGTTTCATGTCCTAAAGTATCAGGGAATCACATTTGCTGCAAACAATACTACAGCCTCTGAAAGAGTGGCAACAATTTTTTTCCTATCCTTCTTGTTCTTTTATCATCAGTGCCAACTTCATGCAACAATCTCCTGATCAGGGTTTGTGTTTGATAGTGGTTGTGTCCTCTGAGCTAGCTTACGCATCACCTATCTCCAAAGACAGGTGTTTATTTAGGTAGAGAGAGCACTGTTCCGCAGGAGACAGGCTTGTGGAGCAAAGTCGGTCGACAGTCCATGAATCATGCACAGCAGGCTGTTCCCCCTGATGTGGTTGTTATCTTCAGGTTGACAGTAATAACAAAATGTTAAGAGAAAGGCATATACATTATGTCATTTAGTAATCACATAAGTTGACAGCAATAAGAGAAATATAAACATATGAGACTTACTAATAAGAGAACATCCTTCCATATATATATATATATATATATATATATATACATATATATATATATATATATATATATATATATATATATATACATATATATATATATATATATATATATATATATATATATATATATATATATATATACTGGTGTTTGTTTATGGTGAGTCTGACTCAGCCAAATGTTCCTTATTTCCTTTGAGTGTCTTTAAAATTGCTTTAGTTTATTAGCCAGTGTAGTTTCAGAAGGCCTAACGAAAGGCCACTACAGACCAAAGCAACTTGGGAGAACCCAATGAAACTCGATCCTGGGAAAACTGTGTGGAGGCATTAATTAAGATAAATACAATAATTCAGTAATGTAGTGAGACTCTTTGTAATAGCATATGGGGAAACCAAGAAAAATAAATGGCTCAGAAGTCATATAAAGTGGAGTCAGATGGGTTGACAGGCATGCTGAAGAAAGGAAAATTCTGAGGCCTTCTAATTTCAAAAAAATTAATCTTCTTATTTTTTATTTGATTTTGATTGTGGTCTAGTGGTTAAATATGATATTGGTAATTATGATCATCTTCATGGTAATTATGATGACTTTTATTGTTATTAGTAGTACTAGCAGCTGTAGAATAGCTGTTGTTGCTGCTGCAGTTTTTTTTTTTTTATCTCAAGGTTCAAAGTAGACATCTAGGCACTGCATGCTGCGTACAGTATGTATTTCTCTATGCAGCTGTACTTTCTTTGTCAGAGAGGCTCAGTCCTCATCCTCAGCTGTTAATCGTGTTTTCAGCTTTCACTAAGAATTTAAATTTTTAATTCCCCAAAACACTTTCTATCTTTGTTTGTTTGGAATTACAAGTAAATTTAAAATGCTACATTATGTCATTCAATAATTACTATCAATGATGTATTCCAATTAAGAATTCAACCAATCAGTTACAATTACCAGTCTTCTGAGGAATCCAGGAAGTCATCTATGAAGACATGATGACCGTAAAGTGAGATTATCTCTCCTACTATTCATTGCATGCTGCTCTCTCCAGTAGAGAGAAGGCAGAGACTATAATCTACAGCAGCTGTAATCAATGTAGCTATTGTTATTACAATTTATGAGACAGGAACTAAGGCTGAAAATAGATTTTTTGAATTATTTGAATTATTATTTTTGAATTATACCATGTCTTTCAAGATACAGATCCTGATAACACTTGGACTTGTTAACTCAATCTCCTGAATGTGTGACCATAGACGTTTTTTGTTTCAGTCATAAAAAAAACACTACATGCATAGCTTTAGGGATGGCTTCAATTTAAAACGTTGAAACTGTGAATTTAATTGTGAGCATATTCACTTGATATGCAGTTCTCACCTAGAAAACAGCAATGCTATTGATAAAATTTTAATTTTTGCCCAAAGCAAATGGTGTCTGAAGGATGCTTTTGGCAAAATCTTTGTACATCACTCAACTCATATATTGCCAATGGCATATTGGCTATGATGATACAGAACAGTATTTTGTAAAGAAAACAAAAATTCCTTATATATTACACCAGGGTAGGTCAGCTGTGCAAGGTCTGACAAAGGTGACATTCCTCAATGATTTTATGATCACACAGTTATACCAGACTGGGAGCTCAGAACAGTCCTAAAAGTAAAAGTTTCTTTCACTCAAGCAAGAAGGTGAGACCCCACTGTCATGCTTTTCTTTTGACCGCTTGCAGAAAATGTGGCGTGAGATTATTTGCATCACTAAGATAATATTAACATGTTTTATGCTTGAGGAATCATAGTTAGCAGATCGATATACAAGTTTTAGGGAAAGCAGGAAAGTATCACTTGAACGGAGTGTGGGAGGACTTCACTTACAAACCCCCGTGTATGGATGAGTTTACAGCACATTATTAATATGTGCCCTTAGGCATTCTGGAAGTCTCGTTTCTACATTACAATAAATCTTCCCAGATAAAATGTTGCAGTGTTAAACTGTCATGTCTGCTGTCAATACGTGAAATCTGCCTCCAGGAAAAAAATCATGGGTGTTTAATTTTTCATAAATTTTATATAGCCAGTGTATATCATATACAGCTAGGATATTTACATTGACAATGAGTAAGTGCCACCTGTCAGAATGCTGTCAAATAAAATAATTTTACCTCTAAATATGTCCTAACAGATCACCCCACCCCCTCTCCCCCTCTTTCTTTCTCAGTCTGTCTCTGTCTGTCTCTCTTCTTCTCTCTTCATCCTGCTTTAAAGGTGATAAAAATGTGTTCCTCAGGTTTTTGGCTGTATGTTACCCAAAAAAGGTGTTTGAGAGCATCCTCAGGGTGTATTTAAGAGCTCTGTCTCTCTTATCAGCAATAATAAATAATGTATATCGTTGTATATTTACAGTGCGGTAGATAAGGCAATACATTCTGTAAAACGGTAGTAAATTAACAATTTCGTGAGATTCCTTCATGGCAACAGTTAGGTCAAGGCTTATCAAGTAAACAGTATTTCAGAAGACTGATAATCCGTCCTGTACCTTCATGTTTGTAGATACTTGGCGCCCGATGCAACAGTTATCACTGGGCTCCAGTTTGCAGCTGTAAAAGCATGCTCTGCATTGGAGATCAAGCTTCCAACCAGCTGTTATTTGTGGTATTATGGTTAGGACTGCATCACAGTTCTATGGTGCCTGACCCAATTTCGCTGGCAGGTCTTGATTGTAGCGCAGTTCTGTATCTTCTGCCCCAATACTGCTGTGCAGCGGTGATTGTGAAGTGGTGTTAGGTCTCCAATCTGAGCACCACTCCACGGTCGGGCTTATCTTCCAGGCACTTCTACACCCCACCACTCTGCATTCATGACTGCAGTTCAGGAGCCCCTGTATGTCCTGAACCGACCGCTTGGCGCTTTGTATTCTGCCCCGCACCTCTGCGAGTATCCCCCGTACGCTTCCACCGTAAGCCAAGGTGTGCGAATCAGCAGTCTGCAGGCCCCGCTCTGCAGTGCAGGTCTACAGCCACTCCGCAAGTGGTCTGTAATTCCACGGATAATAACGTGCGGGATCCAGACATGTGCTGTGAGTGTGCCAAGAGACACCCATGTGACTCTTCAAGCAAGAAATGTGGGATGAGGGTGGGGACAAGATGCGGGACTCCCACATTTCTCCCAGTGGGCCATTCACACGCTGGCACATCCCTTCTATGTCTGAACAAGGAATGAAGTGAAAACCTGAAGCCCTAGCACTCTGTTGCTTTACAGCTAGATGGAGAAATAGAACAGCAAAGTAATACCCTCCTTAAAGCAGACCATCTGTCTATCCAAATGTATCTCCTTCATGAGAGGCTCTGTACACCACTTCATGAGCATTGATAATGGATTATACAACCAAGGAGACCATGGAGATGTACATTTGAGGGCATAGAGTATATTTGAGGACCATTTACAATGTCAGCTTATCATCAAAAGGAGATCAAATTTAACTCAACATGTATTTTTTCATTGCAAGTATTGAAAAGACCCAAAAATTGTGGCTGGAATGAGGGGAGATGCTGCATCCATACTAAAAGAAGTATTAAGTGAAACGAATGACATCCCATTTTTTTGATTGTCAAATTCATTGAGAATAGTTAGCAAGTAATTCATAGTGTACTTTGCAATCATTTTTATCACTGCAGTCTCTCAGCATGTCCCTGCACTACAGTCGATTTTTCAAGGTCCATAATCTGGCAGTGGGCGTTTTGCTGACCCAGGCACTTCAGAATGTAAGAGGAAGTGAGATCAAATGAAATGTGTGGCCAGTGAGGATACAGATGGGTTGGGCTAGGGTATTAACTAAAGGAGGTGCCTCTGCCATATCCTTCAAAAAATAAAACCTGCTTTTTGGTTTCATTAACATGACAGACGTACGCACGGGGATCCATCAAGCCAGGTAGAGCTTGCCCCTTAGATCCACAGTATCTCTTTTCCCTGAGCAGAAAGCTGACAGACCTCCAGAAACCCCTGTGCTTGACTCTAATTCAAAACATTAAGTAACAGATGGGAGAAGCTCATTAAATATTTAGGTGCAAAATAGTGTTTATATTTCATCCAGAGGCCAGCTCTTAGATGTAAAAAGGGGAAAAAAAGTCTTGCTTGTAAGTTTCCTCACAGTTGCTCCTGCCCTGCCAAAATGCAACAACACCCAGTGTTATTTTAAGACCCATTGCCCTCAGAGGGTGCATCACAGCTGCTCAAAAACTCTGAATAGACTGGTTTACAGATAAGAATTCGCCCGAGAGGAAACCATCCACACGGTGAAAATTGAGGAGTGACACCTGTCACGCAGCGCTTTAGAACAGCGCCGCACACGAGCCAGAAACTTTAAAATCCCTCAAAATAAATGAGCTCGAGACCTGAAACGCTCATGTGTGAGTCTGGAAGCGCAGCACTGCATTGCTGCTGGAAATGCACTGTCCGTGCTGAAGGACCTAGGGTGGTGTGGCGAGAGTGAGACGTGATTGATTGTGTTGTTATTGCTAACGACTCTCTTCCTGCTGCTTCAGGGACCCTCTTCGATCCATCCTCTGTCTGTTTCTACTACTGCTCATAAATTTTACAAGCGGCAGCGCAGTACAGTCTGCTGGGATCTCAAACAATTGCTTTATTGATGAATTTCCACATATAAGGAATATCACCACAGCCAAACATGGAAATATGCATCCATGTTGAGTTCTGTTCTGCTGTACACATTTCATTCAGACTTGTAATGGATGACAGAAATGGATGTTTTTATTTTATTTTTACTTTTTAATACTTTGAGTTTTAAATAATGCCATATATGGTGCCATGCAATACTTTGTCTTTGAGAATTATGGCTGACTGTGAAATACTCAATTCCAGGTGCCCCCTACTGTCCTTGATTTTTGCAGTGACAGATTATGGCAGGTGTTCATTTTTAAATCCAATTTCATTGCTTTTTAAAAAAGAAATATACACAGGAATATTAAAAGTCAATGCTGGCTTCAAATTCAAAACCTCGAAAATCCACAGGCAAATTCTATTCATGACTACAAGGTCATATGAGACAGTCCAACGTCGGGAGTGGAAGATCTGTCAGAAACAGTGTCTCTATATCCTGTTATTGAAAGGTTTTGGGCTTATTATCTGTCATATTCTATCAAAACCAAACTTCTTGTTTAGATCAGACAGAAAGATGTTTTGTTAAGAATTAATGATCCTGAGGGAATTATGACTACTCAAAGCATGTAAGAAGCGCAGGTGTACCGTCATTGTTATTGCTTTCCTTTGTCTACTGTGGCAGTTATTTCAATTGCGCGTTACTTGAGCAGAACCATGAGGCAGAAGGTCATTTAACATTAACATCAATGTTAATAACAATTGATTGGCCTGCCATCACAAGGACAACTAATAGTGATCATAATTGTCATCATCATCATCATTACCACCATCATGCGCAGGATCAAAACACAAATTGACAAATACCTTTTCAATCATTAGTGATAATAGGATTATAGAATATATTAACAGAAGAAAATTCCAAGTCAGAACTGATAGCATGCAAAGGCTATTTTTATTTCGGTTCACTGCATATGCTTGGATGTACCTGAGAAATGGAGCTTTGACATATCACAACAAATCACAACAAAACAACATGAACGCACTGCAGTCACATGACAAATGTGTTAATACACCTACAATGACCCCAGAGAGTTTATCAAACATTTTATTTAGCTATAGATCAATGTTTTCACTTTGCATTTTTTCAATAGAGATTTTCTAGTTGCATGTTGTGACAGTTTACCAGCTTGGTAGTATTGACAGAAGTTACCCTTTACTTAATGCATGTTAGACCTTTTACTGTAGTGCACTGAACAGGTTTTGGTGTGGCATTATATTGTTTAAATATTGGTCATAATTATCTTTAACTCTATGTTTCAGTTTTTGAGTTGAGAAATCATTCAGTAGCCCTATGCAATGGGCTTGAAAGGCTTTAAAAATATGCTGGCCTCTGCATTTTAGGTAGTAATGCACAAACTGTGCAACATCCAACAACTGTATCAATTAATAATGAGGATAATGATGTCTTAACATGAAGAACTTGTTGATGAGAAGTGCTTAGTAGCAAGGAGACAATGAGATATAAATACAAGGGGATTAATCTTGTTAAGTGATCCAAGAGGGCACAATTGAAGAACCTGGCCCAGGTGTTAATGTTACTCTGGGTCACTGCCAGTATTACAACTGCTGAGGTAGGTAAGCAGCAGGCAAAAGCACAGCTGCATCCAGCAGGCAGCGATTCTGCAAGGCACTTACTGTTTTTAGCAAATAAATATTGCAAGCAAAACATGTTTAATTCTTGCAAGGACTGGGTAGAGGCACATGGCAAGTCAACAGGGGGCTGGCGAAATGGGATGATGAAATATTTATCAGAGCATTGCATATTCAGCTGTGGGTCCTTTGTGAACGCTCGTGTGATCTTCCCCAACACGTTCACAAATTAAATATTTATTGCCTTTAAATAAATAGGCCAGTATTGGGTCCTGAGCAGACAGAATGCTGGGGTGAGTATTAAAGCTCTCAGACTGGTGTGCTCTCAGCAGTGAGAGATGCAGCATCTCTGGAGGCGGGGGTGTGCTGCACCTGTCAGTGTGAAGATCAGAGAATCGCTACAAAATCCTCTCACTCACCGAGAGTGCGATCAGCATCACTTAGACAATTTTCAGTGATTTGCTGTATATAAAGAATAACTGATGAATACCGGAATGCAGTGCAACCAGAACAAAATCATGGTGAGAAAGATAAAAAAAAACAGTGCTCCATGCTAGATGAAATGTGTTCAAATCCAACACAGATCTGTGTCTCTGCTAGATCTGTGACTAACTGACACAAATTCCAAGGCTGTATACAGCAACAGCATAACACATATGCGATTTTGCTGGTATATCCTACAGATGATGTAAGAGGAAACAAATATAAAGTAAGAATATGATATAATGTTTCATTTCCTAATACATAATTATAATATTGAAAGTCAACAATCCTGATGATACATTGGTCATGATTAAGATTCCATGCGACTCATTCATAGATATAGCAGAAATGTGAGACATGTCCCTTGTGTCTGATAGGTATAAATGCATATGAGTAAGATTCTCTTTGTCTCATACTATAGATCACTGTGAGTAAGACAGGTCCCATGTGTCTGATGGTTAAGGATACCTGTGAGAGAGATAGGTCCTCCGTGCCTGATATTTAAAGATCTATGTGGGTAAGATGGTTCCAATGTTTCTAATAGCTACAGACACCTTTTTTGTAAGAGAGGTCCCCTGTGTAATATGTGTCTGATAGTTAAAGATCTCTGTGAGCTAAGACATTGTCCCCTGTGTATGACAGCTGCATGTGACCCTGTGTTGGTCAGTTCACACCCACAGCCAATGAGTGACTGGAAGTAGTTTAAGTAATTTTAGTCTCTTCAAGGGAGAAAGATATCCAGTGAAATTCCATCCCACAGAGAAGAGGACATCAAAAATCAGCCAAACATCACAAGCAATTAAACTCCCAGCATGTGGGACTGTTTTATTTGAGAAGGCTTGACTGAATAGACGCAGTTGTTTAAAGTATGACTTTGTTTTAAGTGCAACTATGAATTGTGAAAATCAAAAGCAAAGGATAAAAAAGGGCAGATACCCTGAGGTCTGAGTTGTGTAGCAGAAAACACAATCACACTGACTTGCTTGTATGCAATGAAGCTGCCTTTGTCTCCTTATGAAAGTAATATTTTTCCTTTGAAATAAGCATTTAAAGTATATGTATATATCTTACATCACAACATGTCTACAAAAACATGGGCAAGAATGAATATTTGTAAGTTGATAAATAATTTAAATCACAATAAGGCCCAGATTAAGACTCACAAAAACTCTTTTCTAAACTTTGAGTAAGAGATTTAAAACAAGTGTAATGATTTTTGTGTCCTCCATGTCATAATTTTGCTCATTTTAACAGCTAACAAAAATCACTAGTGATGTAAGACTGGAGATAGTTGGTCAAGGTTGCATAAGCTTTGCAAAGTAGGGGTTAAACGTTATGAGATATTCACCATGTGATAACTGTACCAAAAATATCACAATTGTCATATTTTATAACTTTTTTTTTTTTTGCAAAGTAGTCATTCAAAAAAGTGCAGTCCAGTCAGATAGTTTATTGCACCATATGTTATATACTTGTTATTTAGTTTTATTCTACCAAATTGTCAGCTGATGGCTCATGTAGGATTGAACCTGGGTTTTACAGCTTAGTTTGGGTTCAAGGCAAGTGCTTTAACCACCATGCTACTCAAAAAATTTAAGCTTCCTATCCTTAAAGACTATGGACCTGCCTGTCAATCGTAGCTAAATATTGCAATTTCCACTATAAACAAAAAAATATTTATCTAATTTTTATTGCATTGTGCTACTACTTCACACTATTTCCCTTGCAAGTCAGTCAAATATGCTATATCACTTATACTTGAGATGATGTTCACAGAAGTGGGAGCCAAGGTTTGATGTATTCCTATGATATCGTATGATGATGTTATTTCAACACTATATGTAATTGGAGTCGCATTTTCTACACCGTTAGACAAACTTTAATTTTAAAACTATAGAAACTCCAAAACTCCACACAGCTAAATGGACCTGTTGACTGTGTGTGGGGGTGCTGGTGCTGACAGAAAGGGGAAACATGGTTTTATTGGTGCACTTGCTCCATTGTCTTATGCAGTTGCAAATGATATATGATGATTCATGCTAAATCCTGGTTGCATGACAGCATTATACTGTATATTGTGGTATACTGTTTTATTTGCAATGTTACTCATTCATAATTCAGTATTGTGATATATCATCATACTTACATACTATACTGTATACTGTTCTATCCCTCATGCAAAGCAAAGCATAATGACCCGAAGGCCTGGATTATGTCAACATCACTGAGTCATTCTACAAAAAAAAAAAAAAAAAAAAAAAAACATAACTCCACCAAGCAAAAACAAACCAAGGATACTGGAAAAGAAATAGTAAAACAAATGCTACATGTTTTATACACACCGTAACTAGGTATTTTTTAACGTGAGCAGTGCACACAATCTAACTGACTTTATTCTAACCAAAATCTTTCCAAATTGTTGCATTGTATTGCTTTATAGTTTGGGTTCTGAGAAGCATTTGAAACACATAGGCAAAATTATTAGAAGCAACTTTCCTAATGCAGTAGCTATGTTATTGTTCAGTTCTACACATTATCTACACAGCTGTCAATAGTATTGCTGAATCTCAAATTCAGTTTCGATATTCAATCACTGCAATATAATTATAAAGTAATACTAAATGCCATGTCATAATAGCATTCTCATGACTGCTTATTCAAATAGTCAAGCAGCTGGCCTGCCTTGCTAGCTAAGTGACCATTTCACCCAGGCACCAAGCTACAACACAACAGAGTAAGGCATCTGATGAAGTGGTAGGCTGACAGTATGTTGGTATGCTGATGACACTCAACTTTTCCTGTCTTTCCCACCATCTGACACATGAATCGCACATCTCAGCTTAGCTGAAGGATATTTCACAGTGGATGGTGGACCACCAACTAAAGCTTAACCTGGCTAAGACTGAGATGCTTTACAACCCCTCCAGGTCCTCTCTGTGTCAAGACCTCTCCCTTAGCCTAGACTCTATAAGCTTTTTCACCAACAGCACTGCTACTGTAGAATGCCTTTGGGTAATGTTTGATAACCAACTGTCCTCCTCTCAGGTTGTAGCGGTGAGTCAGGTGTGCAGACTCTTTTTGTACAACATCCGAGGGATCCCCCCCTACCTCACTGTGTATTCTACAGAGCTCCTAGTTCAGGCCCTGGGCCTCTCATACCTGGACTTATGTAGCTCCCTCTTTGCTTGTCTTCCTGCCTGTGCCATTGAACCCTTTGCAGCTAATCCAGACTGCAGCTGCACAACTTGTCTACAACCTCCCTGTATGTAGTCAAGTCACACCCCTCCTCACCTCACTTCACTGGCTTCCTGTTATCGCTTGCATTAAGTTCAAAATCTTTGTGTTGGCATACAGGACAGTGAATGGGACAGCCCCTTCATATCTGCAATCAGTCTTCAAACCATATGTACTGCCCAGATTACTGCGCTCTGCAACCATGGTGCAACTGACTGTCCTATCCCAATAGGGTCGCTCCTCTCAGATATAACGCCTTCCTATATTGGTCCCCCAGTGGTGGAATGAACTTCCCAAGGGGGTCAGGACAGCAGAATCACTGGCCATCTTCTGATGCAGACTGAAGACCTACATCGTCAGACTGCATCTCAGTTCCACCTCAGTCCCCACCCCCCAATCCCTGCTACTTGTATTACTTGCTGTTTATTTTACATGTAGCATCACAATGTTTTATGGATTCTGTAATCTAGTGATGTATGGTAGTATGTGTTCTTCCCTTTCAGACTGCGAAGAGATTCCATGCTGTTTCATGCCATTCTTGCACATTTTGCAGATTTCTACCACCTCCACTATCTCTCTGCAGGTTTGCCCTCTGCATGCAGGAATTCCAGACAGACAAGCTTACACGTGCATCTTTGGTATTCAGGCTTGACTAGTTTTTGTTAGTGTGAACTGTATTTGAATTTGATGAGTGTACTGTTCTTGCACCAACAGCCTGAGGATCCCTCAGGAAAAGCTGGCTAGAAGACCAAAAACTCCTATTAACTGACTCACCTTTGAACTTATAACTGATAACAGAGCCTTTTAATAATACAAGTAGTTGGAAATATACAGATATGACAAGATGCTTTCTAAGATCATGGTCAATACAGGAAAACCTCACCTGGATGTTGTTACCTCATCAAAATACAACACTAAAACAAGACATCATTGTTCACTTTTTTTGGCTTTTGACTTCAATTTGTGTTTCATATAAGATACACGTACATGCAACAGTATTCATTATCTCTTCACATCTAAATGAGCTGTTATCCAACAACAAAGAGACAATTTTGACTGTTGCTCACAGCTGTTCTGAATATGAGCTGTGAAAATAAACACGTGGTTCACATTTACCATCCCCCCTCTGGCATTCAACACAATATTCAAAGAAAAGAGATTTAACGACACCAGTGTGAATGTTCTAAAATATAAATATGGCTGCTTTAAGAGGACGACAGTTACCACATTTAGTTTATTTTTTGCTTGAAAAGCATTATTGCAGATTTCTTACTGAGCTGGTTTTGTAGGAAGGGGCAAATTACTACATGCCTCAGAAAGCTTTTTCACACCTTTTACTGGCTTCGTCACATAAAACAGCAGATTTCAGCACTTTTTGCCACAATTGTAGCAGTTTACAGAGCCACCCCTTTCACACCACTTCTTTCACATCTAATGTAGACCCTTGTGGTCTCTGTTCAGAACAAGAGCCGATTTTAGCAGCCGAATGGAAAGCTACTATCAGCTATTGTGTGCAAAAAGTTTTCATCCTTTTATTATTTATTTATTTGTCTGTCGGCAGTCCACTGGGCATATCTTACACCAGTTTCACAAATAAGTAAGAAATTGAAATCCCATGACTGTCTACTCTTTACAGATATAAAGACATTTTATGCATTTGAGATTTCAAGGAGTGATGGAAACTATGAATATTTACAGTGGTGTTAAAACCTGCTTCCTGCTTCCACTGAAGAGCCCTTTGCTGCAGATCAATGCACATTTCATTTGACCTGAGGTCAACACTGCTTGTGAAAACAAAAATCCATCCTCCAGCACTGTGGTAAATTGAAGTACTTTTAGCTCTTTACCACTACAGCACATGCTTTTGAATCCTTTAGTACACAGTTCCTTTCATGGCATTTTTACTTTAAATTAGTCAGCAAAACCTACAACCCAAAACAAATTGGAGCAACAAAGTCAATTCAAACTTAATCCATGCACCTCTGTGCCTTTCTTTAATGTGTGGGGACTATTAGCAAAGGCGCACATACAAAATTGATCACCCCTGGGACAAGCAGCCCTTACAAAAGAAAAGAAAAATGCTGAGAAAGACTTGTCCCATTTGCCAAATTTGGTGAATAAATGCATAAATAAATAAGGACACACAAAATATGCTTACGTGTGGTTGTTAGTTCTGGGATGTTGCTTAATTTATCCACAGTGGACATACATGGGATGGGCATGGCTTCACACATACATAGTGCAGGTGCAACTCTTTAGCTGGTCTTTGTTGACTGAAGTGTAAACAGTCATTTATGTCATGATATGCAAATGATTGATGTCTCTTCTTTGCTCAGATAGAAATCATTGCAACTCCTCCATTTCAATTAATTAATATCTGTAACTTAGATGATACCGTCAGAGTAAGTAATGAGCAATGGGAAATGAAGCCCTCTGTTGCAATTAGTCATTTTCATTTCCAAAACTAATTTGGCACTGTACGGGTGTGGAATATCTACCGTAGGAGTCTGGAGACATGCCTATAAACTACAGCTGTCACCAAATCAAAATTAAAAAAATTCAAATAGTTGATTATGTTTTAGCGTTAACTGATTGATTACAAGATTGATACTGATTTATTAAAATGTCACACACATATTTATGAGTGGCTCAGTGGGCAAGGTGCTTGTCTGTAGTGCAGGCTGAGTCCCATGGCCTGGGCTTGAAACCAGCTGTGTCATTTGCTAACAGTGACTAGAAGCCCAGATCAGCGGAACAAATTGACTTGTTCTGATGGGAATAGGGGTGGATAGGTCAGCCAGTATTTCCCTGTCTCACTGCTCTTAGGGGCTCTAGGCAAAAGTTGCCAGTAAGTGCTGATGTAGGATATTCAAGCAATGACTAAAAAAAGACCATTAGAGCACTTGTCAGTCCAACCAAAAAGCACAAACAATACTGCATTGTTCTGTGGTAACAGGTTATTTTCTCGCAGTTTACAGTACTACTCAGCTATGTGCCTGTGAGGAGAGTGATTCCTGTGATGTGCATATGCTTATCCACTGTATATAACCCACATTCACATGCATAAATAGAGTTCTGTTGTATGAGTGTTCTTGGAGCTTTGACATGTGAAAGAATGGAGCTTGGAGCTTTAGGATGGTGCAAGGCTAATCTATTGTGTCTTGAACTGAAGAATGACAACAAAGTATTTAAGAAAGTTTGTTGGCAAGTAATTTATGACAATGGCTCATATTCTTTCCAACCAGTGTGGACCATTGTCCTTACCAATAAGCTAAGAAACAAAGCAATTCTTTTTGTTTCAAAATTCAGACATCATCACTATCTTGGTACTCAATGGAGCACATAATTAATGGGAAATGTATATGAATTTAAATGCAGTCTTCCTCTTATGTTTTATATAATTACCAAATCACCTAACACTCAGTAAAATCTTGTGCCTGGATGCCAGTTGACATGGCAGGATTAAGAAAGATGTCATCTTGAGTCTTGCAATGGCCTTAAGACCAATGGAAGAAAAGCAGGTAAGAAACTGGACATTCCACTGACTAGGGTGTCTATGATTCTATAAAGAACTAAGGAGCTGTCACATAATAAAATTGAACTGAGAAACTTTATCACTGAGAAACTCAAAAACAACTAATGTGTGTCAAAATGATCATTTTACATTTTATTTAAGGCATTGACAGTTCTGTGGCATTGTAGCTCACACTGCACCGACACTTTGCATGGTGACATTGAAATAATTAAAGAGTAATGTTATGTTTGTTTTAAAAAATATGCAAGTTAGTTACCTCAAAATACAAGTCATATCATTTGATATTTCCATAATTTTTTTCTACCCCCATATATAGCACACAGCCTTAAACTACCTTAAATGAATGCCACCACTTTCCAATTTTGTACCGCCACAAAATGTTTACGACTGAGCTAACGCCGCTCAGGGGAACCAGACTATGTTCTATGCTTAAATCACTCTCCGTTTTTAAAATTACTAGCTTTATCAAAGTGTTAAAGGGGGATGGGTCAGAGTGAGGAGAACCCAGATGTAGAGGAAAAAGTGGGTTCTGAGTCTGTGCCAGAAACTGAACAGTGATCCAACTGTTCTGAGAGTTGTCAGAAGCTCATTCCACCATTCAGGGGCAAAGTTAGAAAAGGGACATGAACAACACAAGCAACCCGTCCAGGAAGGGACCACTAGGGGACAAAGATGTAGAGGAGCAAAGTGGTCTAGACGGACTGAAGGGTGTGAGGATGACTGTGGGTATGCCAGTGTAGTTTTTGTTACTACTCTGTAAGCTAGACCCAGAGTTTTGAATTTTTCCGAGCCATAATAGGCAGCCAGTGTAGAGTGATGAAGAGTGGTGTGATGTGGCAGGGTTTTGGTTGATTGAGCAGCTGTATTCTGAATGGTGTGATGACTCTAACCAGGAGCCCGGCCGTAAGAGTTAGGGTAATCTAATCTGGGGAGAACCATGGCTTGAACCACAAGTTGTGATGAATTGGCACACTGAATTGCGCGCACACACACACACACACACACACACACATATATATTTACGATAAATGTGTTACTCAAATTAAATGAATATGGAAGAGGTACGGTGGTTATGTGCATTGTCCACCATATTATTTTTTTAATTTTTTAATCTTTTTCTTATCAACCGGCTAACATATCAGCAATTCAGTTGATTCAGACTAAGAACTCTGGGAAAAGCTATCCATAGCTTTCCTACCCCCCAAGCCTCTTGCTGATAAACAAGGGGATCCATCCAAGCTAGTCAGCCTGATTAGCTGAGTGGTCATCAAGGTTTGTTTACAGGCCTGATTGGTTCACCTTTTACAATAAATCTTTTCAGCCAGCAATTTCTGAATAGAATTATTAATTTGAAGTGTGTTTTGAACTTGAGCATTTTTCTGCTGTTACAGCACTATCAGAGAATAGGTGTGGATTATATCCTGTTGCCAGCTAAAACTGCTGTGTGGTTCAGTGGTAAAATAAACCTGGATGTGCAGAGATTTGGGATTTGAAGAGATTCAGGAACTGAGTTTTTTTTTTCCTTTAAATAACAAAACAATTGTCATTGCAAAACATCCTCATACATTGATGCAGAATGAATTGTTGCTCAGAGCAAGGAACAGTAGGTCATGTAGGCATTAGAGTCCCAAAAAGCCGAGCATGCTGAGCCATGTTATCCAAAAAAAGAAACTCCTATAATCCAAATACACAGAGCAGAACAGAGCAAAAGAGAACATTATTTGTGACATGTCTGGATTATGGGGCAAAGGTAAGACGTAAAGTATATAAAATTAAGCTTTTCAGTGCAGAGACAACAATGTTGTTTAGTCTGGAAGAGTCTCTCTATAACTTTTACATACAGGGGGTAGACAAAAAAATGAAACCACCAAATCAAAAAGGGCATGTATTTTGAATTACCAAACAGAACAAAACCACAGTTACTAAAGAACGGAATCTATACCTCCAGGACCCTGCCTCAACAAAATTGTATGTTGTGAGCTTCACAAAGCTGATTTATGGTAGGGTTGCCACTTGTAACCAAGGTCAATGCACAACACCACGCATAACTTGGTGTAAAGAGCACCTGAAAAGCTGGAATTCCTAGCAGAGTAGGAAAGTAATACGGTCTTATGAGTCATCTTTTATTCTTTTTCCTATGCCTGGATGGGTATATGTTTGGAGAAAGCCTTCACCCCACTTTGCATGTTCCCAACTGCTAATGGTGGTAGATCTGTTCTGGTATGGGCAGTTATCTTGTGGGAATCACAGGTTCCACTTATTACTCTTCATGGTAGTATTCAGGCCAGGTAATATGAAGCCATTATAAGTGACCAGGTACACCCTGCGGTTCCCATATTCCAAGACAATAAAGCCCACTACACACTAATAAATGGATTTAAGAGAGGCTTCATAAACACCAGGATGAAGTCAAACACGTTCCAAAACCCAATCACCAGATCTAAACATCACTGCTTTATGGGAAGTCCTCGAACACAGAGTGTGGAGGAGATTAAAATAAATTTAACCACAGAAAGGAAAACTGACAAAAACATGTCCTATGCTCAGAGATGGACACCCCATCTTCAGAAAGTAAAAGTCCTACCATGTATTTGTTCTAGCCATTCACTAAACAAGGTCCTCTACCTGGCTGAAGAGTTGTGCTAATTAAATTCAGCGGGTGTAGTGCCATAATGGGTGGAACAAATACGTGGCAGGGCTTTTACTTTCTGAAGCCGGGGTGTCCACCTCTGCCTATGCTAACAAGCGCAGAAAGGGGCACAACCCATGTTAGTGTGGCTGAGACATAATCCGGTAGAGTTTTTTTTTTCCATTTTAATTACCTGTGGATGTTCTAAAAATGTGAAAAGACATTGAAAATACAAGTTGAAAACCTTAAAACATATCATAACACAAACAGCACTTTTAGACACTTATATAGTTTACACCTCCACTCCACCCAGCACATATGCAGTCCCCTGTTGTGACTATATGGTATATAGCAAACATTTATTTGATCTATTTACCAGGTGCTGACACTAAGCACTTTCCGAGATGAGAGCTGAGAGGTCTGATGAAATCTTAAATTGCCTTCTTGGCTTGTTTGTTCCACTTGATGTTATCTGTAATAAACTCCCTAGGTAATGCTTACCTCAGCAAGGAATAGAGCTGAACACCTGCCCCTCTAAAATGGCACCGTCATGCTATCAGAATACAGCAGTTTGCGGCCACATACATACCCATGAGCGTCTCTTAATTTCATCAAATTAAAAAAAAAAAAAATTAGATTCATTAATAAGTCAAACAAAAAAAACCCTTCCCTTAATCAAGGCAAAAAGTGGATTGTAAGTGGTTGTGCAGCTCTGATGCTCTCATCATCTTGAGGCCCTTATTTTTGGTCCATTACTTTCAAGCACAAATATCTCTAACAGGTTTGACCATGAGGTGCTTCAGCTAACCTCCAAGACAAAAAAGGAGTCCTCAGCCATTTGTGCAGTGCTCTCCTGCAGCACTTTATTACCTACAGTGCTTTGATCAATGTGAAACAACAAGCAGTGTGGTACATTCATCCAACCCCATGTATTGACCTAAAGATCAGGAACAGCCATGATAAAACAGCTGACTCAACCATGCCAGCTTCTTTTTTAATGAGGGGCAAAAAGACAGACCAAATAATTGCAATAAACACAAATCCCTCAGCCCAAGCTGAATGATTTCTGAGAAAATCTCACAAATGCAAGTAATGTAATACACTTACTTGGATTTTTAACAGCGCAGTATTGCTGATTTATGAAAAAAATGTCAGATATCCTCCAATCCTTTAAAAAAACATGTCAGACTATCAATGAGTGCCCATGTGCTTTGCAGGAACTGCTTTGCTGTTTGTGTGATCAACAAAAATTGACCCAAACTTAAGATCATGCTTCTCCACATTTGAATAGGTAACTCATTTTAAAATACATCGTTGTCCCACATTAGATACACTGGAAAATCAAGTGTTTATTCAACTCTGTAAGTGTTCATTTAACTTAAACTGTCCGTTTTGTCACACTTTTTCATGTGTGGTGTTGAATTAACACCATTGATCTTACTGTGTAGGTAGCCAGCCACTATAAAACTAGGAGCGCTGAAATTGTTTGTTTGCATCATTCTTGCCAGGTCATATAATATTGATCTCATAAATATTGGAAGCTAGTAAATATTTAAATGCATATGTGGTCTATGCATAAATATTTTTGAAATTGCCTAGGCCTGCAACAACCATGGATTTTCAACTTTCCCAGCACATGTTATACAGGGTTTAAGTATTATTTATTTAAACAAAATTGTTAAAATGAAAAACTTTATTGCACCCATCATTTAATATCCCTGTTAAAATGATCAGTGAAATATCCTCTGCACAGGAAGTTTACTCCTTTTCCGCAACTGCTAGTCACAAACACAGAAAAGCATCTGCACTGGAGGCCTGTTTCAGGGGTCAGTCATTTCTGAAATAGCATTGCCACCATCTCTGGATCTCTTCCTTTCCCGGTAAAAGTGTCTGATGTGTGTGCGTGGCAATGGGTACGTGCGTACATGTGTGTGTTTTATCAATACACTTACTTAGGACACTTGTAATTTGTAACTTGTAAATGTAAGACTGAAATCAAAGAACTTTATTGATCTGTATCATACATATCACTGATAACATGGATCAAAGAATATTGGTCAGCTCTTGGATTCTGCCTTTGTGCATCAAGGGCTACAAAGCATCGAACACTAGTTCCCTTCAAGTTTTACAGGAAACTTACAAGGGAAGGGAAAGCAAATAAGGTACTGTCTGAATGAAAACAAAGCAAAAATCGAAGCAAGCATCATAACATTACACCACTCTCCCACATTGTGAGCTACAAGTTATATACTAAGATACAAGCAGTACAATTACAACTGTAATTGCGTATGCGTATGTTGCAGCCTCTTACAACACACATATGTGATATAACTGCTAATCACTAATGGTAGAAGATCAGAAGTTGCATTTGCACTGAAGTTCAACAGAAGCTGACATCTCCTATATATCTTCATTTAAATCTTCATTTGTTTTATAATGTTACCATCTGTTAACAAATCTGTACCTTTTTAATACTACTGATTTTGCTTCCTTTTTATTCTTGAGTTTCATGTATTGCAAAGCAACTGAAACCAATTGCAAGTCAAATGCAGATATGAATTGGAAGCATGTGTCAGCAACTGTGGGACAGCAGAACAGTGAGTGAGTGCAGGTATGTGGTGCTGGTTAGGTACTCACCTTAATGCGCAGCACCTGTAGCTGCTTTGATGGGCAGGATCCCTTCATTATGCTGACTTGAAAGGAGGGAAAATGGAAACACAAGGTAATGAGTTGCAGCAGGATCACTTCAGCTACAGGGAGATTCTCTTAGTTCAGTAACTGAGCACCAACATGGTTTCTACATTTTTTCAAATGCACAACTGTTGAAAATGATTTCAATAAAGAATGCAATATTTGCTGCTTTTACGTACTACCTTTGTGCCTATGATCTGCCTGGTGGCGCTGGTGGTGGATTTCTGAGTGGAAAAGGTGGTCAGTGGGGTGTCTCACAGCTCCTGACATATGCAAATCTTTAAATGATACCACCTACGTATATATTCTGTGCTGTCAATAATGGCTCTGACAATTGGGGAATTTTGAATTGTTTCCATTATTAAATTCTGCATACATATTCCACCTACACAATTGCATACACCTGTGGTTATTTGCAAAAGTCTGATAAATATGACCTTCTAGTTAGTAGATGCACCCATCATCTATAACATATATTTATAAACCTGTCTTCCATTTACATTTACTTTGTTTTTTTTTTTTTAATCATCTTTGTTTTGTTTTTTGTTGGAGGGAGTACATTATTTTACTGTTCACTGGACTCCTGATGCCACAGTGAAAAGAAAGATTTAAAAGTGATCCCCTTTGGAAATGGACAACTCATCATTCAAAAAGACACAGGCCACAGAGCCACTACTGTGGCAAGAGATTTTCCTTTTCTTGCTGAAATCAATTTCAATCACCAAAATCAATTTCACTATATTCCTTCTCCAGGGGAGATATGAAATAGTAAATGAATGTCCATGGTTGTAGGTGAAGGACTGAAGAGAGAGAACAATGTAATGTGCTGAATGACTGCATTGGGTCTGCACTACTCCAAACATATACAACATTAAGAGTTATGTTTGCACATTAGAATATGATACCAAAGAGCTTAAACTCTTACCTTGCCTATGGCCCAGATTCAATTTTAACTTTAATGCTAAACAGTCCACAGATTTCCTACACAATTTTCAAGCATTAGCGATTGTACCTATGTTTATGAATGGGAAGGTCCTAAGTGCACTCTGATTTTGATGCACCCTTCTAAGGAAGAAAAATTCACTATAGATTGTCTCAGAAGCCAGAGGAAGGCAAATGCATTTATAATGAGGTACTTACCTTTTATTATAGAATTCAATGGTGCCATTTTGATACACTGTAGCTTACATACATGTCTTAGCCCATCCACTGCTTTAAGGGCTGCATTTCTGGTAACTGGCAAGGAGGATGTGTAGACCTTAGTCTTCCACACAGCAGTGACATTACCACTGCCTACTTAAGACCAATCTGCTGCTAAAATGTGCATAGTGATGTCACCCTGCCTGACAGGTAACAGGATTGCTAAATTGTGTTTCCCATGTGTTTCCCAAACAATACTTGTGGCCCATTTGCCTTTTCCCCTTCTTCTTTGTCTTCAACAAAGTTATTGGTGGGTCACAAACCAACAGGGGGTGCATACTAACAGACACAGTCCTGTCCTTCATCCGTGAGATAGATACAAATGCTTTGCTCCTGTACATTTGTAGGACAGCTTTGAATTATTTATGTGTCCAGGTTGGCAATGCCCTCTGTTCTTATCTTTGGGTAGTAATTTTTAACCAAGTCCATATTTGCACAGCAGGAGTTCTGTGATTGCCAAAATTAATGGGATATGCTGGAGAATAATAAAAAAAACACTTGTTTAAAGTCATTACTATATGTTAAGGACAAAATGCAATGTTATCCAATCAAATCTGGACCTTAATATTAGACAGTGGAGTGAAAATAAACATGTACCTTTAAATGTTTTCTAATATTACATCTGTATGCTACTACTCAACCAGAAAGAAACTCATGATCTGAAAGGCCCCTGTTTCTTGATTGATTCCTATTTATGTCTACCTGGAAAACAAACTCTTTAGCTCAACACAGTGCGATGTAAAATCGGATGAGTCCTCTTCATTTCATAATTTAATATTTTAGGAATATCTATAAAACAAAATGTGGATTGCAGCTGAAACTTTTTGAATGATGTGATTTGTAACATGGATATGCAACAATATGAGATGTGAAAATCAATGTGCGCTGTCCCAAGTGTCTTGAGGCACTTGATGACAATATTTGCAATTAATTCAGATCCAGGTGTAGGAACAAAAAGTCATTTTGAGGCTCACTGATTTATGACAGACTCATAAACATGCAGTACAGGTCAATGTATTAGTCCAGTGCATTGACCTGGTCTCTAACTCCTATTAGACACATCATTTGGTATCAAAACAAAATCTCTAAGCAACCACAAATTTGCATTGCCACTGCAATTATGCTATAAATCTATATATGCTATAAATTCTATAAAAAATTGTGTTTATGTTTACCCCTGAGATGTCCATGATAGTAATTACATATTCTGTGCTCAAACTTATTACTACTAGTCACTTTAACATGTCGTTACCAGAAGGATAACCCTGGCCAATTTTGAATATTAATCTGCATCTGTGGAGTTACTTTAAGAACTTTTACTTTAGTTTATTTGCACAAGATGACAATGCAAAAGGAACAAACCCATTGTGCTGCTGAAACAGGTGCAAGGTCATCTACTGCTTCCTCCTGTCAGATGATAGACACATCCATCATGTCAGAATTTGTGACATTGCTGAATTATGCATACACACAATCATATTTGTGTGTGTGTGTGTGTGTGAGAGAGAGAGAGAGAGAGAGTGTATGTGCATGCATACAATCAATATACCCCCATTGATAACCCTGCATAAATAATCTATAAATGAAATTGAATGTTCACTTTCTTTAAAAACGAAATAATATTCACTCTGATCTGAGTGGAGGCCCATATGACATTACTTAATGAACGTTGGATAATTAACTCAAGCTGTGTGAAAAAAAATATTTATATGGGGGATGGGTGGGGGAGGTGGTATTAGAGTTGTTTTCTATACCGGTGGATATCTTCTGTTGTGTATTTTGTTTTGCTTTTCCTGCCTCATGAATGAATAAAAGGAAAACATTTGGTCACAAAAAAAAAAAAAAAATAGATACCTTAATGTTCTCATTGTCTCATTCTCATACATACACCCACACAGGCACATACGTACATGTGAATAATGTCCCAGGTCATATGGTACCCTGCAACAACAAATCCCATACAATGCTTTTACATTTCTGAAGGAAGTGGAACAGAGGTGTTATCTCAGGTTTTCTCTGAAAACAATAATTAACAGGTTAGCAAGCAAATGCAAAAGTAAATAATACAAACCAAATGTTAATGATGTCATTTGGACCGGGACACTGACATTACGATTCAGTCATCTATTTGGCAAAAATACTCCCTATTAGTTAAATGGTAGCCAGCTCCAGAGGCACAATACTATGAAGTAGCTGGCACAGTAGAACAGTTGGAAAGTTTCCCTGTCTACTTTGCCAGATAGCTAGAGATCAAGAGCAAAATAATACAACCTCCTCTCTGTGGAAATGTTATAAGATGCGGAGACGGAATTCAGCTTGCACAGGATGGTGCACAAATGAATTTTTTACATGGTTCTGGTCTGACATAGTGTATCAAGCATTTAGATTCATTTTAGGACAAAAATCGATTTATAATTTCTGCTCTTTCGTCTTCGAAGACCTGGAGTACGAATAACTCCTGGCCATGCTTAAAATACCCAGTGGTCGTGGTCCTGGTCATTTAATATAGTGTCAGGCTACGTCGTGCATCTCACAACCAAATGTCCCGCCAACGTAAAGTGGTGGGCCAGGTGGGAATATTTTGTGTAGCTAGCAAATTGTCTAGTGTTTCAGAAACAGATTTACCATTTGTTCTTTTTTATCTTCACAGTACCACCATATCTGACATAGTTCCGATAATGCAGCAAACTCATTTTATCTGAAGATGCTGTAACTAGCTAGTTAGCGACCAAATACAAAATGTATTTATTATGTTAAAATACATTAAATAATACATCATATATTGCATTTGAAAGGAGCAAGCAACGCCACAATTCTGTCGCAAAAACAATCATTATTAAACGGTAAAACGGCAGTTAGTTAACTAGCAAGGCTACATTGAATGTTGCACGTGCACAATGAATCATAATTGTACTACTGTAAAAATACAGTTGTAAACTAAAAAATGCCTTCCGACAGCAAAAGAGATGTGAAACGTTGACACAATTCCTAAGTGGACAGAAAGAAGCCTACGCAAGGGCCTCTTAAAATTACTCTATGGTCAACTGTTTCATATATAGATTTCATTATAGAAATATATACCAGTAGAGTAATTCATATCGCTCGTATGAATATTTTCCAGATTGTTGGCAGTGAGAGAACATTTTGAACCAAATACACTGTTATCTTTTCTTTTTTAAAATGAATCCCAAAAACTGAAAACAAGTGAGGCGCACAAGAAACACTCAGCGACATTAAGTCTGAATGACACACGCAGACACACACACACACACACACACACACACACACACGCAAGCACACACACACACATGCAAGCACGCACATACTTAGTGCTGTTAAGCCTGAATCTGCCTCATAGTGAATATAAATAAGCAAAGCTAACTAATGTGTGTAAGAAATTTGGAGTACAGTTGGCAAATGGAAGTCAGTTATTATAGACAGGTATTATGAGATGCTAATTCAAAGCAAGCTGCATTTAAGCAAGCAATAAAGTGTCAGGATTGTGAATATGAAACCAAGAAAGCATATGTTGACAAGGATTATGTACAGAGCAGGACAAACAATTATATAAAGTTCTAAACCAGAGTGCAGTTTCTGAGCCCCTCACAACTAAAGTTATAATAGTGATAATAATCTTTTGTAATGGCTAGATACTATGAATAAAGTATTCTTCCTGAAATTGGTAAAGAGATGATTTAGAAAACTGGCAACATTTTTTTAACAACTTAAGCCTCCAATTACTTATTAGGAAAAATAACAGCTTGCACTGGAAAAAATGATATAAGTTACTGACTCTAGCACAGAGCATAGCTATCAAAAGTATTTGCCCCTAATGATCATGGAGTTTGGATTGTGTACTTACACAATAGTTTTTTGTTCCATGATCCTGCATCTAACCACACTAGACATTTGAGCTGAGATCTGGTGATATATTGCATGTCCTCAAGGAGTAAGATCACTGTGATCTGGTGTCATACCCATGGTCCATACCCAGTTTTCTTGTACTTAATTACTGGCTATAGGCATATGGAGCTCAATGGCAACATTGTACCCTTTCCCTACAATAATGGCCACTCATAGTGAAATAAGCTATTTGTACAACATTGCAATAACCATAGTGTCTCTTCTCGATATATTGTATACTCACCTTAGAACTTTCATCTGTTTAGAGACACAGGCACACAGGTGTGTGTATGTGTGTGAGTGTGTGTGCACATGTGTATGTATACAGTACCATCCATATTCATTTATAACCATGCCTAAATAGGACCAGCACACATGCTATTACATAAAAACAATACATGTAGGGCTACAATATTTTTCTTCTGCATATCACATTTTAAATATATAATATTGTTATGTGTTGATTAAATATGATTGTTCACAAATAATGACTTTTATCCCAGAAATTGGCATTTTGTCATAGAGTGTCACATTTATAAACATCACTTAGTAAGCTTTAAAAACAATATCTTACCAGTTCAACCAATCCACACAAACATTCTGCTTACTGTTGGTTCAACAGAGGCTTATAGAACTTTTCGAAGAACTGTTTAAAGACTTCCTGTTTCCCTGTGGTATAAAAGGAGGTAACACACAAGAGATTGATCAGCAGCACACATCATGGTTACAGTCAGAGAGCTCTCTAAAGACTGCAGGTAAATTGGTCATTGTATGGTCATCCACACAGCTATAAAGAATTCACAAAAATCTGAATCTGCCATTTTCCACTATGTTCACATTCAGGGCTACTGATACAGTGGAAACCTTGTCAAGAAGAAGATGCATGTCTATCGGGCCATCATGGGTTGTGAGACAAGTGGGTTTGTAGGAAAATGGAAATCCAAAGGCAACAATTGGATTAATTTCGGGTTACTAAATTAATTTTCACATCTGTTACACTTGCTGTAAGTCCAAATCTCAGTTCATTTACAGTAATTTGCAAAAAACTATTTGATTTCACACTACTAATTTTCAGGAGTGCTGGGATCCTTAAAATTTCTATGTGATGATCCATTGTACTGTTCTATTACATACAAAAATTAGGAAATGTATGACAACAGCAGACAATTATGGAAAATCACTTGCCTGTTCTTGCATTCATCTTATTTAATTTTTCATGTGATGTTCCTTCCAAACAAAATTTGAAGGAACTGAGTAATATATATGAATATCACCACTGCCCATGCATCCGGTGAATCCGCACATCTATGAAGAAAACAGTAACACTCATGCTTTCATATGAGTTCATCATAATGCATCTGGCAGTTTTGCATGATCATTCCTGTGATGAGTCATCCATTAAAGAAGTAGAGTACCATTCATTGACTGCCTCAAAGTTGCTAAATCAGCACCCTACTACACAGTCAGGAAGGGCCATAATCTGTCATCTCTAATCTCTCTCCATAATGCCCCTGTCTGGATGCATAATGATGTTCAACATTAGGAGTCGTTTTTACAAATTTTTGTTATAAACAGTCTATATCATTCTTATCTTAGCCATACTGAAAAATGTACAGTCCTATTAAATGGGTTAGGTTGATATGAGTACCCCCCATTTAAATGGCTGGATTGCAATAGATTCTGATACACACTGAAAAGGCTGCAGGGTGGTTCGCTTCAACCAGTTTAAGAAAAGAAATTGCCTTAATAACGTAGAAAAAATCAATGTAATAATTGCCTGTGGTAATGATTAACTTTTAATAGTCCAATTTATCACACACACTTAATTGATTTTACCGTGGTATATTTTATGTGTATATTATCATGGTGCAGCCGAAGCGCAATTTGTCTACAATCAAAGAAGATCCGTTTACCTCATGTAACATGGGGTCAGATCCATTCTACCGCAAACCTACTATCATAGAAAGTTACTTAGGCATTGACCATAAACAGCTGAAAGCCTCCATTGCACTCAGAATCTGGAGGCATTGTTATAAATCATTATGAAAAGCATAATACACTTGACCTCAGAAATATTTATAATAATAAGATATTTGCTTCAAAGGCAGTGGCTGCTTCAATACACCAGCCTGTCATTTAATGGAAACTCAGTTTAATTTCTAAGGCTAGGAGGTTGAATAAAATTGAGCACAAAGCCAAGGAAGAGCAGCACAGCATAAACAGTTGGTTTCCCAACATCCAGCATGATTTATAAGTGAAGAATTTATGAATGTGCACAGACTTTACAGGATGGCAAAACATGACCTGAGGGTGTAATGCACTGAATGTAGCTGTAAACATAAAGCCATTTTGTCAAAAGTCCACTTAAGTGAGCTGGCTAGTTCTTGAGTGTTATTGATCAATCCATGTGTCACATGGAGCTATCTCCACGTGAGTGAGACAACATTCATCTAGCAGGAGCCAGTCCAGATGTAATATAGAGTTTCATCCACTCTGTAATCAGCAGCTTTAACCTTTTGGTATTTCCCTTTGTTCCTCATTGATCATTTTTGAAATGTATATTGACTACAGGATATTTTGTCAATCTGAGGAAATTGCATGTTTGTCTGCAAGACCACACAAAGGTTAGAGATCAAATACCAAGAGAAACGCTGTTATTGACAGAAACTTTGGGAAGAGGAAATACCATATTTTTTGATTGATCGGGTTGGAAGCTGAAGATCCTAAGGCTCATTAAATCTGTGGCATTGTTATTAGTTTTTTATTACTTTATTTTTTATTCCACATCACTTAATTCAGATATATGGCTGTACTGTTGAAATGACACCTCTGAGTGTCGGTGATCACCTCTGTGCACCTTGCAACTGCTTTATTATAATTCCAGTCCATGTAGCTACCCGTTAGCATGTCTAATTGAGGAAGCATCAGCCTGAGTTGCAGTCCACGTATGTCTACTCTGGTCCTGATATAAGACTAAAATGTGACCAAAGCACATTGATAATGGATATAGTGGATTATATGTCCCTTCACTATACAGTCTACTCCACTAATGAACAAGGGGGAAGAATAGCCCAGATTGCTCACAGACAGTGGTAATGAAAGAGAGAGGTTTCATGAATCCCACTTTACAATCACTGTGCGGTGTGAACCAATGAAAAGGCCAAACACTGTAAGTGGTTCAGATTAATGAGTCATTGATGGAACATATTAGCTGCACCCATTTTTGGGGTTCATGAAGCCTCACTCGCTTTGTTGAGAGATTTCATTTCAATAATATTTGATATTTATTAGTAAGAAATAAGGATTGGTGAAAGGACAAAAACTAAGTTAATTTATAAAAACAGGAGTTGGTATGGCTGCTGAAAAGTATAACAATTCCTCATTTTACAGCCACACCAAAATCCTTAGGTTAATAACTGTGAAACCGAGCAAGCTGTTCCTAACAAAGCGGGAAGCGACTGTTATGCTAGAAATGTGAAAACCTTCCCATTTGATGAGAGATGATATTTATTCTTAAGCATTAGGGGTCTTGGAATAAATCCCAACCATCTGGAAATTGGTTTAGAAAATAGGGTGAGGATGTGCAGGTAAATGAATCCCAATTGCAACGAAGAAAAAGATGTTTTGGGTGTTCAAAAATAAAGTATTACCTGCAGCCATGTAATGGGGTCATTCTCTGTCAGGGTCACTCATTAAAGTAGTGAAAATAAAATAAAATGTGCTTGGCTGCCATTGAACTTGCTGATTTATTCACAGGGGACTTGGATTCGATGGATATTAAATTGGTAAAGGAATATCACTGCTTTTTTAGAGCTTTAGTAAGCAGTTTCCATAACCCACACATGATAAATAATCCAGGGACATCATTATAACCAATGGACTGTAAAGTTCCAGAAAAAACTAGGCTTTTGATCACTTCTTATTACTGTAAACCAAAGCATGTATAATGGTCCTAATAAAAAGGACACTGAGAGACTTAAGTTGTATCATTAAAACAATCAGAACAATCAGTATCTGGGTGACATGGAAGATTACTTGAAAACAAACCTAACAGGTTTGGGGATTCCTCTTCAATTGACACTAATAGCTCAGTAATTGTAATGACATGGGTTCAATGAAGGGTAAAAGAAATGAAAGGCTGACAATATTTTTTTTTTTAATTTTTATTTATTTTTTAATTATTTTTATTTTTTTTTAATTTATTTTTCTTTTTTTGGTTTTTGCTTTGTTTTTCCTTTTTGCTTTTCTTTTTTGTTGCAGCTACACTTTGATAATTTCAATCCTAAACCTTGTATACCTACAGCTTTGAGCACACTGTCTGTATCCTGGTGACACTGTCATTGTGGCCTTCTAATCTTGGCTATCCTCTTGCAGGTTGATAACCTGTTTCTTTCAGGTTAAATTTAAATAAAGACACCATGTTGTTGAAGGTTGTATGCGATAACAAGGCATTCATTGTTCATGTCAGAAACCGTACTGAAACTAGTGTATTTTCATTACAACTGCACACCTTTTTATTAGAGCATTACAAGTTTTGAACAATCTAGAAGCATTCAAAAACAACAAAAATGCTTGTGTGGCACAAGCATACCACTCAATCCCCTCACCCCCCACTCCCCATTTGATTAAATTCTCATGTTACGCTTGAAGGAGGAAGCAAGTAAATCAAGAACAGCTGTGTGTAATATTGATCTACTCACATGCAGGTTTAAAGTTCCTGTTTTGTAACTCCAGATATTCTGACGATAAGTTTATAAACATTGCCTGTGGTTTTTCATTGCCATTCTGTATGCATATATAGACTGCCTCTGTAGCAGTCTGTACACTGCATGAGTTTATTGAGAATGAATTCACATTTCACTTTCAGACTGTGTATACATTAATTAGTTTAAGTTGCAAGCAGGACAAATCCACAGTTACAACCACTATAATGCCTCTAAAATGTTATTTGATTTAAAATGCTAAGAGACAAAAACCTAGAGAAGGGGTAGACTCCCAGGAAATGATGTTGAATATAATCATATGAATTTTCCTTTGATGACATTGCTCTTCAGAAATATTGCACAGGGATGAGATGGAGGCCAGCACTGGAGTATAGCTGCCCTGTATTGTAAATCTTTCTATGCACACTCCATCGGCTATCTATGCCAAGGAGTTGTAATCATGATGTAACATGTATCATATTGATGTCCTCAGCATACACTTTGTCAAGCTGTCAGCCTCCAGGATGCTAATCTTATTTTTTTGAATGGACTGGACAGTTGAGTAGACTCCAGAAGTCTGAGTCAAAGCCCATTTTCTGCAGTATTCATTTCTGAGTACATATGGTTTATGTACAAAGTGTTGATGTTGTGGGTGTTGTTTTATTCTGGCAAATTTGATTTGCATGGAAACAATCTGATGAAAAGCTGAGGCAGTGTGTTCTGTTTTACAGTTTTCTGTTTTAAGAATGTGAGACTTCACATTACAGGCTTGAAGTAAAGATGACTAATACAACTTTCCACTAGGTTTATTTTCCTTTCCATTTTTTCTGAACTCTTGTAGAGACGACTCCCTTTCCCAGCGTAACCACATTGATAATGAATCTCCAGCAACTTCTGTGATACTTCTTTCCTAGTGGTTAAAAAGCAGAATTTTGCTCCAGTTTTCTTAGTTTTGCTAACATTCACAGCAGGAAGGGAATGATTACCACTGATGTCAGTTAAAACAGTACATCTCTTATGAAAAATGAAAAAGAGAAAGAGAAATATGGCTTTATTTGAGGCAGATCCGACAACACTGATCCACACACAGTCTCAGCTTACCTGAGTCTCACTAAGACTGCCCAGAATCCAACAGGAATTCTCCCTCATAATGGATGATTAAGAGAGTTCACAGTGTAGAAATCATCATCATCATTGTTGTCGTCATCATCATCATCATCATCATTATCATGTTGGTACTTTTGATACATCATTTAGATTTACAGATATGAATAGATACTTATGCAGATGAGAAAATTTAAGGAGCAGAGAATACAGCACGGGCATAATGACAATATTAAAAAAAAAAAAAAACATTAAAACAATTGGAACCCTGCATTAATACTTTTGTTGACCCCTGTAGAATGTGTGTAGTTAACAGTTACCCCTTGTGATAACATGGAGTTGGTGTTGTCATGTGTAAGAAGTAAGTATAAACAATAACCAGGAACTGTAATGATGACAACAGGCCATTCAGCCCATCTTGGTCACTTCTGATATCTTCAGACCTAACTTGGTATTTTGCTTTTGTTTTCTCTGTTGCTATAAGAGCGCCACTTTTGAGTTCAGTCTGAAATGCACGATGAAGACCTCTCATTCAGTTCACACAAATGTGAAGTATCATATATTATGCAGTAGTTACTGGATCTCTACAGCTGTTAAACACCACCCTGGACAGAGTAATTGCCACCAAATTAATATGAAAAGTCTGCCTTTCATTATGTATGAGGGCCAGGTGTGCCTCATTAAAACTGGGCTGGCACTCAGACTGCCTTACTACCCACTCCTCATTCAGGTAGGGTTTGGAATATGCACATTGTCCTTGAGACATTGCTGCTGGTGACAGAAATTGGCAGCCGGAGTCATCTCTGGCATGCACAAAATAAAGGATGTCACTATTATCTGCCTCCTTTAAACTGATGCTGTGAAGTCTGCTAACCACATTAATAATTGTTATGTTTCTCAATGTTTCCCCTTAGCGGATCTCATTGCCGGCTGCAGAGTGTTGACCTACATAACATGCAGCAGCTATTATCTAATGAATGAAGAAGATGGTTGGCTGTTTGATGTCTCTCTCCTGGATTACAACATTGTAGATTGTAGCGTAGATCATACATTTCTACTCTATTTCTGGCCATTCCTGTAAGTCATCTTATAATTTAACTCATGAAAGACATCTGTGCCAATAGAAAATATCTTTATAAGATTACACCCATTAACACATATAATTAGGTGAATTTATTTTTTTTGTTAAATTGAATTAGCCTGTTCCATGAGTTGTTTTTTGCCTTATTTTTGCTCTTTGTCCTTTCCATCAGTCTGGAAGACTAATTTTTGATTTCACCTCCAGAGTCCACTGAGAGTGGCGCATTTCCACGCCCAGCCGGTCGACTGCATCAGAGCGTGCTACGCCCAGGGAATGTGCGCCCAGAACCGCAGCCCTCCATATGGTATCCTAGAGCACCGACCCAGATGATTCTCCCTCTCTGGGCCCATGGGTGCCAGCTTGACCCGGCTCTGGACTGGTGCCAATGCTCCGCTGGGAGCAGCGCTGAAAATAACCCCAATCCATCATAGAGAGTGCCAGCTCAGTGTGCTGCCTGAGCAAAGGTCTGGGGGCGCTTCTCTCAACTTTGCTAACTACTTCGAATGGACCGAGAAGCTCACCAGACTTGGGTACACTTTCTTTACAGGCACTCATTTTTCCGTATACCCACCCAGTGTGATTGCTTCAGTGTTTTATATATGTAAAATGTGTTAATAAGGCATAAGACATTCCAGTGGATGCTGAATATCAAATATGCATGCATGTCCATTTGCAATATGCATGTACACAATAGACATCTGTGAGGCTGTGCAATTCATTTCCCAGTGGCAGAGTTTTCTTGTCTATGCTACATGACAAAAGAATTACAGACTCAGTCAAGATAAATGATGCTGTTACCCCCCTGATTTTTTCCTTTGTATTGACAGTAGAGACATTGAAAAAAGTTCCCTTCTTTGTAAGTCTATCTCTACAGCTCCATCATGATATCCTTTTTAAGTTACAGAAGTGTTTCAACACTTGATCCTATGAAGGAATTCTTCTGGGGAGAAAAGTGAGCCATTGATATGCCAAGATTTCTCGTGAGGTAGAATACTAAACAGCTGTCAACTTTCTCTGCATTTGTTAATAGGAGCATACAAAATGTATAAATACAGAATGGTACAATACAAAGGCAGGAAAAAAAGTGAGACAATCTTCAGAAGAGTATGTTCAGAAACATTTGATTCTTTTTTTGTGTTCTTTAAAGAACAAGACAACACATTTTACTTGAATGTAAGGATGATGGGATATGGCATTTCAATTTCGCATTATACAGTTTCATTTTCTCATTCATCAAAACAGTTTATATTTGAAAGTAGGCGTTCACAGACAAATGCCATGGCTGTCTTCTCTGTCAGTCTGGATGAAAGTGTCCTTGGATTTCACCTGTTGTCTATGATGTGTAATTTCTTCCTAAATCCCACCCCAGTTTCCATAGCCTACAGTGCTCCCAATTCCAGTAAACCTACATTGTATTGTAAGTTTAAATCAGATTATTATACATTGCTACTTTTAATTATTGATCAATGCATATCTGTTGATGTAACATCCAGTGATTCAAGGGGTATCAAACCTATGCCATATTAACTAGCTATGCTAACTAGCTAGTCTCTTACCTCAATCTGGGATCATATGATTAGTAACTAACTTGCCTATCTTATCTACAACTTTTTATAAGAAACAATTGCAATGTTATGAAGCAAATTTGCTGGGGAGTTTTTAGCAGACAAGACACAGGTTGTGAACTAGAAGGGGCAGAAGGGAAAGGAAAACAAAGGCAGGGGAGATATTAGAAAAGGCAGTGAAGTTTCATGAACCATAAAATGGGTGATTGCTTCACAATATACAGTGATTCAGAGTACATGGTTGCTCCACCTATCATGGCCTCACTTTCTTCATCTCTAATGGTAATGTTCCAAATTTGCAGCCCCATGAAGGGTTGATGAGATGGCCCAGCATTTTTGCACCCTTCAGTTGATTTTTTAATTGACTTTGGAATGGAAGGAATTCATTAATTAAATCTCTCTCTCTCTCTCTCTCTCTCTTACTCTTTCTCTTTCTCTCTCTCTCTCTCTTGCTGTGTGTCTTGCTTTAGCGTACACATCTTAAACAACAAATTATTTAATTGAGGTCACAGAGATTAGCCCATCAAGTCTGAGAGACAGATACAAGATGAAGCTGACAACAGACGTGTCAGAGACAGAGACATTTAATAACATCACCACAGCAGTTGAGAAAAGACCAGCAATGCAATTTTTCCAAAGATTGAATCAACCATAAAAAAAAACCTTATGAAACTTGATAAAATCAAAACTGATCAGCAACACTGTAACATGGCATGACTCTGAGATCTAAGAATTGACTGTGATATACTTCATCACACAATCCATATAATATGACTCTACAGCTTTAATATCAGAGTCTGGCATATAAAAATAACTACATAATGTTTGCTTGTATTGGAAAAGAATGAGAAAATGGGAAAATGCTATGGAAGAATAAAATATAATTTTTTTCATTTATTCATTTTGGAATGAAGAGTTTGGTACAGTTCTGCTCCTCTACTCCTCTGCAACGGTATATGACTGATTGCTTGTGTTCACCACTACTTGAAATAATGATGTATGTGGACATTCATGTAGAAGCTCCCTCTCTCTCTCTCTCTCTCTCTCTCTCTCTCTCTCTCACACACACACACACACACACACACACAAAGAGGAGAGGATAGCCAGCACATTTGTCACCTCACTGACTAGGTGCTCAACACACCACCTGCTCCTGCAAACCACAAATGAATCATTATTAACTGGTAGTTGTTACATAAATTTACTTCAACAGTTTGGCTCAACAAGATTGTATGATTAAAACAATCAAAAGCTTTTTCTCATATCAGGCAGAAAACATTTATGTCCATGTTAAACGCAATGATTCTTTTATTCACAAAAGGACAAGGACTCAGAGAGTGTTTTCTTGTTTAGCACTTGAGCATATTTAACGCTTCTGTCATTTATAGTACATGAATTCCTTTAGATTCCTCTGACATGAGCCCTAGACACATTTTCTTGTTTTCTAAGACGTATTCTGTGTTTAAATGATCAAATAAACTTAGCTGCTGAGGTGCTGTGTGACTGTTATTGTTCAAAACTTTTATGACAATAAGAATGCAAAAAATAAACAGATGTGGAAGAAGAAAATAGTTAATGTGTATTAAGGAAGGGTTAATAGCATTACAAGGGCCAATATGGATGCCATGACAGCACAAAACAAATGGCAGGGGAGTTCTTTTCAATACTATGAACTCAGGGTAGTTAAATTTCAGTTTTCATCCTGATTGCCCTGAGTAGAAGTAGAGAGGACTATACCTTAAAAGGCATTCCACCCCACATCCCAATGCAAACATGAGATAAGGTGTGGAAAACTGCAACTAGGAGCTGTCTACATTAGCACTTACATTACATTAGCTGTTTTTTTTTTATCACAAATCCTGTCAGTTTTTGTATGTATAACACTATTATGTTATAAATCACAGCCTACATATCAGTCGCATTTGCTAACACTATAGAGATGTGTTCCTCCAAAAATGATACTTTATATTTTATAAAAGATCAACAAGTTTCTTCAAAAGAATTCCAGCAGAGATAACATTTATAAAATGTATTTTGGACTGAATGGAAATTTACATGTATAAATATGGTTTTCATATCAAACAATGTTTGATGTAAAAGCTTTCATAGCTGGAAATACAGAATGTTTTCCACTGTGTATTGTTTTAGTACAGGCTTTTTATGCTCATACTGCAACCTCATAACTTATAAATGTTATTATTTAACATCTGGGTGTAGGTGTCTTGCAATTTTAAAGATTATAAAAATAATAATAAATCTTGTGCTAGCTAACTAACAATCATGGAGAACAATTTTGACCACTCTGTAGAAGAAAATTGTCCCTCAACTCAAGGAAAAGGAAGGATAATAATATAAAAATGCATTCACTTGGACAAAGCTGTGTGTCCTCCTAACACAGATGGAAATAAAGGCTGCATGGTTCTCTTTTGTTTAAACAGACATTGTATTATTTCAAGGCCACAGATTAGGTTTTGGTGTGTGTGTGTGTGTTTCTGTCATATTTTGTAAGCAGTCCTCTACCAGTGCCACAGTTTGTGCCACCATCTGCAGGCTCAGTGAGGCCTGTTTTTCCTGCTTTACTGGGATTGGAATACTGAGTTTCATTTGAATGCTGTTTGTGAAAATATTTGATAGTCATGGCACCATAAGCAAAAAAAAGTCCCAATATTTTAGAATAGTTTGCTCTGACAACAATGTTAAGCAGACTTTGATCAAGCACATCTGATTACTATTGCCTGCCAAAACACTATTAACCAACATATGAGCACTGATTGGAACCTAGTTTTGACTAATCAGCATAGCTGCATGGCTGTTGCTTATGGTTGCAAACACGCTATAAAATAGCAGCATGTTTGTGACATTTGATTACATTACCGAAGATGTATATTCTTCTTGTTGATCAACAGTTTTAAAGGGAAAATCTGCTTAAAAAGTGTGCTGACATTTTGCACGTGTTTTAGCGCGACTACAACACTGGTAAGGACAGATATAATAAGTGGCAGTAAACAGTAGGCCAGCTTGGTTAAATAATAGCAGTACTGTACAGCCAATCATATTGTTCAGTTTAAGAAATGTAAATCATTAACATTTAGAAAAAAAAAATAATACAATGGTAATACATACAAAATAATGTAGAGCAGTGGTTGGTATTGTTATTGAGTTGTTAGATATTTTTGAAATGAAACACACAGTAAGTTCATTCAACATATTTTACATTTACAAACAAGCAAACACAGCAAGGGTGAGTATTTATGCCTAATGCCTTGGCTGAGTGTACTTGATAATAGTGCCAAATGTGGTCCTGCCAAAAAATAGCCATATTTCTCAGATGACCATAGCGTTTTTACTGCTGGGATCTTGGGTTTCAATCCATGACTTGTTGGTAATTAACAAGGGAGCTGTGGTCACTGTGAATAAATGGCATACTCTGAAAGGCAAACTAACAGACACCTGGAGGATAGCCCGATCAGTGTTTTATTGCATATCTTGCATCTGATAATAACCCTTGGCTCTACAATGTCTCGTGGCTAAGACAGACGGATCTGTGACCTCTAAAATATGCGCAGTTTTTTTCTCTGTCCTCAAAAGACCAGACATTTCAACATTCCTTATTTACATGTAGTAAATTCAATATGGGTTTTGATTTTGTGCAGAGAGGACAACTCTGAGAAGTCATGACCATGAGGAAGAGGAATTAAGCAGGACTGAGGGTGTACAGAGTTGCATACAGATGGCCATGTGCAGTGATGACATGTTAAACAGAGTTTTTATGGTGCTCTGTAGATGCGGGATTGAGGGCCACTTTACCACTGTAAGCTATACATCTGTTCCCTTACTGTAGCGGTACACAGTTCATGCGGAGACGATGAATTGGAATTATGGTCACAGCTGTGGAATATATATGCTTTGATGCAGTGCACATCTGTTTCATTTCCTTTTCTGAAAAATTCAAATGCAATAAAAATCCTGAATATTTTGAAGGAGATGATTTATATATTTTGAAGAAGATTATTAAGAAGATGAAAAGGACATTTATACTGCATGACTTTAAAATCCTGGTTCTCTACTGAATGGTCCCAATGCCATTGCTTTGCCCTTTGTGTTGAAAGAAGCACCTTGATAAAAAAAGTATTACCTTTTTAATGCTCAATATAATGTGACTATTCAAGTGCAGTAACATGAAAATAACTGCATAATCTATCTGCAGCTATGTGCACTTTTCAGAGCACAATCTGCACTGACAACTTTTAATGTGAAATGGAAAAACCTTCAAAACCTTCAAACATCAGTGCAGTGTTTCTCCAGGAGCCTCCTCTTTTCAATTCTCTTTGTATTTGCTCAGGAAAAGAGAGAAAACCCAGGCAGAAATGTGAACTTGATGACCGGTGAGGTTCAGTCTGAAAACTCTTGGTATTAAAGGTGCAGCAGACATTTTGAACCACAGTTTTAATCCTCTAAAGTAAGCAATGTTTTTCGGGCCACAGATATTTGGACCCTTCTCAGACGAATATATCTATTTGTCTTGTGTATGACATTGCAGTATTATTTCTTCGCAAGCAAATCATATATGGGGCCATGTATATAGCTTGCATTTCTTACATACTGTTGGATTGGTAGGTATTTTACTGAAGGAAAGTACATTTCTCACACTGACACACTGACTATTTCACCAGACACACTGGCTATCCTCTGTGTGTGTGTATGTGTGTGTATATGCCAGCAGAGAGGGGCTTCTCTCTGCAGAATAAAATTAACACAAAGCTGCGAAGTCGTCTCGAAACTTGTTCAAAATACAAAATGGACCTGTGTTGTATTTCAAGACCACATTCCGTAATTCATGAAGGAGAAAGGGTCAGGTTCAAAAAGGCCTAGCTATACACAAAATGCTTTTTTAAGAATTAAAAACACACAGCTCAAAGACAAAAGAGATTTCATAAAGAAGTCTAACTGAGGGACTCAGCCACTGCGCAATTCATCCCTAGAAGATGAAGGGCTTTGAGGTGTTCAGCACTTATCTGGCACGAGCTGTTTGTGAGAAGCTGATAGGAGACAATGAGGTATAACGGACCCTCTCTGTGTGAGCTGCCCTGATAATTGGTACTTGTATTACAATCAGATTTCACCCTGTTCACACTGCAGAAGAGCACTGGCAGTTTGCTGGGTACTTCTGAGCAGACACAGGAGCTTTAAACTGTAATGTTTCTCCACAGGGAGCAGAGAACCGTCGTTGTATTCATTCTCAAAGTCGGGGGGCATTGCATAGCAATTGCTCATGGAACAAATGAATACCTGTCCGTGGCTCTCCACATTTTACAGTGCTTTTATGTGCATCTAGTGGCAATTTGGTTGGCAGCGAGGTGTGCATTCTCCAGGGGAAGAGCTCTTTGAGCAGTGAGTGGTGAGGGGGTGTGTGTGTGTCGTGGTGTAGTCAGCACTGCTGGGTGCAGCCCAGTTCAACAATGTAAACAGAAGCCTCCAGTAACACAGCGCACAAGCACTGCCAGTGGTTTTTTTCCATCTGCTCCTCAAGCTGTGCATCGTTCCCAGGCTATTCTCACATGTGTGAAATCAATGCTATTGTTCACACGATTTGCTGTTGGATTTGAACCCCTACCCTCGTCCTGCATTTGCCTCACTGTGGTTATGACCTGAAAAGGCCTGCAAAGGGCATCTGTTCTGTTCAGCAGCCCTGAAATGTGCTGGGGCCGGTTCAGTGCATCTGTTCCTCTCCGTCTCCCAGATAAATCAGCCAGATATTCTGTTGCCGACAGTGTCCTGTTTGTTTCTATACAGTTTTCATCACCCACCATTTTTTTTCATCCTTAAGCATCCTGCTTTTTACTTGAGTAGCATCTCCAGCTTTCTGCTTCTTTGCTCTGTGTCATCTAATTTCTCATCAGCAAACTTCCATCTGTTATTAGGAGAAACACTATTGACACCGGAGCTGAGAACTGGAGCATGTTCTGAATCAGTCTCATCACAAAGTCGTTTACTTCTTCTCAGACATCAACCAAGACACTATTTGGAAACTGTCAGAAAGGGATGAAAAAAAATTCGCTGTGAATGAGAACCAACAAAAAAAGCCCTGGATGATCGCAGAGGTTGACTTGGGTGGTGGAGGGATAATTAATGTCAAAACAGCACACTGTTAGTGGAAAAGCTTTCAGTTCCCTTGCATCCTGACATGGTTACAATGCACCAGCAGGCTTCACAGGGCTTCGAGTGGTTCAGCTGAGACAAATTCCACCAGAAGAAGCACCCAGGCCTCTCACTGCTCCTCTAATGAGAGCAGAGACAGCAGACATCCTCTCAGCTCCCAGGCTGGCCCCTCCCTGACTTCTCTGCCACCCCCCACCCCCCTAAACCCCACTCCCCTTGGGGCCGCCAAGTGACTCACAGTGACTGGCTGCGTGGATTAATCAAGCAAACCCTCTTCCCTGCTTCACTTTGCCATTTTAAAGACCAGAGCTTCAACAAGTCTTCCTGAGGGTCTCTGTAAATGTGAGTCCTGCTGGCCTTGTTACCAGCACTAAAATGGGCCACAGCAAGATCTGAGATATTTAATTAAAAATTCTACCGTGGTACATGCAGAGTCAGATCGGGTTTGCCAAAGGGCACCCATAGCATTATTTCCCTCAATAATGCAGTAATCACTCACTTGAGTATTTTATCCAGGGCTACCATATTCATGTCCACTCCTGGCAACTTATAATTGTATAGAGTTTTCATACTTTTGAAAATGAAGGAAACAGTTAAAATGAGGCTCATAAAACCATATTAGGTAGAGCTGAATAGCACAAAGTTATTTCTGCTTATAGAGCATACTGATACTCATTATATCTTCAGCAATGGTTGAAAATAAGAATATAATTACAATGATACCTTTGTAGTCCATATGCTTTTCTTCAAATACTCATATAAAATTATGCTGCAATCATCTCTTATGACAATGAACATATTTTAGTTGTAGAATGGAATATTTTCTATTGTTGCACTGTAATGGTCCTAATTATTTTCCCTAATTATCTTATGAATACATTGAATCAGGGCTGTTGTCATGGTTTTAAAAGGCATTTATTAACAGTAACACAGCAATGTTGTTGCACTTTTTATTGACCCTCCCCTGCCTTCCTGCCCCTGTAGTCATATTAATAGTGCCCTGCATGGACCAAAGAGTGCAATGCATGCTGAGCCCTTTCCCAAAGCACAATGGGAGCCAAATTAGAGGGCTGTTAGGAGATGATGTGTTATGTGCAATAATGTCTGTGGTACATATATTGAGATGGCATCTGAATCTGTGATTTTTGAGAGTTTGGTTTGTGGAGCACTTGTGTAGCTGGTTCACGCTCCAAGTGTTTTTTTGTTTTTTTTTTTCCCCAGAACTTGATTCTATTTTTATCTGTGAGTATTGTACTGTAGTTGCCATTGCATATTAAAACTTTTAATTAATAAATTTCATTTGTTACAAAACACCTCTCCATGACTTCTCAATAACTCTGTTGGTTGATTCTGTGATACTACTACACAATATATTAACTATATATAGCAATATTTATTATATATATTATAGCAACTTTAAACTCTCTATATCCAGGACAAGAAATAAGAGATAGCTATTCCATCTATACATATAACACTATGATTTATTCTGTTTCCTGTTCTGACCCAGGCCAGATCACAAACATCTAGGTCTGATAGGGGATTTACACATGCTTATACAGCAATATGTAAATTGATGGTCCAACACTGTTAGATTCCATTACTATAAAATAACTGGCAATTTAAAAAGGTGATATTTTATGGTTAGGTCAAGCACAGCTCAAATTGAATTTGTTTAATGAAAAGACTATTATGCAGTTTCTGTTAATATACTTACAAGTTAATGTAGAATTAGAATTTCACTTTAATTAAACCTAACTGTCAGTTCAAGCATAATTATTCCTGTATCTTTGCACTGGTAACTCTGCCATGCTGTGTTACTCCATGTTCTGCATTACAACTCATCAGTGAGAAGATTCTAAAGATGTTTGATACTGCGGTTAGGTTGAAGAATCTAAATATCCTTTTATTTTACATGTTCAGTGGTCTCATAAAGCACACATTGTTTCTGCCTCATATATATATGCAGTAACCCATGCTACTGTGGGATTTTAGCTAAATTAAATGACTTTGGTCAAGGTTATTACATGTAATAGTCCTGACACTAAAATGCATAACTCTCAGGTCCTAAGTCAAGTGCTCAAATCAGTATACCATACAATGTCTTACAGTACCATGTGCTGCTATGCTAAGGTATGAGAGTAACTGGGAAAAAAATAATTTCAATTTCAAAAATCAAATTCCAAGTGGTAAGGGCATCAATGTCAAGTATTTTTTCCCTTAAAGTCTAGTTCTCTAGCAACCGTCTGGTTTTTCAAAGTAGAACTCAAAGTAGAACCCGCTCCCCCCCCCCCCCCCCCCCATTCTGCCAATCCCACCACACAGACACACATACACACACACCTCTCAATATATAACACATAAGATGTGTTGAACGTTGATATGTTTGGTCGTCATCTTTCTCCTTTTCATGTCTCAGCTTGAGCCAGAACTGAGGCACATCACCAAAGTGTCTGTATATAACCTGCATAGATCCACAAATCCTTATATAATCTGCATGGAAAGAGAACAGACAGGGCGTGTTGTGAGGCACCAGACAATTTAGTGCTCATTGGATCTGTTCTGCTTTTTCTGTGGGGGACAGACACATTGAAGATGTCCTTTGATTTCACAATAACAGGTTTGATTGAAGAAAGAAATAGGAATATCATATGTTTGAAAAGTAAGGAACAACACAAATTATGATTTTACCTTTATTAATGTGTTGTTGTAAAGTGATGGATTTTACATATGTATATAATAAATATGTAGAGAGAGAGACAGACAGACAGACAGATAGAGAGAGAGAGACAGAGAGAGAGAGAGAGAGAGAGAGAGAGAGAGTAACTATGTTTTTTCTTAGTGCTTCTCTTGTCTGTGACCTGATCTGTTCTCACTCAGACCACAAGATAAGTCATTACTGACTCTTTCAGAGAGAGAGAGAGAGAGAGAGAGCGGGAACGAGAGAGAGTTTACCAGCAGAGGGCCCCACAGTCAAAATTATATTTAAGCATTCTAATAAATAATTCATTAATCTTCCCTCTCTGTCGGCCATGATTGAAATCCTTCCAATCCATTTATATGCAGAGAAGTATATTAATATAGTTTGTGATAATAAAGATTGTGATAATTATTATGGTTATGGTTATGGCTGTAATTGTATTACTGTTGATGCCGTGTTTAATATTCATCAACAGCAGTAGCACCAGTACCAGCTCCATAAACATAATATGAAGAATAGCTTTAAAATAAGCTTTAGAGTGAAATTTTATCCAAAATAGAATAGTTTTTGTCTCATCTCATTTTGACGCTACAGCATTCGGTACACATGAAATTAGTTGTAGTTTGTCGTTACACCAGCAGAGGGGAGTATGACACTAACCATTTTCTGTTTGGTCACGCTGTCGTGTTTTGTGATTCACTAAATGCCGCATTAAAATTCATCTACTTGTTCCTTTGCTTTCATCATTTCACATCTATTAGAGTACGTTTAATTTTTTGTTTATATAAAATTAGCTTTGAATTCTGGGCATGTGTTGTGTTTGGATGTGTACTGAATCAGGTGACCAAAAGAAGAAAATGACCCCTTTGTGTTATCTAATTTAGACAACCTTCATAAGCCCTGTATAACACAATCATCAGTTGTACATTACCATTCATCAATATTTATACCAACTAACATATACTGTCATTCCCACAAAAATATAAAGTAAATTTAGAATATATTTTTCACTCAATATATTAAAATACCTAAATTATTGCCATTTTACGATGTTACAGTATATTTCCACTTTGCATTAATGTATTATGAATGTATTTTAATGTGTCATTAGACTGAACAACATATTTCTGAGTGTATTACAATATACTTCATGTTTCATATAATACAGGCATGTCATGGACCATATCTCTATCTATACCAAACTATGGTGTGCTTGTTAAGCTGTGAACAGCTTATTTGTTATATCCTAATGTATTGTGTACTTAGCATTGCATATACAAATATGCATACAGGCTTTGCACAGTAAATAGACTTAGATACTTTCACTGTATGGACGGCTTTCATGAATGGATGTTACAGGATCCGTATTGTTTTCCGCATAATCGCGATTCTGCACTTCTCTTTCCTTTTCAAGCGTACATTATGCATACCAGTCACTGTTTCCTCTTGTTCACAGATGATGGATTGTACTGCTCTACTCAACAAACACATCTGAGCCACACTTTTCATGTCCTGTTTATATCTATGTCAGTGCAGTCTACCCATTTTAAACATAATGTAGATCTCAAAGCAATGTTGGTCTCTCTTAAACAATGGAAGAAACACATTTTCTGGCTTTACAATAGCAGTCAGGGGCACTAAATGGTCTCTAAATGGAATCTAAAAGCCATTTTTAGCTGCAGCACATTTGAGTTTATGTAATAGTGTTTAATAATGTCATAAATTGCACAATGTCTTCTCTTTCAGTGGAAAGTGGTGTTTTTCTGCATTTCACTGAATTGTCAGCATCTGTAAAAACAACATCGATGGCATGCTAAAATTTAGCTCAACTAATGATAAAATTCCTTGCAGAATTAGTCATTGTTAACATCTGCGTTTTATCAACAACAAATTGATTAAAACAAACAAAGATAGTGGATTCATGCAGGTATAATGTGTCTTCTCATTTTTATGCTCATCAAATTAACTCACACCTTTTTTAGGTGGCTGAGCTGTGATAAGATGCTGTGCATTTAAATGTGCTGTGCATTTAAATGTTTCAAAACATGAACAATTCAGCCAGTGCAGAGAATTTTATTGAAATTCTGTGTAACATGTGTATGTACCACACACTTTCATATTCATTCAGTGAAGGATCCTCTCATTCTCAGTACTAGTTAATGTTTAGAATATTGCAGATGACTTTTGGGTCAGCTATCCTTCCTACCTCACCTCTCAAAACAGTGATAAAAAATTGGCAGCCACTGTGGTGCAGGGAAACTGTTTACTGGCTAGATAAGACACTTGCACCTAGTCACTTACTTACAGTTGCTAGCTAAGAGTAAAAGCATTTCAATTCAACAGATCATAATATATTATGATAGAATTTGGTATATCACAGTAGATATTCAATAGTTCTCTTTTCCAGTGCTTTGCCATTTTCATTCATGTGTAGATAGCTAATTAGTTGCAGAAAAGGCCCCAGGGTGACTTAAATGAAAGAGAAAATATCTTCTCCTCCCAATGCAGCCAGCATGTCTGCATTTGCACATTTGCTGTACATGCTGATGTGCCAAGTCCTCCTTCAATGCATGATAACATTCCAGAAACGCGTCAGCTTATGCCAAATGCAGTGAAGCCATTGCCTGGCCGTAATGTGCACTTGGTAGCCAACTGTTCCTGGAACTACCCACTTACAACCTCATCTCATGTACAGCTGGCTGTATGTAGAAGTGACCTAATAAGCGTAACCCTGTTCATAAGCACCTTGTTATGCGTGAGTGAAAGTATGCCAAAAGTCCAAGGGATCAGGAATTAATGCCACAGGCTGCATGATGCTGACTCCTCAACAGTTCATTTCTGTGTTACCAAATGTGCAACAATGTGGAGAGGAGAGGTGAATGACAACACATATGGTACAATGAAATGTGCGGAAAGGCTGAGAAAAGGTGTTGTGCAATGCGTTGGATATATTAAAAATTGCCATGCAGCTTGCATTTTGCCCGAATCTTTGAAATCATTCACTTGAAAGGAAAATCGTTTATCTGCCGAGATTGACGCAAATTATGGATTGCTGCAGTTTATTGTAGTTCAGAACGCACAGTAATGAGCTGTTCACATAGCAAAGCCTTTTTTCTCTGATACATGTTTGGAAATAAAATCAGTTCAAACTGTATTTTTCAATAAGACACCATTCCATCACACAAATTCACTGCATTGTGGGAGAGTAACAATAATGAGCTCTTCAAGTTCTGCATACCAAACACACATCAAACCACAGAGGAGATCAGAACTATTTTAACGCAGGATCAAAGTCTTCTCACAACACAACACCTCTCTTTGGAGGCACTAGGGCCCAGAATATCATCACGCACCGAATGAACTATGTTTCATCCATACTGGTCTCCATCATAATGCAAATTTAAAGGATCCAGGAGATGGTGCGGTGCAGCGGGGGCAGGGTGGGCACTGGTGCAAGGAGAAAGAAATGGTCTCTTGGGAGAAGAGGTTGTGCACGGTGCGCTTTAAAAAACCTCCTGGACAGACCACCAACGAGAAGTGACCAGGCCTGCGACCCCCGACAGAGAGGGGACAATAGATGACCCCGTCAGTCCTGACCTTGTGAGGTCTGTCCTGAAATGACCCAGAACTCTGACCCTTAGGTGTATTAATGTCATCATACAAAGGCCATGGGACCTGATGAGTGATTCCTTTCTCCCTCTGTCCTGAGGTACTGCACAGTGGTTAAGGTAAACATCATACATACTGTGATACCTGTTTGTGTGTTACCATGATACCGGCAGCTTTCTTCATTCTGCCAAAATTTCCTCTGATGTGATAAGAATCTAATCAACACCATTTACAGTAAGCACATTTCCTTTCCTGACATGTGGGTACTCCATTGTTTAATGTAATATCATTTTGAAACCAGATAAGATGCTAACTGTGAATTTTGTGGTTGTTTTCATTACTTTGTCTTTTTTTGATAGACCAGAATGGTTGGATTGACAGAATGCTGCATTTACTGTATCACAGCTGGTTTGGGCTTAGTGCTCACACGGACCCCCTCATAAGACGCATACTACATGCACACATACTGCACGCAGACACACACACACAAAGACAAAGCAGCACAAGAACACAAAGAGGTGAAGCAGACACTCTGTTACTGGGAGATGTAAATCTGCTGTCAATGTGATGGCGCCAGCGTGGGGGCTGCAAAGCCCCCCAATGATATCATCAACGTCTTGCTTTATTGCCTTGATAAGGCTGAAATTCCACATCTCTGCTGCCCCTGAGGGCATGTTGATGTCATTTCACCTCACGCAGAGTGACTGGAAATGTGTGCAATCCAGGGGAGCTCGTGAGAAATAAACTAAGTTAAGGACTGACTTCATTATTTCAAGGCATGGGTCTGTTAAAACGGTATTATGATGCTATTAGGTAATACATTACTACTGTACCTCTGCTATGACTGCTACACGCATTGTTATTCTTCTTCGAAGGAGCACTACTCCTGTTGTGAGAGTCAGTTGATCTTGAGACTGAAATGCAATGCAGTCATTTTGGGGACAGTGTTTTTTTTTCAGATCCAAAACTGTCTTTGGTGTCACGTGCAAATCACATGCAACAGTGCCACCTTTTGTGTGTGCATGTCTCTGAATGCGTGAGTCAGGGTGCTTTGTCGCAGAGGCAGATTTAAAGGCTTGCCTTTGTGCCTTGTCTTTTACCTCCTAACCCTTTGGTTTCTACAGAAGAACTGGGAACAAATGCATGTGGTCCATCGAGATTATACCTCATTGGAGCTCCACAATGGTCACATTAAATGTTTAAAGGTCTGGCTGCACTGCATTCAAACAAGTGACAAAGACTGCAGTTTCAGCCTCAAACCAGATTGTTTGCTGTTGATGGTTAAGAAGTACACTCTTTAAAATGAGTGTGTTTAAAGCAAGCGCAATATATGTTTGAGAATAAATCTCAAATTCTCCTGCTGAAACATGGATGGAAGGAGCGTAATGATATGCAACTAGATTGTTAATTAACTTCCTGCATTCCACCTTGCCTGTATCACCATGGCAACTGGTCGGCTGTTCCTGCACAATTGCCGCAACAGCCGTCAATGAAGGTCCAAAACACCCTTTGTAGGAATTCACTTTCTTCAAGCGCCAAAAGAATCCCCAGGGGAGCAGAGAAGGAAAAAAAAAAAAAACATTTTTTGTTGTGTTTTAATTGCACCACCAATAAAATGCTGAATGAGGCACAACATTTAAAAAATTTTAAAATTAAAAGCACAAAATTGAACACAAGATTCATTTGCTTCAGAGTTTTCCCCCACTATGAAAATAGGAACAAAATATGATAATGTCATTGCTACCAGAAAGTCAGGAGCAGGCACAGAAATGTAGATTTGGTGGGAAAGAGAGAGAGAGAGAGGAAGAGAGACAGACAGAGAGAGAGAGTACGAGAGTACAAGATCAGTCATTCACTTCACTCTTTCTCTTCAGGGACTAGAATTCAACCTCTCTCTCTCTCTCTCTCTCTGAATATAGGCTATCCTGTTACATCGTATGACTGAATATCAACATAATATATGGTAGCACAAAAGAAGATAGCGATAATTATTATTCCAGAGCCATGCTTTGTTATTCCTCTAGCTACTCATGCATTAATATACAGAGATATAGTACAGATACATGTATCTACAGACATGTATAATATGTTTTTTATTACCTTTCTTTACACCAAACCTGCAACCTTAATTTCCCAAGCCGTTTCTCTGAGCCCCAAGCACATAATCATCTGCTTAATTACATTGTGCATTGTCTTTTTTTTCTTTGGAATGATGTCGTTACTTGCTATGGAAATGATCATGATGTGCCATGCTTTTTTCCTTAATTCGTTCTGCTGAAGCTGTTTCAGGCAGTGATGGTATCATAGTATTTTAAATTAGAAGGTAACATCAGCACAATGGTTCACTTACTCCTCTGCTTCTTATGTGGCTCCACATGTCACCTGTCAGATCTTGAAATGTCATTATTCCAATTAATACAGAAGTTGGCATGATCTGATGTTTATCTCTCACAGACAGAAATTGGCTTCAGACTGCGACCTTAGAGATCAGCAATGACTAGAGGTGTCAGGCTGGTATATTTCTGTTGTCACTTAAGAGACAGTGCAAGGAGGTATTCCCACCCAAACACAGCTGTGGGTGTACCAATCTATAATGAGCTGTGCTTGGTTGGGAGTGTATGTGTGTCTTCCATGCACACACAAACACACATACACACACACACACACACACTCAAAGACTCACACCCTCAGTGCCATCCACAGGAGGAATATTATTACAGTCTGGCTGAGGGGAAGATAGTGCTTACTCTATGTCTATCTTTTACCCCTAAGCGTTATCTAGAAACAGATTAAATCTTTGACAAAACCCGATTCAGTGGCTGCTAAAACAAATTAGGTAGACAGTGATAACACAGAATATATTTGCTGCTGTTTGCATTATTTTGATCTTAATGCCTTAAGATTTCGATACAAACTGACCCGTGATCTATCCATATTTTTTCCTGCCGTACCACCATACTGATGATGTCTCCTCCTGTGATGGGTCATGCTCGCGGTGTTATCGAGTCTCTAGCCTGTATCTGACAGGTGGAGAAACCATTTGATTGAAAGTGACAAAATAATGCCCGGGGTGTCTCCAGGGTCTGATTCTATTAGCCTGTTCTGAACCACCCCGGGGACTGAACTGCGACGTGCATATAGAGACCGCTCAGGAAGTTCATTGTGTTTGCGTCGATCTTTAAACTTCATCAGGGAAATTAGACAAGATGCTTACAATGGAAATTATTCTCTGCCTGAAGACTCATTTGCTGTATGTGTATCGTGTATTGATTAAGGGAATCATTTTGTGAACAGAACTGTCATTTCATTTTGGTGTAGTTTTTTGGTGTATGTGTGTCTTTGTATCTGTGTGTGTGTGTGTGTGTGTGTGTGTGTGTGTGTGTGTGTCTGAGTGTCTGTGTGTGTGTGTGTAAAAGGGTACCCCCTCAATGGACTCCACTGTCCAAAATCACCCCAAATAATATACAGTCTATATTGGAAGCCTTTTAGAATTTACAGAGATAGCACATTGTAATGGGGCAAGGCAAAACGTCCAGGCATGAGTGCAAAGGCAATTACTTGCATGATCGCACTGTCATTGTGTTGCATTCATCCATCAAGAAATTTAATTACAATGTATTAGATTCTCTCAGAAGGGAAATGAGGGGACCTTCATGAAAAAAAAAAACTGACATACTCCTACATGGATTTACCACACATACAGTAGGTTTATAAAACAGGTTTACCACTGTGTTCGCATAACCTGTATTAGTTTTAATGGAACATTGGTCATACTATCAAAATAAGCACAACAGAAATAACCACAACAGAGATAATGCGACAGAGATAATAGCTTGCTCAGGGAATTTTCTTTTTTTTTTTTGATGATGTGTACTCAAGCCCAGGAAATGTAATTAAATGCAATTAAATTATGTTAAATTGTGAGAATATACCTTGTTTTTACTTTGAAACATGAGTGAAAGAAAAGCCATACAGTTCAAAACAGGGAGGGAGGAGGAGACAAACTGAACAAGCGATCATACATTACATGTGTCTGTGGGAAAATGTGATCAATGCTACTGTGGGAAAAGAGCATTCTACCACAGTCACTTATAAAGAAACACACAAGGAAACAGGACACTGATTTAAAGAAAGCATTACTTACAGAGAGCACAAGGGGCTGGTGCCCACTCAGCTGTTTATGCCACCCGGCACTGCTGGAGTAAACATACCATGCAGTGGTTGTACAGATTCATGTGCAGACACAGTGTCTCTGTTATCTGTGGGAAAAAATAGATGGTGGCATAGATTACTGGCATATTCAGCTTGGTACTTTTTATCTCTACATATTTAAATGTAAAATGTTAACAGATGAAAATGCAACTGTATTTTACCACTCCTGTCAAACGTGTATGCGCGCACACACACACACACACACACACACACACACACATGGACACGCACATATAGATGCATACAGACATGCATGCTAGCAAGCACACTCTGTCTCTCACGCACAAATACATGCACTCTCTCACTCATACACATGCACAAATATATGCACGCAGACAACCATGCATGATAGCAAGCACAGTCTCTCTCATTCACACACAGATGCATACATACACATACATGCCACCTCTCACATAAACACACACATATACGCACATGGATACACATGTGCACACACGCTTTCACATGTATCTATGCTCTTATATGTACTAACACATAAATATGGATGAACAACCATGCACTGCTTACTTTGGCTATAGTAGAATCAAATATATTGTACATAATATTGCTGCATCATTTGTCAAACTATAAAACTGTGACCTTGTGTGCAAGTAATTGAATGGAATACCCTGATATAATCAATTTCTAAGATGGTTCTGGCATCATGTCACATCAGGTAATTGACTATCAGAACAGTAATGCAGTGCACTCATGTTCACTTTGCACAAGAAATCTCAAATGAATTCCCTTGCCTTCGTAATTTGGAATTATGCTTCTTATTGTTGTCATTCAACACAACCTGTTCCAGGATGGCACTCAGATAAAGCTCCACACCAGTGAGGTTTTGTTCTCCAGGGACTCTGCTTGCATGCAGTGCAGTCTGCCAGAGGGAAACATGCGGCCTTCTGCCGATATTAATTATAAACTGTAGATAAGCTATGGACGATTCTCCAATGCAGAACAGGCTGACAGGATAATTATGTGGGTGTTTGAGAAAGCATTAGAGACCCACATATGTTTTAGGACAAGCCTGATGATGGCTGGAAGTGTCACCGTTTGTCTGAATTATTCTGAACCCAAACACAACCATGCCTGTTAAAATCTTAGAATAAAAAGAAAAAAAGAACAACAAGAACAAACTAAGACAATTAGTCAGTTGATTCAAATGTCTGAATGAAGTTTTCATTGAGACTCTCATGCTCATGCTGGCTACTGGCATGATTCCATTAGAATTTTGGAATATTTCATTGCCCCATTTCATACATTTCAATTAGTGAGCAGTCCAGTAACTACAGTAAGTGCATCACTTCTTTAAGTGTCTCTACAGGGCATCCACATTTAGGCACCCCTTTAAAGACTGTACATATGTGAAATAAATGCAGTGTGTTAACAAATATGTTACTGTTACAATGCTAAAGCTAAATGCTTAAGTGCTAAATTGCTACAAATGAAAATTCCCTCAGTGATCATTACACTGACCATTTCCTATTATTGATTGGAAAAGAGGAGTATCAAAATTTTCAATGATAATGTGCTAATCTACACTAGGGTCCTCACTTTTATATCCACATTTAAAGTGAGATTTTCCATGTCCACACACACTTTAGACATCACCTGAATGAAGCAATGCCAAATATTGTCATTTTTTGCCATTATGATAAGGTATGAGGTTAGTTAATAAATATACCACATAGAAGTGCTATATTCTTACACCACATGAATTAGATGTTTCAGCTTTGTGTTATGACACGAAACAATGACTTTACTAACCATGATATGACAGGTTATGAAAATTTAAATTTATGAAAGATTAAATATATGTGGTACATAAGTGAAAGTCATTTTAAGGAAAACTGCTCTTGTACAAACTACTCAATGTTCTTTGAGCTTGAGAAACAAAGCAGAGGAAGCACTTTTATTGGAGCTTTACTACATGGACAAAGGCCTTTTTGTACAATACCTCCACTTACCATTTTGGACAGGTTTTCTTCCCTGAAATAAATTTCACCACTCACAAACTGAGAACAAAACAACTGGAAAGCAAACGGGACTGTGTGAGTGTGTTAGCTCCATCCGCTCTGATTCCCATGAACACAGTTTCTCATAAAATTTAATGCCGCAACGTGAAAGTTGAATAAATACTGCTTTGGATTCCTTGTTGGTTAACTTCATTTTTGGTTAGCTTATTGTTTCTGAAAGAAATGAATATGTTTTCCTGTTTTGAATGAGTAGAGATTTTATTTAATTACTTTATTTGTTGGGTATGAGTGTGTTTTAAACCTGCTTTATAGATAGAAAGAGACAAAGTGAAAATGCACAAGCAAGTCTTCTTTGAAGAGTCAATGATCTGCACCAGTGTAATTCTTTGAGACTGCTTAACCACACCAAAGATCTACAGTGGAATATTACCAGCATGGAAGGGTATATACCTAAAATTGCATAGTTCAATCATTGTTTGCTGTCAGGGTTTTGAGGAATGATTTCTGAAAACACATCCCTTGTCATGCCATGGGAGGAGGGGAAACCAGCATGATGGGAAAAATGCTGATCTTGGCTATAATGTATTTCCAATGAAGCTGTGCATAGTGAGCTTTAAATGGCATAGCACAGATAACAAAGGTCATCTTCTGTTGAAAAAGGGAAATCAAAGGATTGCTCATTTCTCATATGAAGAGCTATGTGTGTTGGGAGGACATGGCAGTCTGTGGTCCATATTTCACCACTGCAATAATGCTAGCTACTATATCTTTAGAGGACAGATAAACATGATCACTTTATTTATTAATTTTCATATAGTGCTCTTCCACATAACTAATCTCAATTAGTAACAAACAACTCACTTATGTGCAGACACATTTAGACATGTTTGAGATGATCAGATGTATTTTAGGTAGATCTTTTAGATGCCAGATAACCATTATGCTCATATTGCTTCACACTCTCCACCTCCTTAAGACCATGTGTTATCATGTGTTAATAGTAATATTTTCATGATGCCCTTTTATGCAAAATCTTAATGGTGTGCAAACCAGGAATAATCATATATTGGTTCTTCTTACTGGTACCAAATGCTAAAGTGGCCTAAAGCATCCAGATATACATTTTACTACTTCACTGAACAACAGTCTCCTGACTTTAGTCTGATGATAAGCTTTCATATACCCAGACCATATGCTATACAGCATGAGTAAACTAACACATTTCTTTAGTGTGAGTCGCAGAAACATATTTGTTGCTGGATAAGCGATGGATGGGACTCCTCACATACGATAACTAAAAGTCTGCTTTTGTCTTGGTGGCAAAATGAGGGTAAATATTCGATGAAATTACATAACAGCACATAATATGACATCTATGCTTAAGGATAACGAAAAATATGTTATGCTAATAAACTCAGTAGCAATCTAATGTTCAGTATGCAGCACATTTACATGAAAAAACACTAAGGTGGCATAACTGTGGATTCATAAACCAACTGAAAAGAGAGACAAGCTTCTGTAAATGTGGCATTTATCATAATTTTTGGTTGAAAGTCCATCCAATGAGTAGTAAACGAATGGCGGGCAGCAAAGCAGCCTGCATATTTACTTCCACCTCATTTATTCTCATTATACAGTCCCCAGGATTTCAGTGGGGGGGTATGCCTTCCAGAAATATGGGAGAGAGCACTAGAGAGGGAGAGCAAGAGAGAGAGGGAGAGAGAGAGAGAGAGAGAGAGAGAGAGAGAAAGCAAGAGAGAGAGAGAGAGAGAGAGAGGGAGGGAGGGAGGGAGGGAGAGACTGCTTTCATTCAAGCTGCCGCAAAACAAAAAAAAAAAATCTTGGCACCTCTGGCAGAGGTACCTTCTGTTCACAAACCACAGTGTTTGCAAATGCTTACGGCATTTGTTCATTCTTCCTCTCACTCCCCATGTCCATAGGAAATCTTGCATTTTGATCCTCATTATGATACTGGACTGCGTGTAGAGAGAGGGGGGAAGGAATGCTCAGGGTGCAGAGAGTGTTGGTTTTCACCGCTAAACCAAAACCAAATGGAAATCTCCAAAGGACAGGAAGAAAATGGCCTGGAGTGTGACTCTGTGCTCCACTTCTCTGACTAATCCAGATCATTTCAGGACAAGATCCTTGCTTGCCACTAGTGTCTACAAATAAGGCTTCATCTGGAATATTGTATAGAATTACCTGACTAGATCCCCTCAGATTTAATAGTGCTGCTTTTTGATAGCTTTTGCTATTGTACTACTGCGGTTACTTTTATGACCTCCTGGTTTATACATACAATAAGACAGGTGGAGGAATTGACTGAGTCAGCTCTTTCCATTTGTGCAATTCTCCTTTGTCCTAATGTCTTCTGCCATATCGTATATTAAGCTGTGCAAGCATTTTACACCATGTGTTCATATATTAGGTTGTATTTCACCAACTTAATAGGAAGTGCCAAGACATGGATTGCTATTACATAATACAAAAATTTCCTGGACAGTTAATTGTATGGTGATGCATATTGATATTTGTTAGTCTATATTTACAATGTGTGTTTGTGCTCTCCAAACTCTATTGATGTCTGTGAGAAATAAGCAAAAAAAAAAAAAAAAAAATCCTGTTACTCCATCATTACATTCTGTTTTTTTTTTTTTTTTTTAAATAATTATCCACACTTACTCCTGTCGATTTACATTCTGAAAAACAACATTTCTGAAGCCATGCATGTGAAAGAAACAAAAGTGGTGGAAGAATTCAAAGATAATATTATCTGCTAAATATAATAATATGTGAAATGTGTGTGCACAGTATGTATTTCATCTATTGTTTATTTTACCAGTAAGGTCCCAGTGAGATGAATAATCTGTCTTGCTCGGAAGTCCTGGTCAGGAGGCAGCACATGGGACATGGGTATTACAATACACAAACTGAAAACCAACACGGTATAGCATCACATGTGTAAAATGGCAAAATTACAGCCTGAAGCAAGATCAGCCCACAGACAGTGTCAGTTAACTTCCCTTTGAAATCGTCTACTTTCCTCTGCAGCATCAGTTTGAACACCCTGTACCTTAAAGTGCAGCCATCTTTTAGATCTTTGATTGTGGCTGCTTTGTGAAAATATGTTTAGCACTGATGTACACTGGTAGTTTGCTGAGGAAGGCCCTTTACCACCAATAAGTGCAATTCAATTGTTTTTCCATTTAAATTCAATTTGTCTAGACTACAGTGGTTTTCATGTAATTTCTATGTTAAAACATCACAAAGAAGTGAAGGATTGTCATCTTAATTTGCATGAAATTTGAATGGACAATATTGTTCATTGAGAGAGAGAGAAATGATGGTTTGAAATTTTTACCCCTACAGAGTACATTTGTGTCGATTGGGGTGTAGAGTAACCCATGGCCACTTCAATAACCCAGTCAATATGGCTTTTAGTGTGATCACTTTTTTTTTTTTTTGCTTCTCTGTAATGGACAGTATCTGATGACCAAAGTCCTTCTCGGAAACAGAGGGGATGATGTCATGTTCAAAAGCCACTGACGCAATCTGTGAACTTTCAGAATTACAGCTTTTCTGTGTCGCATTAGATTTGGTTCCCACTGTCAGAATTGGTTCCCCCATGACATCTTAAAGTATACTGTTCTATCCATTCCAGTCTTCATTTCACATTACAGGAGAGATGGCTCTAGCTCTAAAATATTGTCACAATGTGCTAAGGGGGGAAGGTGATTTCATATTTTAATATGTACCTTCTATACTCAAATGCAAAATATCGATGCTGTTGCTGTCTAGGGTGCTGAAACATTCCCAATCAGTTCCTCTGGTCTTTAGATTTTCACAGAGGGAGTAGGCCTAATTAATTCAAATAAACATATCATTTGAAGCGCTTTTTAACCAATTTAAAGTATTCATTTATGTAAATATTTATCAAAGTGACCATTTTCAAATACAAAACCAAATGGGGAAACACAGCATCATGCAACTTTGTCATTTAATTGACTCCAATTTTTTTTTTCTTTTCATTTCTTTCCACCTTCTATCCTCATCCCTTGACCTCACTTTTAAGTTTCAAGTTTCAGAACGATTGCAGCTACGTCCTACTATTCTATCGTTGGGCGATATCATCAAATACTTATTAAATAATTCCATGTACCCAGTCACACCATATTCCATCAAAACTAAGGTTTACATAAAATTTGTATAACATTCGTCCCATTTGCGCATCTCCATCAGTGGCGGAGGTTGAACCCTAACATTGTCAAGAAGTTGTGCTGGGTCTCCTGGTTGCCATGGATTCCTAAAAGCTCTTGATGCTGGTCACGATTGGTTCCCTTCCTTTTAACGTCTTTGTCTTTGTTGGGGAAACCGATTTTTTTTTTCTTTTACTGTGAGACGGATAGCATCTTGGGAGCAATATTCTCCTATCGTAGCTCCTCCCGCTTACTCGCACTTGCTCTGCACTGTGCTTGTGATGTGCTGAAGAGCTTTGAATGCAATCTCGTTTACCACAGTGGAATGAACATTTCTTAAAGGTAAGCGGCTCTTTCGTTTCCCAGGTTTAAATGTATGCTTTGTCGCATGGAGACGCTGTACTCCGTTATCGTGTGCATTTTTCATTTGCAGACTTTCAGAAAGTCCTTTTAAAAAAAGTTGACCGGACAGATTTCAAAGCCAGGTGTTCTGCAGTGATGTGGCTGAGGAGCGCTATGTATTTATGACATTAAAAAAGAGGCACAGTGAATTCATATATTTGCAGCTTTACAGGTAAGGGCGCCGTATTTAGCAAGCAAGTTTAAAGCTTTCGCTGCGTGCTTTGTGTATTTTAACTGTATCCAGTCCATTAAATGTGCTTGAATATATTGGTCTGTATTTTGTCAGCACCCCATTTCTTTCTTTAAAAAATATGTATTTATTTTTACTCATTGTAGTTCTAAGACTGGCGAGTTACTTTTCACTGGATTACTTTCGATTTGCATTTCCGAATGCTGTGTGATCAAACAAGTGAACACGGAGCTGTTTGTTGCATAGCAACACTTTTCCCAGGTCAGTTCATGCGGTTCTGAAACCGTAGTGCATGCAGGGTTTAAGTTTTTTTTTTTTTTTTTTTTTCAAATAAATTAGAGATGGTGGAATTTTCATCCTCGTGTTAACTTGTCTTGGTATAGTGCTTCATGGTTTTGTACCTTGTTCCTCAGATGTTTATTATGGACATAACTTAGTTCTTTCAACTCGAGGGGATGAGAAAGGAATAACTTCATTTCCCTGAAAGCTTTTACTCTTTCTTTCACGCTAATTTAAGATTGGTTAAAAGAGGTGATGCGTTATTGGCATTCGAGGTGAAACGTGAAACCATCTGTTCCTTTGCCACAACATTGGATATACATGGTTATCTCTCTCACCAGTGCAAGTATATATTTATTTTGATGTTTCTCCTTTATTGCTGAATATTATTCCGAGGTTACTGGAAATTTGTGGATTTGTGCTCAGAATGGCTGCTATTTAGCAGGCTGCTATTGTCATGATTAAAACCATCTTAAGTCTATTGAGCAAAAACTGGTGAAATATATGTTTGTTGCAAGAGACTGGTTAGATCATTCTTAACCTAAAAATTTATTAACTTTTTCCTGAACGTTTTTAGCACAGACAGTGACAAAATGTAATATTGTTGCAATGGTAACACACCATTGTCATCATAATAAATAGTAGATATTAAAGTAAATATCCAGCTGTATAAATGGATACCATTGTAAAGAACTGTAACCTATGTAAGTCGCTTTGGATAAAAGCGTCTGCTAAATGAATAAATGTAAATGTAAATAATGACAGTGACATAGTCAATGCAACATTTATACAATCGTGTGCCAAAAGTGGCTGAATCTATCAGTGGAATCTGTTGAATGATAATTTCGATAATGTGCTGTAGAAAGAATCAGGAAGAGAATGCAAGTAATGAGAAACCACAGACTTGTGTTTGTGTCTGCTTAGGCTGGACTTACAACCTCACTGTAGTCATTACACACAATTTATCTTTGTGGCTTAAGAAATGTTTACTCCAGATAGCCCTGTTGGTTGTGCCCAGATGGCATTGGGTGCTTTGTTTTTTTATTTATATCTGTGGGTGCATCAACTGGCCCTCTAGTCTAGTCTGATGGTGCTATCCATTTTGACATTCTTCACATGTCAGATGAGTGTAGCCCCCTTTAAAGACCCTGAAAAGACTTTTGTTTTCTAGCACACAAAGGCAATGTGTTCTGACTGCAAACACTCTGAGTTTCTGCCTCAGATGACCTTTGAAAATACAATGTAGATCACCTGCAGCACTTTTCCCCTCATATTTGCACTGCACTTTCCCACATCTGTTCTCGACCTGTTAACTCAACCCTCAGATTTTAGCCTTTTTCCCAATAACTGGGCTCTGTTCAACATGTGCATTGTTCTACCTTGAAGAGGTGCCAGTTCAGCAACAGTAGCCATTTACTTGGATGGGTATGCATCCACATCAAGTTCAGAGTTTATCTGAAGATCATGCAATGAACGGGGACATTTGACTGCTCCTCAAAGTCTGTTAATCCTTTTTTCTCATTTCATGTCAATTAGCCTTTGTTTGGTGCATAGTTCTGTATACTCAAACAAACAGTGTCACATGACATGGTGATTAGATAAGTGATAGTACTTAACAGTAATTACAATAATAAGTACCTCACAATAATTATTCATGTTTTAAAGGGAAGGTTATTGTAATGTGGCTCCTTTACTCTGGATAATTGATTTGGATTTGATGAGGAAGGTGATGGTGAGTTTATGCTGAGTACGAAGATGAAGATATATAATGAATCACATATTGCCTGCCTCACTGCTTCTCATGGTGTCTTTCAGGTCATTAGCCCTAAATGGCTACAGTAAAACTGGACTGTCTGAGAGGGAGTTGTCAGTATAAAAGCTACATGAGTAAAAATTCACTGCACTGGACCCTTTGGGGGTAATTTGTTCAGATGACCTAAGATGAAAACATTTTCAGATCTTTATTTTTTTCTCTCCTTGGTTCACGGCTCATTATCCTCAACCTGTGCTTGTGTGAAATATCAATTAGAGAAACCTTGTGAAGGTCACACTGTCATCTCTAGACTCCTCCTATGCCTCCAAGGTAAAGGACAAGCAACAGGTTATGTTTAATTCCACGCTGGCTCACAACTGTGCTTTGCGACCTCCAACAGGAAGGTCTGTGGTGCAAATGCTCAGGGGGGCAAATGAGAAAAGACTGCGTAGAATGAAATGATGCAGATTTCACACTATGCAGTCAGCGTAAGAATGGCTGAGTCTTTTCGGAGGATCGGTTGCCACATCACGATTGTGAGCTCCCCCCCCAATCACTCGAGGTGAAGACAGAGGTCCCTCTCTGTGCCCTTGGGACAACTCGTCCTCTAAGCCTTCTGTCTATTCAGGCCACTGAGGCTTTGTGCAGAGAAGTAGGTCGAATTCTTCTCACTCTGGTCCAGCTCAATAGGGACCCAGTAATTGGGTGAGCCAGGGGTGCACCGGCTCCCCGCTGCGCTGTTTGAGCCAGCATGCAGCCACTCTGCATACTGTACAAAACGGAAAAAATATTGGGTTATTCCCACATTTATTTATTTATTTATTTATTTATTTATTCATTCATTCATTATTTTAGGGCAATTAGTGTAATACTGACATGCACCTGTTTCCAAGTAAGGCATGGTTTTGCAAATAAAATTACACCCACAAGCTAATGTATGCACACATACACACACCTGAAATATGCTCTCTCAAGTACACTAATGCATACGTTTATCTGGACTGTCACAATCTCAAACACAAACCAGGAATGAGACAAACTCAAACACTTACTGTTCAGTACACGCTCCTGCTCTCTCACACACACCCATATCCAATCAAAAAGTACAAACTTACATTATGCATAGAGATTCCTCTAAATACGCGACCTCAAAGGTTAATGTCTGTTATTCTATTACACAGATACTTGTTAGAGATTATGGGAGCACTTGTGAGGAGAGCAGGAGATAGAAATGAACTGCAGAATCATTACCATTTCAGTCGACTTACGCTGCTCTTTAATCAATAAAGCAGTGGTGACATATCACAGAAACTGGTCCTTCTGACTCATCCTCTTGTGTTTCAGTGCTGTGACTGAATTCCACTTTATTCTTTTACAATGCTCTGAAAGAGGATTTGCATTGGTCCTCCCCATCACAATAGCATTACATATTCTTGTGGTCAAAGTTCTACTTTTGTCTTTTTAATTGTTTTCCTGTTTCTCTGACTACAGAATTGTTAGTAAGTGAGCTTTCTTGAAGGAATTTCAAATGAGTTACTATGAGATTTTGTAGAAAGAACACAATCTCACATTAGATCTTGCATGCTTGGAAGGGATCCTCTACTAGAAGAACAGTGACATAGCTGGGAATGGAGAGCGTTACTGGGCGCTTAGGGGCATCGCTGAGATTATAGACCCTGCACTGGGCCCCAGTGACACAACGAGCCTAATTGAGGATTTGCTGGTGCAAGCAATTACAGCGGTGACTTGTGTTCTCCCTGTGGGAGACGGCCTTCAAAGTGCCGCTGTTCTACCTGAGGCCCCCGCTTTCATGTTTATTACTTGTGACAGGGGAAGATGCAGTCTGTATGTTCTGGAAAAATGTTTGGCAACATGAAATATTTATGTATCCCTACAATCTCTTTTTGCTTTGGGAAATCTACATATTTTTGTGTTTTAATAAGAATGCGTACTAGAGAGACAGACGAGATGGAATTTGCTTGTTCATTTGGGATACTTTGAGGTGGCAAAGGGGTTTAGGATGCAGTGATAACAGCTTGTGATCACCCAGAATTTTCCCTCATATCTTATTTAACACACCACTGCTTTATTGGGGCCACTTGGCGGACATGAGCAATTACAGACAGGCACCACGGACTATTAATCTGCAAAGGTACTGCTGAAGGACAAATGTGAGAGGCGGTCAATGTTATCACACATGTTCAGGGTTTCAGTTCCCAGAATATTCCACAGGGAGGGATAGAGGAAGCAACTGAGCTTGGCTGGCATGGGTTCCACTGTGGTTGCTTGAGGCTTTGGGCAAGAGATATCACTGTAAAATTGTCTAATATACTGTATGTGACTGTCCATCCAGGGGGTGTCCTGTTTTGACATAAACTATGACTACATCATATTTTTTTCTAGCTAACCTACAAATATATTCCTTAATTTTATTTAGTACACTGCAAATCACATGCACAGGCACCACAGCACATTTTTAAAAATTTACGTGGAATTCACAAAAAATATGGAACTGTTTCTGTTTAATATCTTACATGAAACAGATGGTGTCTCTCCAAACCAGGCTTCTGGCAGATAACTATACTTTGCTGTACTGAGCAACTCTTTCACCCCCTGTGTGTCTACACTGTGAGTATTGCTACTTTCATTTTTTAAGTGGTGGAAATTTTCACTAAAAGTAATCTTGACAACATTTGCATTCTGGTTATTTTTTAAGTATTATTGAAGAGAAATGGTGTGTCTGCATTTTCAAATGAAAGAGATCCATTTGAGGTGAATATAATTTGACAATTCCATAGCAGATGGCAGAAAAATATGGTCTCCTTACAGGTGATTGAACAGAAAAAGCTGAGTGTGTGCCTTTCCCATTGAAAATATCTTCCTAAGATGGTGCGTTTTGTGGGGTGATAAATGAATGAAATTTGATATTATACTAAAACAAAGAAATAAATGGCAGGAGTTCTGGAGAGCGCATTCAGCCTTCCTTTGGCTTTATGCCTTTGCAGAGAGCAGTGCACACGACTGCGAGGTTTTAGAAAATCCACAGGGACTATTTAAGGGGGAACAAGCATAAGGAAGGATGTGGAAATGACAGCCTTAGAGACGCATGACAGGTTGACAGGTATAATAGGAAACAGGCAAAGCAGCTTTGTATTTTTAAACTCAATATGAGCCATCACAATCAAATTGTAAAGATACCAAAACCTTGTGTAGCATTTGATACATACGCTGATGTGTAGTATGACATGTAATTGTGTCATATAATGAGACCGTTGACAGTATTAATTGTATAACAGAAATTATACAGTTTTCACCAAATTCATCAAGCAGGGCTGCCCATGTCAATATGACCAAATCTTCCAAACCGAGAAACCTGCAGCGACAGATGTGTCCCTTAAATCACTATATTAGATATGTGTGCACAGCAATAAAGGAAAAAAAAACAGGCTTGATGATTGTGGTGGTTTCTTGCTTAAATCCTAGGGAAAGATATCAATGTCATTATTAGATTAGTTCAGTGATCCCCTACATTGGACTGAAAGGAACACCAGGTGTTCCAACAAGGTTATTATCCATGCATGTGTGCTGTATTCAAGTGTCCCATAATTTTTGTTTTATGTTTTTTTTTTTTGAATGAGGCACAGTCTGAACAAAGCCTCTCAGTGTCATTAATATCTTAATGCATCCCTGGCATCCCTCTCACAGTAGCCATCCACTTTTAATGCTGGGGTGGCCGTGTGTCTGCAGGAGAGTTTAGTGGGGAGGAAGCAGCAGAAAGGCCTTGTAGGAGAGCTCCCAGGAGACCTCATTATGCCGCTTGTTGTTCCTGTGGGTGCTGTGGGCAGACAGAATGGGGGGATCCCAGCAGACACCGCTCCAACAGCACAGCTCTACTCGGATCACCAGTGTGTGCTCAGCCAGACGTGTGAATTGCATAGTAAAGAGCCTCTTTAATGCTTTAACTGCCTTGTAAGTCAAACCCTGCTACCCCCTCATGGAAAATCAGTGCACTGATCTCCCCTGATTGGAATACCATTCCATGAGGAGCATGCTTACAGGTCAGTACAACGTAAATTTATGAGCAAGGGCTAACTGTAGTGTTTTATCTTCATTTGCAGAAGTCATAACCCAAAAGTAAATACCCTCTGTGTCTGACTGAATAGGTCACATTGGAGTTTCCTGTGCACTGGTATGTAATCAGCAGATACAGTAATAGAATTGTAAGCAGACTCCTTTGTGGGTAGCATTGTACAGATCATATCTTGTGGTTTGCCAATATGAATATTCATTTGATCCTGCATTGGCTTATACGCCTCCCTGTTGTAGGCTTTGCCAAAAAGTGTTGCTGTTTTTTGACATTGAAGTTATTTTTCTTCCATTTTCTTTCAAGTGGTGTTGGAACAGTACACTGGTAGTAAAGCAAGTCAAAAGAAATTACCGTAACCCTTAAATAATTCAGCATTTAAGCTGAAGTAATCAGGCAGCTTAAGGAAAAGAAGTTATTCATCGTTTTACTTAGCACCATCAGCTGGATTCACTCCATAGTGCTCCTTGGTGCTCTCAGCTATGATTTTCAAACTTGTGTTGATACTTCAACAATACTGTCACGGTGAAACATGTTGACAAAATAAAAAGGGAAATTGCTCTCCGACACATCAGTTATGACAGAAAATGGCTTAGTGAATTTTTATCAACCTCCACGCATCATACTCTATTCTCTGGCTTATGACACATTTGGAAATTAGCTCTTTTTTTGTGGGTTAAAAACAAAGAATAATAATACTTAAAAAATGTTCAATTGGTTCTCCAAAGAAGGACATGGTCGTTATGAATGTCCTTGGTATGTGGAAGGTGGCCTGAACAGAAGGCCATTACACAGCTCTGCTCTATTTCTTAATGTGTTTCCTCCTAAAAATAGCAAATGCTGTGCAAGAGCACTGCCAAACCCGTCAGAGACCAAACCATTCATCAATGAGGTGCTGGGGGCAGCTATTTTGCCCACCATTGCTAATTTAATCGAGGAACTTCCTACAGAGCTGTGTAAATGCATCTGACCTTGTTTAGGTTGGGCATATACCTGAAAGCCCCAATAACCCTATTTATTTTTAAATGCCACAATCTTGATTACCAAACGGCCTTGCCACCCAGCACGTTAAGCGTTTTCAGGAGGCTAATGTCTGGATTTGGATTGTATGAGCGGATCTCAGGAGGGCAGGCTTTGTGGATCCGATTCTGGTGTGTGAACATTCTCCACGGTCTGTGACTGGGGGCCCCCTTGTGTATTTAATAAATACAGACTCAAACACAATAGGCTATACAGCAGACCGTCCCCCAAACCAATCACCACTGCGCTTTCTTTCCTCTGGGACAGAAGTGGCTCTCTTGTCTTCTGCCTGTGCTTTTCTTCTGCCCTGCTGGAATTACTGATACTGTTGATGGCGCTATAAAGAATGGTATTTTCTATCTGTCCTAGCCTTCACAGTCTCTAGGGCCACATGTGCTTCTCACACCAACACTATGGCCTCTGGATGACAGTTGCAAAACAGGCATAGGCTGGACCTTTTTTCCACTTGAATTTTCATTTGCTTAAAAAAAAAAAAAAGTTTACGAAATGCATTTCCCCTACATCACCCTGAAGGCATGGTCTTATTTGCATGAAGCAACACAGTCCCCTTGTGAAAATGCAAATTAAATACATGTTTTGACTTGCCTAATGGGTGGAGCTGCCACACATTGTCAATCACTGCATAATCTGAAGCTTTTGTGGAACTGCTTATTCCCCTGTAACGGTTTGCAGTGAGTCAGGGAGTCATACTGTAGCAAGCTTATACAGTAATAGCCTCACCCAAGATGTGGTTAACAAAGCGCCACCTCCATATAACCACGCGATGCATTTCAATTCTAGGGATGGTTGAGGCACCAGACTTGTAACTAGGCGGGTTGCAGCTCCAGTCTCTGGGTCAGTCATACCTATTTTACTTTTCTGAATCAATCAATCAATCAATCAGCAAAGGCTCAACTTAGACCAGAAATGGCTAATTCTAGTCTGGGCTGTGTAAATGGCATCTGTTAAGAAAATAAAGATAACACTGAGACTTTTAAAAAGAATATTCCAGGCAATACTCGATGGGGAAGACAGAGGAGATGGATATAAAGACTTAGTCAAAGTTGCAAATGCAGCAAGAGTCACCATTCGTCTGTTCAACTGAAGAATCAGCTTCAGTTGAAATTTCATCCATAGCAAGGCCTTTCAATCTAAACACAAAGCTTTTTTTTTTTTTTTTAAAAAAAGGTCCCTACTGCATCTGAATTGCAATAAAATTTGGAAACATATAATCTCGGTAATTGGCAGTTATAGAGGAAAAGATCAGTATATTTTACCCAATTAACACTTGTTGGATACAGGATTCCTAGAATTGTAATGAGTATTCTCATCTGGAAACCCTACAATGTGCCATTTTTCATAGTTTGTTGTCTGACAGAACAATTTCTTTTATCTGTTGTATGCAGACTGTATACTTACATAACTGTAGTTTTTTTTTTTTTTTTTTTTTACTATATGTTGTAAAATGAATTGACTCACTGGTAGCCTTGCTATACACATTTGATTTGCGGCTTATAATGTGGACTGCCCTGAATCTGCATCTGTTTTTCAGAGGCACTGTTGAAGTTAACAATTGATCGATAATAGAGCATACATGAGGCAGTCTCCATGGCGAGCAGTGTTTAATTGCATTAGCTAATCAGTGCAGTCCAGGTTGCACTGAGAATTACAGAGAACCACAACTGAGGCAATTTCAGTCAATGTGCAGTTTTCTGTGTATTTACTAAAATTGTTATGTTTAAATCCATATCAGTGGGATGCCAAGCATTCACTGTGTATTACACTCATGTAAGGTACCACAGTGGAACTACATTGGTGCATCTGATGTCAGGGACAATATTTTTTGTCTTGTTGAAATTCAGAGGCAAAACCCTGTTAATACAGGCCACCACTTACTTATTCAAATATGAAGCCAAATGAGCCTTAGCCTGACTTGCTGGAGAATTTTCAAAAGGGGTAATTATTTTTTTTGTGGAAATTCTGCTATTAGAAAAAGTAAGAAAAGGTACATTGTGATGGTCTATCACATATTCTGCCCAGGTGCTATTCTGCATAACTTCATTCAACACTTTTGTCATTTTGACTCAAATGGTATAACACACACATAAAATGTATTCCTAAGGGGAAAGAAATATTTCACTGGCGTGAATGGTAGAAATGACCAATTTAAAAAAGTCACCTGAGAACTGCTAGTCAGATGAATCTAAACAACTGTGCCACATTCTGTGTTGTTGAATTTGTGGATAAGTACATTATAGCTATGAAATTGCTTAGATGATTACTATAATTCCAGAAAACAAAATGAAGGCATAAACAGACTGCTTATTGGCTTGTTGACTGTTGTCTCTCTCCTTTACTTTTTCCAATTACGAGCACCCCCTGAGGTTTTCCGTTCTGGTGTTCAAAGTCAACAGAATCAAAATACTGTCTTCTCCGTCTTTCTTTCTAGGTAATTGAACTTGGGTACGCCTTTCAATCTGTTCAAAACCCAAGAGATACCAGTAAATGGTTATAGTTGCAAACATTTAAGAAAGTTTTGTGCAAGGAGCTTATGGAAATTCAGTAGATTAAAACAGGAGTGCATGCTAGGTTGTTTTTCTTTTTTCAGAGAATGATCTCAAAGCTTGTGAAACTCAAGGCGAATTCTTCTGGGTCTCTGGATGGTGGGAGGAGTTGAATATGAAATGTCTACCAAACACTAGCCCCTGAAGGATAGAAAAACAGGATTAGATTCAAAATCAGCTTTATCCATTGGGAAAACAATTGTTTTAAATCCAAATTTATTAAAATGGGGGATTTATAATTCATACCTAAAGAAACCGTGAGCACAGATCTTGTGCAGTCCAATCGAGGCACAGAGCCTCCATAACTCACGGTAGCCACAAGCCTTGAGGCACTGGCTTTGAAAACAAAACAGATCAATAAATAATAGAACGGATCTTACAGAAATCCATCTTTGAAGTGTGAAACTCTGGACCAGGAGATGTTCCCATCATGGGATGTTGAGAGAGAAGTTATCTTTGATGAGATTGACACTGGTGGGCATATTTATTGTTTGCACCAGCAGTTTCCTGCTGTGTCTCTGGACGTTATGGCATGTTATGTCATCTGAACAACAGAGGCAGTGGGGACATCCGCTGCTGTGTGACCCGCTTCAAGCATGGTAATGAGATCAACAGCATTGTCAGGGACCTGAGTTTACTTCTGCGCGATGCCATAGACAGGTGTTTCATAAAAATGTCATTTTTACGATTGTGTCTCGCTAATGGGCAAGTACTTTAAATGCCTTTGTTTGTGTGTGCATGTGTGTGGTAGGGTTCATATAGTACATTTCCAGGCAAGTACCAGTAGAAATGTCATAGCTAGGAGGCTTATCAAGATTATCTGATTGTTGGCAGAAATCCAGATCAATGGTAGATTCTAAAGCCCATGCTTTAACACAATTAAAGTTGTTAACATCAAGTAAGCATACATTGTCAGTTTGTTTTTGGACTTGTCTGTATGAAGTCTGAACAAAATGGTGCTGTGTCCATAACTTTGTGAAATGTTTCTTTTTTTAAAAAAAGTCTTTAGTATTATTATGAGTTTAGCCAAAAATTATGAAAAAATTGTCAGAACTGAAAAAAAGTAACTTAATACTTGCTTAAATATTATTTGAAAAATTAAATGAAGAAATACTCCAGGCAGGGCAGCAGTTCCCTTGAATTTTCCAGATTCCCAGTTACCCGTCCCAGTTCTTCCTGTTTTTTTTTTAAGTTCCATACTTATTGTAATACAATCTCAGCCGTGTTGCAAGATGATAGTCTCCATGGGGTGAGTTTCCAGGTTTGCAGCCAGTCACGTTTGACTGACAAGCAGAGCCTTCCCTATCTGACAACTCCCCGAGGCATCATTCGCAGTCACTCCTTCTCGACGACCAAACAGAATCTTCCAGATTTCATGTATTTAAGGAGCATTACCTGCAATTCCAGCTTCCATTGGCTGCAGCTGCACTGGTTTCCATTGGCAACCTGTATCTCCGGGGACGACAGACTGATGAAACTATCAGAGTGTGAGATGCCTGTGGCTCTGGTGCTCATGTTCCCACACAAGCCCGTCCACCGGCGCTTCCCTCCGACGTCTCCGGAGAGCCGAGCAAGATGCGCTCTTACAGCGTTCTCTGATTTCCTGCCCAACACACGTCTCCCGATCCCTCGGATCCTTTGCTGGATTTTAATTGTTGGGAACTTCTGTAGAATATGCAGCACTCTCAGCCCTGCAGAGTTTACCATGTTGCTCTGAGACCCAGTCTTTTGGCTGTCCTAGTTTCCTTTTCCTGTCACCTACCGGACATACAGAGAGATTATGGGGCCCACAGTTGCCCCGCCTCCTGCTGGTCCACGCATAATGCCATTACTCTGTCTCGTACAAGGACCCCCAATAACCACAGTCTGTTGTCCTGAAGTCATCTGAAACGGGAAAACCACGTTTGCCCTCACTACCACCTGCGGCGAGAGTGGAGTTGAGGGTCTGGTTTTGAGTGTGCCAGCACAACCCCCCCCCTAGTAGCACCCTTTTCTCTATATTGTATGGAGGGCACTCAGACAAGCTCTTCTCCATTCATTAGGGAATAGTCGGAATTCCTGCCAGTGAATATGGACATGGTTTGCTGGCTCTTCAAGTGTGATTCACTGCTTTCAGTCAGAGCTGTGCCCCCAAACAGTACCCTCACTGTTTCCCCCATATATATATATACCATTCACAGTGGCCCAGTCAGAACTAAATATACTCTCTACTGAAAGTGTGCTCAGTAATCCAAAACATGAAGAATAAAACATCTTGACTTCCAGGAGAAAGCATTACATGGACCATGGTAGGCAGCATTGAGAATTACGGTGCAGAATGCAGAATGTTTTTTTAATCATGGAAAATATACAGTTTTGAAATGGTTGAAATTCTAAATGTATTTTAAGGCCATTGAGGTTGTGTTTAAGTAAAACTGTGCATAGACAAATATTGGCATGAATGTTTTTTATGCACTGTAAAATATGTAATCTTATTCATTTGCAGTTCTACTATTTTGTCTAGTTATTAAAGAGGCTAAAGAACTGAAATTGTGACCACTGTTGTAAAAAGCTAAATAGCATAACTGCTACATAGCTACATCACATATTGTGTTTACTTAGGCTGAATGTCCATGTTCTTTGCAAACACTCACAATGAAATGAACTTTCTAACATACTGTCATAATCATTAACAAATGTCTATTTAACCACTATACTGTCCCTATGAGCTCACTAAAAAAGTACATTTGTGTACATTGTAATTGGCACAGAGCTCAAAATTCTAAGAAAAAAAAAACACAAAAAAACAAAAAACAGATCATTTCTACAAAGGCACTGCTAGCATTTACATTATTAGTGAAGGTTGTTAATATTTCTGGAGATCAAATTTGGTGAAATGCACCATTAAGTCATCTGTATACATAGAGGGGCAGAGTCATTGTGTATGAATTAAAAAAGGTGCTGAATTCAACAATATGCATATATATATATATATATATATATATATATATATATATATATATATATATATATATGTATACAGTATATACAGTACATACAGTACATATATATGTGTGTGTGTGTGTGTGTGGGGGGGGGGGGGGGGGGGGGGGTACTAAATATGACACGTAAACACTACTTAAATCACTTTAAGTATATTATGGTACAAAACCACCATCACTAACATTGAAGAAGTTAGCATAATATGCAAAGAAGTATTGCCTTTGTTCCTCTTTACATCCTTTTACATGAATTTCCCAAACCATTTTTTTATACAGCAAGAAATACAAGGAAAACAAAGCTTTGCAGTTTGTCACCATAATGTCTCAGAGCAATATACCCATGCGCAGAGATGATAGAGTGGGTGAGGGTAATAACCGCAGTACTTGGCGTCTGAGCATTGCCAGTGAAGTCACGTCTACCTGTCCCCAAGCTGTGAAGTGTGGCAGCTGGGACTGCGTGTGCCTGCATAAGGCTAGAGCAGCATATCAAGGGGAAATTCCATTAACTCGCTCTGCAAGGGGAAATCTAACATCAGTGAAATAGTAACGGATGGGGATTTACTCTCCTCAACACAAGCAGCAACTTACATTATCTTTTTTTTTTGTGGTTATTTGTATTTTTTTCTGCACACATAACCTGATTGTGTATGTCTGTTCAGTAACATATCGGTTAAAATAATTGTGGGAGAGGGAATCATTACTGTGGGATATACAGAGCCTTGTCTGAACGAGGGTGGTGGAATGGCAGGTGATTTTATGATCTGATGGGGAAAACTGCATAGAATGCAGGACAGATGTCGAGTGTATATAGGGTATATAGGCTGACAGTACCAGTCAGTGTTAGTGATCATTTGGACCATGCTGAACGCTCTAACGGCTCTAACGCAGCATTCTAATCTCAGAATACTCATAGCCTCCGTGTCTCTCTGGTCCAGAAATGCCGCCCACTCTTCTAGGATGGTGTCTCTTAGACCTCTGAACTAAAGCCGTGTGTTCAGAGACAGCCAGTGTTGGTTGAAAGGATGGACCATGTGTGGAAGAGCACCATGGCTTCAGCACAGTGGGAAGCAAAAGAAAAGGAGAAAGCACAGCACCATAAACTGTGCCGGAGCCTGGTGAGAGGGATGCTGCTGTAGAATGCAAAGCGCAGCACTCCCCCGCGGTCATCATCATTAGAGCGGGAGCTGTAGAGCGCAGACCTAAGAGACAGTAATGGCCGCCTGCGTTCTGCCGTGTCTGCACATTCGCCGGCACATTTGCGGCCAGTGTGTGAACACCGCACCGCTTCTGCGGTGATGTTTGTGAGAAAAATCAATTTTTCCCATAGCCACTGGAAGTGTGCATTCAAGAGACGTCCTCGGCTTAACAGCGATGCGTCCCTGGAGGACCCGAGCAAGAGCTTTCATCCACGTTTAGCCTCATTTATGCGTAAATAGTAGCAATCTTTTTCTCTTTTTCCCTAAGATAAAATTCCCATGTTTACTGGTTTTCAATATTGAGCATCAGACTTCAGGGGGCAAAGTGCGGGGATTTGTGGTGAGGTGGGGGCATTGGCTGGTAATGATGTAGCTGTCCCCCGACTCCTAATTATACAAGAGATTTCTCACATCGTGAAATAAATATATAATAAATATATTAAACTCCTCAGGCTTTTAAGAACTGACTATAAATTATTATAATCTGTGTAATACCTTGATGTTTTTAATGTTTAAAAAGGTATAAAAATATCACAATATTTTTATCAAGGTGGAAAATGAATATATTATAAAAAAAGAATGCATTTGCTGTGGATGTGGCTACACAATTGCTGCATACTGCACTGGTGTAGCCATACTCAGTTGGCAGTTACACTTTCATCAGCTCTATGTCTGACAGTTTGCTTGAGTGCTATGGATTTTCAGCAGTCAAAACCTAGGTGAAGGATCTATAGCCACTGTACCCTGCTGTTTCCTTTTTTCTCCCAGCACATGCAGGGATGCTCTTAATATGCTTCCCAAATCAATACCTCTATTTACTATGTGCACATCTGGATCTTGTACATGCTGTTACCTTTATAATGAAACGCTCCAATTTTGGATGCAGTATATTTTATTTTTTATCTTTGTTTTGAAAATGAAAAATGATTTTTCAGTAGTAATCAATGAAAATGCAGCAGCATATGATGATTATATGCTGACAGACTAAAGCAAGCGTTTCCATTAGGATGTTTGTGTTTTCTGTTACAACTAGAGAATGGCTATGGAATGGGGAAACCTTGGTGAAAGGCATAGCCACTGATTCATATACCCTTTGTGAGTACAATTGTTTCCACAGTGGAAGGAGACAGTCATAACTCTCTAGTCATTGCTGCCCAGTGTGTTACAAAGACTGTCGGAGCAGTGACTTTGAAGGCACAGGGATGACACAGTGGTGCAGTGGGTAGTGCTACTGTATCAGTGCTAGGGTCAGGGGTTTGCACCTAGGTACACTTACTATGTCTTTCTGTCCATCTGTCCACCTGTCTGGATAGATGGGTGAACAGTGCATGACAGTGTCATGTTTGTAGGCATATTAATATGGCAAACATTTTCTGTTAAGATAAAGAATAACACTATTAGAAATATGTAATGTAATAATTATGAAGCATTGCTTCTGCATAAAAATGATACCAATATCTACCATTGTAAGGTCACTTTACAGTTTGCCAAGGAATGCTGGGTAATAGAATGAGTGTTTGAGTGTATCATACAATGTAGTTGGGGGACCCTCTTGAGTGTACTCTTACAAAAAAAAAGAGAAGCAGTCTTTATTCCGCCCGTGTATTTCATATGTTACGATCAATATGTGCTTCTCCTCTGACAATGGGTGATTAAAAAAGCAAAAAAAAATCATGTAATTCATTCATGTCAGACAAGGAAACATTAATACTGATCAGCCTGTGGCTACCTTGTGTCCTACCTGATGCAGATCAATGATATTATCTCTCCAAATTGATGAAGAACATTGTTGCACTTAGCAAGGGTCATGTCTGAAGCAGGTTCTGCATTTGAGGGCATTTCATTTGATATCCAAGTTGTTGTGATCATTATCAGTACTAAAATCTTAATAGCTGATTACCCTGCATTAAATTCTTTTTTTCTGTGGCAGTTCTGGTTTTTCTGTATGTCACTGGTCCCCTGCCTGATCTTTGATTTTTGCCTTTGTTGTTCTTGAATAAGTGCAACTGCAGCAAGAAGGTTCCCAGTATTAGCATTAGTAATAGATTGGCTACAGCAGTTTTATGTTTACATACCACTTGAAACAGAATACCGAATCAGTTGCACAAGCTAATCCATTTTTCAATGAGAGGGAATATTTCATAACCCTGACAAATGCAAAGTGTGTTCGCACTATAGGAGAGAATGGAAGGTAATGGACAGCTTCGCTGTACAAATTCACTCAATGCTGCCAAAGTCCACAGAGTGAAAGCTTCCTTTTTCATAAATCTCTGAGTCCTCTGTGTCCCTTTATAATCTTCTTATGTTCACTGAGAGCATGTGCCAATTTTAAGTCAGCCACCATAAAAACTGGAACAACTTTAGAACAGAATCTGTCAAATCTCTTTTAACGGCTGTCAAACACAGAAATTATAGAGAAATAAGAACACAGAAAAATTACACACACAGACACACACATTGTATATATGTACGTACATACATATGTTGTACATACAGAAACATTTTAATGTCAGTTTTAGTCTATGTGACGTAGATACTCAAACCTATAACTGAGGTGTGTTATTTATGCTTTTATATCACCTGCTTAAACCATTTTGCTCTGAGGTAGCTTTGATCCCTTAGGAATCAAAGCACAGTGGTGCTGGACTGACCAGGAGTCCTGCTGTTTCCACAGAGATCATGCACGGCCCTCATTAGCTCTGAAAACAACAGAAGAGGCTTTTGAACTGTCTATTAAAACCTTGAAGATTAAATCCATTACATAGAATTGTATGGTTGCAGGGTTTCTACAGGGAACTTTGCATTAAATTAAATTATTATGGGGTTTCTATTAAAATGTGAGGGTATGCTATAGAGGGTCACCCTGGGTTAATTTATTTTCAGTCTGACATTTCCACTCAAACATGCTGTTCTTCAGTTGTCCACGATGATGATGAAAAAGGTCAGTATTGAGGCACACTCCCGCTTCCACATTAAATAGCTGTGATTTGTTCTATTTTCCATCCTGGCACAATCTTAACAGCTTGACCCAACTGAGCCTGGAAAATACAGCATTCCAGTGCTTCCCTCAGAATCACTTCTTTGAGCTTTTACTTACGAGCTGTCAGCAGGCGAAGTACAAACGGGCCATGCCTGTAAACACGCTGACTATTGCGTGCATCAGTGGTTCTGAATTCCCGTTCCCTTTCAGTGTCTCTTGATGGAGAGACTTCAGATTCACCGACCTGTAGAAATCTGCTGCGTTCCGTTTCCCTGAATGCAAACAGAATACAATTATTGAAAATGGAGAAATATTGAATCTGAAGCCAACTGTGTGTGAGGGTGCCTGCAGTGTGTAACGTTATGGAATATGAAATTATCCCAACAGTAACCAATGAAAACAGTCCGTAGCTGGCCATTAAAATAGCCTGATTACTCCTTTATAAAAATTCATAGGACATACTAGTTGTATTAAATCACAACTTTGACATTTTTAAGCACTAATGAATAACGGGCATTATGAAGTGTGACATCTTCAATACGGTGAGTAGATTTCCATAGGAAAGCCATCCAGAATTGATTAATTTCCCTCTGATTTTACCTTACAGAAAATGTTGGTGGTTTGTGGGCTGTCTGTTCTAATTACATTACAAATAGCATATGAGAGGAGGTTATCAATTTCTTTGCATAGGTTATCCTTTATTTATTGTTTAGAAAATTAGCTCCCAAAGAAGTTTGTATGACGCATTTAGTTGTTTATTTCCTGCCGGGAAATGAGCACCTTATGAATGTTATGTAGAATTCTGGCAAGACCAAAAAGACTCCAAGCCGTATTGGGCGAGTCTGTCATTCTCCGTTGAAACTTAAATGCAAAGCTTGGTGTTGCACAATACTTGGCTCCAAATGAGAGATCATTTACATGCAAGGCATCCACAAGAAGTGCATTTGTGAGTTTATGTTGTTTGCATGAAAAACAAGGAAGTCAGTTCTCCTCATTACTTCATGTCAAACCCCCCATTTAAAGTAGACCTCATATAATCCCAGAGGGAACTCTAGCAACTGGTGAAAAAAGAAGAGCACATACCTTATAGGAAATAAAATAAAATAAAAATCTCCAAGGAAAACTTCTTTTTGCTTTCAAACTTTGTTCTTTACAATCCTAACTTTAATATGACCAAAACAGAGCGATCGCCAGACCTCACATTAATACAGTCTTTCAGGGAAGCACAGAAAGGGGAACAAATGCCCTCATTCATTTGCTTCCAAAATGCTAATGGTCCTGGCTCTTAGCACATTTTATAGGGGTTCCCATGTCACGGCATAGCATGGTGGGCTATAATGGCAGCAGGTTGTGTAAGGGCCTCATGTGCAAGTGACTGGTGTTCGGCAGACACAGAGGGGACATGTTACTACAGGAGTCAGGACAGCTCAGGCATTAGGGCTCTGGTGGAATGTGTGTGGAGCTCTGTCATAATTATATTATGGAATCACAAACATGCAGACATACACACAAAACAACATACACAAGAACTCACTGTGCTTGGAGTATAGTGCATATTGCTTCAGTGAGCACAGAATGTCACTTTGCTGGTAGATTTCTGAGTTCGTTCTATCTTACGATCAAAATGTTATTTAGAATACATACTACATACAATACATACTTTATTCTTTAGTGTATTCAGTATAACACATTCTTTATGTATTCTAGATGTATTCTAAATATTGTCTTGTAAATACACAAACAAGTATTACATGTAGGTATCTCACAGGAAGAGGCCATGTCAAACACAGGTTGTTGTAGCAAAGTGCATTTATTATGGGTTGATGCTTCAAGAATGTTTTCAGTAAACTCTACAAAGGTATTTGAAAGCAGCCACTCCCTCATGCACTTGAATAACCCCTTCTGTTTTGACATGTTCTGATTTTCATTACTGGTTGGTTTTAGTCAACATGCCTATGCATGACAGCCACACTGTTGTAAATATGCCAGCAAATGACAACGGAACAGTTTTTAGTTGTTTTACAGAGCACAAATTGCTAAGTAAATTTTGAAGACATTCATATGGAAAAGATGCAATTATGATGATAACTAATCAGGTCCAGTATTAAACATGTGAAGGAATGTGAAGCAAAAGAAAAAGAAGAAGAAAAAAACCATCTATCATGATTCACAGTACCTGGCATAGATGTCAGTCACTTCAAAGGGACACACATCCTGTATATGCTTGTTTCCCATAATTTCCATAATTTATGGGATGTAATTTGGAAGATGTTCATACTATTGTGTCAACTCACCTTTGCTGATTCAAAGACAACTGGAATCACATGCCCATTCTTGAAAAATATTTCCCTGGAATGGGAACACCAGTTCAGTCATGCTGTTCCACACTAATGTTGTTTGTGTAATATATGTTAAAGAAACATTTGTCCTCTTGGCAGAGATATATCTGGGTAAACAAAAAGGTGCACAAAATTCTGTGTGTACACATTGTTTATGTGGAATTTATTTAAAGCATGTTGAGACTTGTACATAATTTGACACATTGAATCACATTTAAAAAGAGACAGTTGCCACCTTAGATTTTATTTTTGAATCTATTTTGATGTAATTAGGTTAATTTAAGACAATGGCGAGACAAAAAACAGCATTGGCTATGACATTTAATCTCAGTAAAAATCTATTGGAGAAGTTCTAAGGCTTTTTGGATGTGTTGCTATAACAACCCTAGAAGTTCCAGGGCTTTTGCGACCATCTGTGTCAGTTTGAGGAAGAACAAAACAGGTGCAGTTGTTTTGACTTAAGGCAATTCCAGAGGATGGAACTGAATTCCTGCTTCTTTCCATTCCTCACCTTTAATGAGGGGAGCACCAAGTTTTCCGCAGGATAAACGTTGAGCAAACAAATGAATGAAAAGAAGTAGGGGTGGGCATGGCTGGCAAAGAAAAGCAATTATTTCCGTATATTGGCCTACATTAGGCCATGAACGAGACAGCATCTTTTGGGGAGCAATACAAAGCAGGAGGAACTTCGGAGTCAGAGGCAGACTAGGTCTGTCGAAACATCCCAGATTCACCAGTGTTCAACAGGGCTACAGTCACTGGGGTGTGATTAGGCTGTGTCCCTTGTCCAGGACTTTCCATTGATGTGTTGCCAGTTAGCAGATTTTATGCAGTATTTTATCAAGATTTCTCTCTGTGTCATCAAAACAGATGTGAAGCAATGGAAAATGAAGTGACTGGTATGGAATTTTCAGCAGTAATCTGAACACTGTTTTCAGTTCACATTATCTTGAAGGCAGTGTTATTAGGTCATAGTTGGTCTTGTGCTAGTATTCTTATTGTATATTCAGCACATGGAATTATAAACTATATCTTAATATAGACATATTGCTTTAAAAACTTTTAGGGTTTGAAAGATGTTTTAATTATTTCATTGTGATTGATAGGACAGAGATTAAAATTTGTTATATAAATAGCACTAAATGTTAAGTAACAATCCAGCCCCCATATGTAAACGATCTCCTAATATCCATGAGGGAGACATGTAAATGTGATATCAGCTTAAGCCTGCTTACAGTGCTTATGTCTTCTTTTTTATCTCACAGCTAAAGTCAATTACATACATGCATTTTTAACAGCAATTCAGCAAAGATACCATGCTAAACAGTATAGCATCAAAACCTCATCTAGTGTCCTTGCCAGCATTCCTCCATTGCTTGTTTTTTTTATTATTCCACACAGTCAAGCTCTTCATGGTATTCCATAGCAGCATGGCAGTACTCCATGTCTATTGAATATGGTTGAGGTGCCTACAATGTGTATTTATCCTTTTGTTGTGATCCACAGTATTTTTTTTTTCCAAGCTTTCTGCATTGACAAGGGAGTTTGATCTCATCCATCAAACACAGAGAGAAGAATGTAATATCGAACCGTGTTTCTAGCAGCAGCCTTTTGTGGAATTCTGTCAATGTTGATTAATCACACCCTGGTTGAATATCATACCTGCTCAAAAGGGAAACATGCCCGCACAGAGGGTCAGTCCAAGATATTGCCACTAAATTGATGTTCTGTGTCTCAGGCCTTAAACCTTTTCTGTGAAAGAAAACACCATGAAAAGCACCAATCGTCACTAAGATGACTTAAACAGTGTCTCTCAAAACTGTAAGGAGGGAGATTTGTATGATGGTCCCAAGACATGTTTTCTAAAATTTGAGCCTCAACGTTATTATTTTGTTCCTACTCTGCTTATAGCAGGGGCCTTAATTACTGTGTATTAATCCGTGCAAGAATTTCTCACCATTGACTGTGTAAGGTATTTACTTCGAAAGCAGAGCTTTATCATAAAGTGTAATATTCAATGCATTTGAAATGTTCAAAGCTTTTCTTATTAGCATACATGAATTTTTATGAGTGCTGTCTTGGGACATAACCTATTTTCCTTTGCCACCATATCTGTTTTACCTTTCAAGCGTTTTACCAATATAAGCTCCAGTTGTATTTTTTCTTGTTTTTCAGCTCTCAGTAATAGATTATGGCTTGTGTTTAACATACATTGCGTGCAAGTCAACAACGTGTCAACATTACTAAAATTGCTAGGTAAACAGCTTAGCAGCTGCTCAAATACCATCTTGCCTGACCTCTGGGATAAAAGAAACAGGTCCATTGAAATACTTGAAGAACTCTCCGCCCGGTAGTGTCACCACATTATGAATCACTTCCTTTACTTTCTTATATTTGTCACAGCAACAACAAAAAAGAGTTCACCCCCCTGTTTTCCTGCTTTAACCGCATCAAGTATTGCTGTACATGTGATGTTATTGAATTCTATTATATGAATGACTGAAAACATGACTTATATACAATGCGTCATCCACCCTGTTACACAATGTTCCGCCTTCCATGAGAGGAACACACAGATTTACTATAGAATTGGTTTAATAACACAATATTTGCTTAGGGTCAGGGAGTGTGTGTGTTTGTGTTTGTGTGTGTGCATGCATGCATGTGTGTGTGAGTTGTTGCTGAATGTCATTTTTAAGGCCATGTTTTATTTTCAGATTTTATATGTAAAGGTTTAACTTAAACATTACATTTACGCAACTCACATGACATGAATGGAACAATCAATGTGAGTCACTCTGCAGATGTCAGAACTGTGTTAAATGATTCTCACAAGAAGCAGCTGAATGCAGCTATGTAGTCATAATCCCATTTAACAAGTAAAAACGAGTGCAAACCTGACAAGCCCATGTAGCTTATGCTTGTATCATCCTGATGGACAACATGGTTTTGGTGCGTGGCTAACCTGAAGGTAGATTAAGTACAACACATACTTTCTATATTTCTTAAACTTAAATGACCATTAAATCCATATTGTAAATGACAATGTTTCTGTTCTCTCTAACCATGTGAAAATAATATAATGTGCATACCACACATGCTTACTAAGCCATAACATAGCCAGTGCACTGTACTGAGGATGTGGATCGTGTACCAATGGCAGCCCCTCTGTCATGCACATGACATGACATAACATGGCATTTTTATATTGGTTTGCTCAGTGATTTGCACAGGCTACAATGTTTACATGTTATCTATTTATACAGGTGCATATTTACTGTGGCAATTCTGGGTTAAGCACCTTGCTCAGGGGTACAACAGCAGTGCTCCTTATTAATACCATACCACAGTGCTCCAGTTAGGTGAAACAAGAGTAATATATATATATATACATACACACACACACACACACACACACATACACACAAACAAACATATGTAACATACAGTTACATATATGTAACTGTAAGTTGATTGAATGCAGTTTAGTGCTGCAGTGTTAATATTTCACATTGTTGAGTTGTGGACATTTTAAATTGTTTTATACATTTATTATTTTTTTTAATATGTAGCCAGATACAAAATGTTGACGCTGCAATGCTGAGCAACATGAAAGCAGTCTGGATAGTCCTGTAGAAGAGACATGACTGATATCAATGACACAAAGTACCAGTGATTAGTACTGGTTTCAGCTGGGCACAGAGATGCAGCCATAATGAGATTATCTCCCCACTTAGCTCAGATTTCACATCTGAAATCACAAGTCAAATGTTATTTGTGTATTTGCTTAATGAGGTTCGGATTCAGTTCCAAGGTCATTGTGTCACAACAGCACAGACACTTATGTGCTTCAGGAACCCCAATTAACATGAATGCTTAATACATCCTAACAGAGTACTTAGGCATCCTACATCCCTCTCTGTGAGCTCTTGAGCTCTTGCAATGACCGTTTACCCAAAATGAATTTGAGATAGCATCAACCCTTTTCACTCAGTTCTCTTGAGTACACAGACCACAACACGCATTACATATGTATAGACAGGTGACAAAATTGTAAATTTGTAGTGTGGTATCATGAATGGATAGATACACATATGATACATTGACATTTTTGGAACAGTATGCTTGCCTGTTTTGTGTCTAAAAGATGTTTCATTTTCTGGCAGTTGGAGTTCCTGCCTGTTCATAATGTAGCCTAGCTGAGAACACCGTGCATCACCACCCTAAGGGTGTTCTACAACAGCTCAGCACAGTAGCTCTGAAGAAATCACATGGTACAACATAATTTTGTCTGTGAAGACACCTCTAAAGTGCACACAGACTTTTTGCCGCTAGCTGAGAGTTTGGTGGGTAGGGCGTTGGCACAGAATACTGAAAATTCACCCCACTGCTGTGATCGCTGGCTCTCTTTGATGGTCACAGAAGCTCTAGCCTTGAGACTTGTGACAGATGCCAAAAGCGAAAATGGTTTTCCCTCCATCGACAACAGCAATAATTCATGTACTTTGGCGTATGCGCTTATATTCTGCAGCAGGTGCTAGATGTACTGCACTGAGGCAAGATTGTGTTTTTCTTTTAACTTTTGTTATTGTTCAATAATTAAATATGCACATTTTAGCCTCTGGGTGTCAAAGAATTGCCTGTGCAATACTGGTAATACAGGTTTGGTTGGGAGAAGAGCCCCACTCAGTAACTTACTTTGAACTCTGCACTGTGGATGTTATGTGTGTATTTACACTGTTTATTTGCTAATGGAGAGTTTGCAAAACATGAAGCAAGCTGAGCTCTGAAGGCAGCATTTCGCTGAAGATACTGCCCTTGGAGGTAAAAGTTTCTCCACATTCTTTTTTATCCCTCTCGACAGCTTAAGAAAAAGTAGTCTATCCCTTACCCTCACTTTTTCTCTCTCTCTTTCGCCCGTTTGAATCTCTCCTCCTTGCTATCTCTCTGCAGATTGGCTGAAAAATGCTTTCTCCCTCTCCATCTCGGCTCTCTCACACTGACTCTCGTGTTTAAAGTTTGTGCGGAGGACACATAGACCTTGCTGTCGGAGCCAGTGCAAGGGAAATGGACATTCCCCCCAATGCAGAGAATACAAAGAAATACTATTCACTTTCAGGGCTGATCCTTTGATGTGGGCTTGACAAAGGCATCAATTTAAAAGCCCTTTGACTGGGTTCTTAAATGTTCTTCTTTGTCCTTTTTAAGTTTCAGAAAGATAACTTTCTGATTGCATGCAGTGTTTCATCTCCCCAGGGTCAAAAATAAAAAAAAGACAATTAGTCCATCTGTTTAAGAATGCTTTCAAGTGGCGCAACAACTTTTGTATTCAGAAAGTGGAAAATATTTACAATCAGCTTCATCATAAGAGGATTACATATTCCATGTGCTGCACGTTACGATCAGTAATTCATTTTTAGTCTCACTTGGAATTCTTCCATAACCATCTGGAGTTTAAAGGAAAGCAAATATTAAAAGAAAAATGTTAAATGAAAAGAGGATCTTGGCTTGATCCATTCAATATCCCTCTGTTCCTTGCTATATAGTACCTGCAAACAGCATCCTGAGAACTGAGGGAGAAAATATTTGCATAGCATTACCTGATCATTGGCAGGTGATATACAGTATCATGACTACAAACATGGTTGAGAAAACATGTCCTTGGGAATTATTGCTTAAGTGTTACCATTATTATCGTCCGTAGTACTTATGTTGGCTCAGTTGTCTCTATCTTCATGCTTTCTCTGTCTCTGTTTATGCTTAGGTGTTATATATCTGCTGTGGACCACATAGCTCCAGAGATTGATTAATATAATCAATCACATGTACTAGAAGGTGCATTTGCATAGTAATGTAGTTTCACAGTGCACTCTTACAGATTTCTTCCCGTAGGCATCTTTACCTGACATCCACTAATTGGCTCACTGGAAGGCAAAGTGGCTGATTTCACAGGCAAGAAGGGCACTTCTGTCCTCATAACAGGAAGAGGCAGTGGCTGCCATTGTGTTTGCATTTTCATTCAGTTTTTGTTTACAAGCATATAGTAGAAGCCATGTTTGCTCTTTGTCTGTGACAAAAAGGCCACATTTCACTCCAAGTTGTGTGCTTCTACTCTTTATTAATACATTATTTATGTAATGAAAACAGACTGGGATCCAGATGCGGTCAATAAGATTTAATTACAGAAGCCAAAACGTAGTCAGGGACGAAACAGGTCGGCAACGGGATGTGGCAGTACAAAAACCAGATCCAAAAAAAAAAAAAACACAAGCAAGGTCCAAAGAACAGGCGAGGGTCAAACACTGCAGTCAAAATACAGAGTGGCAGAGAGCAGGTCACAAGAAACAATACCTCACAATGAGGCAACACAAACCTTATCAAGTCCTTATGTAGCCAGGACTTGATTGAAGAACGAGTCACAGGTGCGCTTGATGAGTGGGTGAGGTTCAGCCGGGCTGAACTGGGCGTGGCTGAGCTGGCTGACTGGTGGTGGGTGTGACAATTTAGTGGCATAGTGGACTTATAATTTTACTAATTATCCATTTATAAGTATTAGTGCTGCTGTAGTAATTTAATATTTTGCTAGTATTGTATCTTTAACAGCAGTGTCCAAGGTTAGATTTCAACCTACCACATTGTGGCTACAATTCCAGTCCAAAACTGTTGTATGCTATTTCCAATCAGAGGAGTTTGAAAGTAATGCAATCACAAATACAGTATCTCTACAAAGGATTATATTGATGTTGAAAGCATATTTATCTAACTTTGCACTAAACGTGTTCTGTGACAACTAAAATAATTGAATGTTTCATTTCTTCTAGTTAACAGGTTTTTACAGCAACCTGTAGGTTTGCTGTTAGCAAGCTGTACAAACATTGTTTGAAGTAGTGCACCATTGTAGTCAATCTCTCTTCAAATTTTCCCATAAAGAACCAGGTGCAGGTCATACAAATCCCTGACACAATAATCACAGATGTCAGGTGCACTACATAAACACTCACATGCTTTTACATCATTGCAGCTGGTGGGCTGTTAAACCTGAGGAGGCTGGAGGGGGTTGATTTTTGGCCAAGTCACACTAAACATAATCAATTAGACAACAAATGCAGTATAACACAAGCTCATTGCTTACAGTTAATATCAATTAAGTAATTAATTTGCATAAACATTTTCTCATATATTGTGAAGTGCTTAATGTCCAAACAACAAGACCAGGGCGACAGCGGTGAGGAAAATCACCCATCCGAAAGAGGACAACTCTTCATTTCAATATAAGATATCTTAGAGCAACTCCTTACCCATTGCAATCTTAGAATGTGATAGGTGTTTATCATTTGAGGACAGTGCAGCTTTCTGAAGCTTCTTATGTCCTGCTCTAGATATGGAGAGACTGTTTCATGCTTCTATGCATTGCATGTCTCCTGAACTGAAGCTGTCTTTTCAAGTAAACATTGGCCAAGGATCACAACATTCTAAATGTCAAAAAACCAATGAAATGTCCTTGAATGATTCATGTCACATCTACAAAATGTAGGATGATGGCAAGTTGGTGTGAAATGTAGTGTCAGTAGTTTCATCTATATGTCATGTAAAAAAGTATTGGGATCACTTCACCATCTCTAGGTCTGTAGCCAAATGGAGGCAATTAGATCATTCTGGGTTGTTTTTGACATACCAGAAAACACAGTTGAAGATTCCAAATGTTCAGCCAGAAATACATTATACATTACAGCTTTGACTAACTCCTTGCAGTAGCCCCTACTGTCAGAATCTTTGCTCTCATCATGCCCTCTAAAAGACAGTTCCTGTAACCCCAGCAAGGAGGATGCACCAATCAAACATTTCAGAGCTGCCCCATTTTCCCTAGTTTTGTTATGCTTTGGAGATGAGTGCCTTTACGTATTGCTTGCTCAACCTGCATTCTGCCCAGTAGACTTTTTCAAGCACTTCCACTGATGTGCTCTTACAAATTCTCATTCCATTTGCAAGCTCTGTCTAACTTAGAGAGATCATAAAATCTGGTTTGTCAGCAGACTGGGCCAGCAACGCATTTGCTTAGTGATCATGCTACCAGTACGCCACTCTGCCCTCTATTATCAGAGAGACAGAAAAGTCCAATCTCTATATCCCAACTTTTGAGATTTATAGAGATATATTTTGAAATAGATATTTTCAACATTCTACGTTCTCTATCAGCCCTGCAAGCAACGTACTATTTTTAGTCTCCTAGCCAAATGTTCTTCCGAGTGGTGCTACATTCTGTCGTTATGGTCGAATAAGAGCCAAACAAAGCATTTCATTGATTTCTGTTGAAATCCACTTTTTAATAGGTTTCAATGGGAAGATTTTTTCAATGAGAATGACAGAAAGTTTGATTGTGCTATCTTCACAAATATTTCAAGTCAAAATTACAGGCATGGCTTCCCTTGCCTCCTCTGAAGAGCTGCCTCTGAGACATATACACACGGACACTCTTGTACACATACACCAATGTGCTCACACACACAAAAGTAAATGCTCTTTCACATGCACACACACTTGCACTCAAAGGTACACATACACATGCACATGTATGCATACACACGTACAAATGTACATATAAGTACTCTTGCACACGCACAGTTGCAGTCACACTCAAGGCCATAACCTGGCTATACACCAGTAGCGCTTACTGTGCTGTGGAGCAGAGCAGCTCTTAGTGCCCTGTAGCTTGGTACACACAAGCTGCTGTCGTTTGCCTCTGACCCACAAACATGACCGTCCATCCAAAACCCATTTCTGACCCGAGACATTTTCCACTGCAGGATTAAGAGGAGGTCTATACGCTCTGCCCACTTCAACGTGCTGGACAAAGCATGGACAGGCAGCAGCTGTCTGCCCTTAAAAGGCCTCAAGATGCTCATTTCATCCAGCTGCCAAGATAACAGAATTACGAAATGTGTTTTTTCTCCATCAGGACGAAAAAAGCAACGTCTGGAAACCAAAAGAATTCATTCAGCCTGTTGAAAATCAGATCGAAGGAACAATAGTGCCTCTTGGCAGTGTGGAATCTGCCTGGAGTGGTATATAATAGGCCTCTCTTATCTGACAGGTAGGCCTGTGCCACCAAATGCTGATGATGATCTATACAGAGACTTGCCTGCAGGATATTTTCATTAAATTATTATCGAACCATATCCTTATTTTTTAAAAGACTGATTTGTCACAGTTGTGTGTGGTAGGCCTGCAAACGGTGAGACGGTGTATGTTTTTTTCTCATATGCATCCAAGATTTAAGAGGTGTGGTTGCCATGCCTACACATTTGACTGAAAGGAGGGCCTGGTTATTTTAATGAATTTGTCTTCAGCCTCTGTTTGCTCGGTGTACTCAATCTGCTGTGTACACACTCAAAACATCTCAGGGCTACAGAACCTTCATGCACAGACCCTTTGTAAGGAGTGACCTTTAGGGAAATAACTTATTGATTCCAGGGGTAACGTGATTAAAATGGGTTTCAAGAGAGAACTTCATTTGAACTCTGATATAGGAGTAATGGACTATATTGTGTGAGAATGGGAACAGCCCCAAAGAAAGCTTCTTTTTAATTTTCATGGACATGTGAAGCCACATTTAATGCTGATTGTAAGGATCTTCCCCAAAAAAAGATTTGCATTTCTGCACAGCAGAGGTGATGCTCCTTCTGCTGGTGATGTATGGGAAACAGACGCTGGTATGCGAGAGGGCCTCATTAGGTGTGCTAATTGTGAAAAGCAATCACATGATCACAGTCATGATCACAGAACACGCCATCTGTGTGAGGGGCTGGCAGACTGTCTGGCACTGCCAGTCCCTCTCCCATCTCGCCGGGGTTGGGTGCCAGCCCTCTCGTCTTTCGCCACGCGGTGAGTGCAAGGTGGTTTGAGCTCAGAGACCCGCAGTTAGGAAACAGAGAGAACTGACGCTTTAATTGCTAGGGAACTGCTGATATACCATTCCTGTCACATATTCATGATTTACCTACTTGTATTTTTGCCTGTGAGTTACTTTTGTGGTATATTATGTGATTTATTGATGTTGTATTTATTCAACTTCCTCCTGCAGTTTCTAGGTCATCTTAGTTTCAGATTACCATACGTTAACTTGTGTTGATGCTTAAATGCTGTTGTATGTGTGCCTAGTGGTTGGTGAGTGCTTTTAACCAGGTCCAGCACTGTTGCTCGTATAACTTGGGTGGATATACTTTGGTTCTCTTGCACTGGAAGTTGTTCTGGATAAGAGTGCCTGGTAAATCCATATAATGTAATATAAACATGAATTCAATTCAGAGCCCACCAGCTTACAAGGAAAGAGTATGCATACCTATTCAAATAAATAGCTAACACAGCACAGTGCGAACAATTCATGGATGGAGTATTTTTGTTACTGAAGTATTCATGAGTGACTTCAGATCATTGTTTTTTGGATTGAAATAACTTTTCTAAAACGAACAGTTGTTTATTTAAAACAAATTTCTGTGTCATCAATAAACCTGAACCTGGAAGCAATTCAAAAGCCCATTAAAGTGTCAAGGATAGTGGAGAATTGCATATAAACACGGATGATTACAGTGCTGGTATTTGACTGCCAATGTGTTTGTCGTTAGAGCGATGTAGCCTGCAGGAATCTAGCAATTGCGTCATTTATAGTTGTTTTAAAGAGGGCAGAGGAAGTTAAAGAGATGATCAAAAGCTCAACCCTCGAAACCAAAACACCTGTGATTTGGTTATTCGAAACAACAACCCTCTTTTTAACTTTTTTATCTTCTGAAAGGACAGGACATTGGTTTCACCTGCATATAAAAGATATGTATGTATATTTGGCTGTATATATACAGTATGTACATTCTTATTATTCTCATGAATCATTTTATTTTGAACATATTGGTAGACATAATAAATCATGTGCTGGGGCATAATACAGAAAAAAAACTACACAACAGCTTTACCAACTCCAAGAAATGAAAGCTCCTCAAATAAAACTGACATACATTTTGTGTCAAGCCCTATTTACTGTAACATCTTTGTCTCAACATGTCCCTTTGGGCTTTATCAGGATTATCATCATCACAGAATACTTTCCATTGCATTTTTTTAGTTGCCCCGCCACTGAACTAATATATTTCAGTTCTATGTTTTGACTGCGCAAATAATGTTCCTGAGTTTTGAATCCCTCTTCAATGGGTGAAAATATATTGCCTTGACAAGCTAGAAGGAGGTTGGTTTGAACATGCCTGTTCACAACGTGAGGAATTTGGTTATGTGGCAAAAACCCCAGCTGTGTTTCAGTAGCCCAGTCTAAGGAAGAACTCTGGAAGCTGACACTCTTTCTGTAGAACTGAGCTTGCTGTTGCAGTGATTCTGTGGTATATGCACCTTTCAGTCTTTGCAAAATCAGAGAATGACAGAATGTTTCATGGCCCTGTGAACATGCTGCAAAATCAAATTACCATTTGACTTGGATTTAAAACTGGCTAGATTGTAACATACCTTTTTTGTTGTTGTTTTTTTTGTTTACCAAAAATCATATGTGGTGGAATGCAGTAGAATTTTGTTAATTTATTTATTTATTTTTGCTTTACTCATTCTATCCCATTACTCCTCAGCTGTGCTATAACAAAAATGCTTTATAAAATGATTAGTTCTAGTCCGTTGTTTCTATTGATCAGTTTGCATTCCAGTCATGATGATATTCATTGAAGTACCAGGGCTAAATGGAATTTTTGTAGATAGTTTTAGCATCCTTGTGCATTGACAAACATAAATAATGGAACTGACACATTGTACCTCACTAAGAGCTAAGTTAAATGACCAAAGATGGAAAATTTTGCCATCTCTTAGAAACAGGTGACCTCCAACGTATAACATTAACGTGAAATAAACCACGTTTGATAAACCACGAAGCTTGTTTGCTAGCTCGCTTGCGAATACAGAACCATTTAGATAATGCTAACAATTTATCTATAGCAATAGTACTACAACGCATTGCTTTCATTTGGTGGTTTCATGTAGTCAATACAACTTGTTAAATTCAGTCTCTTTTCTTATGTTACAATCATTGATCTGTTTTTTAAAAGCGACATGGCACTCAATCCCGTGGTGTAGCAAGAATATTGGCACAGTGTGGGGACTGACACATGAAAAAGGAGAGAAAAAGAAAAGGACTTATTCAATTTTATTTTTTTTTACTATAACCATTATTACTTGGGGAATATCATGATAATTTCATATCCTGAACTCCATTTGTGAAACATATCATCTCGAGCTGAATGTATCATCTCATGCCTTTCGTACATGCATTAAATGTAATAGTATTAAATGTCCTTTTGTTGACTTTTGGTTCTGATCAGTATGAATGGGATGTTATGGTTAGCAAAAGAGCCCATATTCAAGAATTCAGACAGGCAGTAGATTGCCTGCCCTCATTTGATCATGTCCAGACCGTATTCTGGGCTGCCTGCAGTAACATTTTAAAATTACTACTGAGTGTCAGCCAGTTTTAATTCAGTTTTACTAGCCACTTTCCAAGTCACTCTTCATTACCAGCTATAATCTCCCTGTCCCAAGAGCTGGGTATTTTTTGCGGCATCTTTAGTGCTTTTAATTTTGAATGGAAGAAGAACAAATGTTTGCTTTGAATTGCTAGTTGACATGCTCGATGTACGAAATCGGCACTGGCAGAGGTGTGAAAGAGCTGGAGTGGGCAAGGAGGAGGTGGGCAGCCATCCCTCAGGCTCTGCCCGGGACAATGCCAGGTCTGTTGGGCCTCAGTGCGTGAAGACTGGGCTGGAAGTTGGCAGTTCGCCCTGGTACCTTCCAGTCACCCTCACAGCCAGAGCTGTGCGGCTTTCAGCCATAAGCGTTTGTGCAAAGTTCATAAGGCTCTGTTTGCATGGTTATAAAGGCCACTTCATTCTACTGCCTTTGAATGGCAGTGCTGATTCTCTGGTAGAATTTGTATGTTAGCACGTTTAAGGCATGTGAATATTCAGTTATTCATACATATGTAATGTCTGATTCTGGATATTAACACATGATCAAAGCACCAACATTCTCCATAAACCCCCTTTAACAATTGAAGCATGCAGTGGTAATTTTTTAGTGCTTCTGTCCTTATTGATCCTCATTGATTTTGTTCTAAACTAAAAACATAGCAAGACACTGTGACAATTTGCAAAGACACTAATTCCCCTACATCAATTGTATTTAACCGTTTAGTATAAGAAGATAAGAGAGTGTAACGAACAAGCATTACAAAATAACAAAGCATTACAAAATAAGCACACACACACACACACACACACACACATATATATATATATATATATATATATATATATATATATATATATATATATGTAGATATACTGTATTATACTGTATTATATTATACATATACAATTACATATAGTTAACAGTGCAGCTGTATTTAAGTATTTAATGTTGATTTCACTTCTTACTGATATAGAGGAAATTAGCGTAAATGCATATGCTTTACTATATCAGGTATTTTAATTGTAACTACTCCACTCTTGGCACTGAATATATGGTAGAAAAGATAACCTTGCCAAGTCCTACATTAGCTATGCGTCCCACAAAAGGTATCTCTTTGGTCGGTTTTGCAGCCATTTCACAACCTGCATCAGCATAATTCAAGCGTGACCCTCGCCCCTCCCCCCTGTCCCCTTCACCCATTCTCCCTGGTATATCCCCAGTCTGAGATCCCAATCCACCTCATATATCATACAGAATCCAACCAACCCTCCCCCAGGATGACTGGAGAAGTCTGTGCTTTCTGGTGGACTGTGGACCATGTGTAATTGGCGGTCTCAGTGTTGTGTGTTTTGCCTGCAGATCACACAGGCTTTTCTCCTTCCCATCTGTGCAGGCTTGGTTACCAACTGGTGTCAATCCACCACACCTAACCAACCAGTGGCCAGCAAAATCCCATTATTGCACTAATCTAATTGGCTCACAGATTGGAGTGAAACAACCCTAACTATTACAAACTAATAACCTACATGTTATTACATGCAGCTGCAAGGTTTATTTCTATGTGAATTCAGACTAACAAATCTAACAAGATGAATGACATTTTTACATTACATCTTCCTTTCTCTTTTGTCTAAAGCATATAGACAGTCTGGCCTAGTATTAAGCATTAAAGGAATTGTCTCTACCTCAAAGAGAGGATTGCCCTGAGAGCTGTCAGTACTCTGCGGAATTCACTCACTACCTCTTCTCCACAGTGCAGCTACAGTCTACACACTGTGGTGTCTGTGTTTGTAATATACGACAGATGTGCGTTTCTCTGCTACAACTGCATTATGTTTTCACGTGCAGCGCACATATTTGTAAAAGCAGATACCGGAGGAGAAGTGGAGTTCACTCATCTGCCAGTCCTCTGATTCTCTTCTCCCTTTTGTACACACCCAGTGAAAAGCCTTTAGATCTGGCTTTGTTGGAATGATTGTCAGTGGCTTAATGAGCTTTTTTGCCAAGTGAGAGGCTTTGGCAACATATGTCTCTACACTTCCTCCCAGTTCGTTTTGCAGGGGACACGACACAAGCGCTCTGGTCGAGAACTGTCCCTGGATATCGTCACACATTACGCTGCCTGCTCCGCTTTTCCTTGGACTGGCTGCATGCGAGAGGAAGGGTTTTTCATAGCTGTGACGGAAACTCGCTGAAAATGAAGTCCGCTCTTGTAAGTAACGCAGCTTTTCTCCGCTATGTTGTTTCTCTGCTTCGGGTGAAAGCTCAGGAGTTCTGCTACGTTTACTCCGCGGCGTTTCTGTGGAGATGGTGCGTGTTGGAGACTTAGCGCATGTAATAGTTGTTGCCGCAAACATCAGTGTTGTGATCCTCCTCGGTCTAGGCTTACATTAAGGCGGAGAGCAGAATTCCCTGGGTTCAACGAACTTCCCAACCAGTGTTCGTCAGGATGGACGAGAAAAGAGTGGGTTGCTGGGCTGTTTGTCCATCGTAAGGTTTTTTCGCTCTGACCCTTTTTTAATTCACTGAAAAACAAATCAACAATTAAACAAAATTAACTATTTTCAAAGACGTTGACTGTGGAAATTAAACGAATAACGCTAAAACTAAGGAAACGCTGAACTTCAATCGAAACATGTTTTTAATTATTTATTTATTTTTTACTTATTTATTTCTTTTTTTGTGTGGCGAAATATACATCATTGTACCAGTATTCTGGGGGTTAATATGAGGTAATGTGATGATGTGTTTTGCATATAACTGGTTCATGACTCACTGAGATTTTGATGCCATGTGTATTATGAATCAGTTATTTGCTAGGTCAGAATTGATGATGACTCTTAGTCGTCTGGACTGTCCAGATAAAGACTCCTTTCACAGCAGCGTTTTGTCCCACTGTCTGTCTGGTGCCATGAATGACTCTATAGTCCCATTTTACAAAGAGTGTATGGAATTGAAGTAAACCTGTTTCACATGGAAATATTGCATGTGTTGATCTTTATTACAATGACAATTAAAAAAAAAAAATCATGCAAAAAAAATCACTTATTATGAAGTAACACTTTAAAAGAGGATGTGCATATTGCAAGAGCAGCATCTTGTTCTGGAGTTAATTGGTCTCATTGCCCCCTTCTTATTCTCTCAAAGAAGTGCACAGGATTTTGGGTACATTTCTGACATATTTGTCAAACAGCAAGCTTAGGAAACACTGTGCAGATGTCCTGTTGTAGAGAGCAGGAAGTACAAAATGCACTGTATATATCAAACATAAACCACACATTGGAGACGTTTTCCATGCAAAAAATTACCTTTAGGGGTCAACCTGGGAGGAGAACTAAATGCACGCCCACCTCCTTTTCTTTTCAAATCTTGCTGCATTCAATGTATTACTGTATCTCTGTTTGGGAATCAAATTTTCCTCCTCCAGTACAAAGTAAATTTCTTCAGGATTTGACAGAGGAACGGATTTGGGATATAAGTCCCATCCGTCATGTCTTACTGTGGCAGGGCTTTATCTTGGGAAATTACCAACATCAGTCAGCTCCCGTGAATGAACGTGGTGAGAACCTTGCCACTTCCGTTCGCACAAAATTATATCCTTGTCCCTTCAGTCCCCAGTTCACATCCATTACACTGCGGGCTACTCGTTTAGGATCACAGACTAATGTGATCTTGGTCCGGGGTGAGCCGATCTCCCCTGTGGCTCCGGACTTCAAAGGGACATGAGAAAAAATCACCCCACTGCTGGTTTTACAAAATGGAGCAAATCATACTTTTAGGAGTTTGTGCATTAAACATGATATATTTAAACATTTAAGGAGCACTTTGTTGACATCCACTGCGGGTCTAGGGCCTTATCTGTTTCCTATGGCACTGTAACTCTTCAGCTGATAGGATGGAATTATGGTACAATATTTTGGAGACAACCCATTTTGCCCAGTCGAAATGTGTGAGTACATGAGCATCCCTTTTTTATTCCCCTCAAAATGTTGTGTTTGATTAGCATATACATGATTAAATATAAATGGTACAGCGCAGATATTTGTGTTTTGGACATCATCGGTCAGAAGGCTGTAAGGATGAGGAAAAACTTACCTGGAGCAAGGTGTATTGCCTCTGTGAATACCCAGCTTTATCATATGGATGGACAATGTGCAATATTTATGTGCAGTAGTACATTGTGTTACTGTTTTAACCCCCTTCACAGAATGCTATGTAAATTACTATTGTATAATCATCACCAAGAAAATGTGCAGTTTGTCACATTCTCTAAACATTTTGAAACAAGCAAAGCCAGACAGCAAAGTGCAGGATCACCAGTAAAAAGTGTTACTGCCCCATGAGGTCACATTGGTCGACGTTAACTGAAAAGATGTGTCAATAAGTCGCCTTTAGAGACGTGTCACATTCGGGCGCTGGTCATTCGGGGTCACTATCGGTCATCAAGAGCACTCACCCGTCCGCTGCGGATGAGAGTCGCGGAGTCCCCAGTTCATTTATGGAGCTTCACTTCATCCATCTTCATCTCCACGCCATTGCTGCTCCCTGTCTTATGCCCCTCCTTCCATCTTCCTCTCCCTCCCTCAGCCCCTTCCACCTGCTACCCGCACAGGCTGCTAAAATATTAATGGTGTTGTAATTGAACTGTTCAGTTGCTGGCATGCATGCGAAAAAGGAGTGAAATTGAGCCAAATCTCAATTAGACAAGCTTATTATTTAATATTGCTCTGACTTCCTAATCTCATTAAGGAAGCTTGTTTCTGTTTTGCTGCATCTGCAGAAGTTTTAATAATAAATGAATTGCACTCACGAGCGTGGAGCAGAATCTACAGGCCTTTTCAGATCTTGTTTGTGCTGTGAAGACCTCTGTTAGCCGCGGGTCAAACTGGAACCAATGTCAAATTAAGGAGCAATGTAATGGCATATTTTAGCAGAGTCAATTAACTGCATGGTGCAGTACATTTCAACAAGTCACACAGGGGTCTAGATCATAACAGAGAAAGCAGTATTACAAAAGACAAATCTGCAGGCACAGAAGACCTGCTTGTAATGGATGGAAAAGTAAATTATAATGAAATGGAATTAGTGGAAGAACCAAAATGCCTGGAAAATTCAGCAGTCATTATACAAGTGGACCAATTTTTTATTAATATTAATGAGTTCTGCTGCTGTTTTAATGATGCTCTCTAATACTGTAGAAACTGGGACTATCGCAGTTATTATCTGGAGGGGAAGCAGAGAGTGGCGTTCTTGTCTTCCAGTGTCGGCTGTTTGGTGCACAGAATATTCTAATCCATCATGACAAGGCGGGATGTACTTAAGCCTATTACAGGCTTGCAGATAAAATACAGCACACCATACGGCCTGTAAGACTTCAGAGCTCTACAAGTGAAAGAAGAAATTAGACTAAATGTGAACCTCATGGCATGGTCAAAGAGCTGCAGTATACACTGTACATGACTGAGATAGAAATATTTGGAATGATGTTTTTTTCATCTTCACTGGTGATGCTCAATTGCAAGATGCAAATAAAAATTCAAATTGATGTTAACTACTAAGGTGGGAAGAATACAGGCTCTGTGAGTGATAGTGGTGATATGGCTGTCTTTGGCAGGACTTTCAGCGGTTTGTAACACGGGATGGGACTGAAATGCAATAGAAAGCCAACAGAATGATGACTGATGTGTTGAACGTACATTTAGCAATTTAGCGGCAATACTTCTCCTTCAGCTTGGAATGGGCGATTTTGGTGCAGCAGAGAGCTGCTCATTTATTATCTAACAGTTTGCTCCATAAATGTGGCATATCTCATTTAAATCAACAGCACCTACAGCAGGATGAGCCAATGGGACCTTGCTTTTATTTGACCGCCTCAATGGGAGTGCGTGCCGGCATTGCAGTGCACTTAGCGATTTTGCACATCGCCTTTGTTCAGGATGTTAAATGATTTTTCCAGGCGAGGTCGATTAATGAAGGACAGTGAGAGCGAGCTGGGATAGTGTCGCACAGTGAAGCATGGCCCCGGGTTTTCGGTTTCTGGATTTTTCCCTGTCCTCCGCTGACCTCATGGCTTTTTCTCTCCTCTGTCTGAATTGTAGCTGAGGGAGGTCAGAGAACAGAGGTGCGGGCTTTCTTTCCTCAGTGAGCAGCTTTTAACCTCCTGGCACCTTCATTAGTTCCAGGCTGGAGATACTGACGTTGAGGGGCAGGATTAACAGCTGCCTGCAGTCTTGCTGAAGGTGTGCTTCGGAAGTATTACATGTGTAGAGGGAATGGATCTCAACATCACAGAGGCCACTCGGCCGTATTTGTAATGCATTTTCTCAAGACAGATGGGCAATTTTCAAAGGTATATCACTGAACATTCAGCAACAATGGAGATACAAATGAAATCAGATGGCGAGGGTTGTGTGAATGGATTGTAATCCCTCTAAGTGGTGTTAGGCTGATAAAGCTATGGGTCGACACATTTTGGAAACCAGGATGCATTGTCTTTTGAGGGCTGTAAAAGCCCCCCTCTTAAAAATGTAAACCTTCCTACAAAAAAAGCAATCCAATTAGTTCAGCAGCCTGCCTTGTGATTTTAATCTGGAAAGTGATTTTGGATAGCACTACAGGAATCACCAGCTGTGGGAAACCACAATGCAGGAGCTTTGGGTGAACACAAACAGCCAAGGTGCCTGAGGCTTTTTTTTCTGCAGTGATGTGCGGATCATAATATGCTCATTCTATCTGGGAGTTGTAACAAAAGCCATTGACTTTGTGCCGTCATTAAAATGGAAGGTACTGTGTGCGCTTTATGTTCCGTTTTCCAGGACTGACATCTAAGAGGTCATTGTAGAGGTCAGACGACCCAACACTGAGTCACTAAGCCAGAGTTAATACCATTACCACAAGACGTGGGAAGTGGTCTGCTTTGAAAAGTGTCCATTTTGAAAATAGAAGCCCACAAAGAAATTAATTAAATTGGCTGTTTAACTGTCTCGTCAATTATTCAATTATGTGTCGTGAACTGGCGTTTGACCTCTGTATTTCCTATTAGATTAGCGAGCTGAAGGAGGAGATTAAGGAAGCAAACACAAGTTGGTCTCCTTGAAAACACAGGAGTTAAAAGCCAGCTGCTCCTGCAAAAAGCAGGCCCATTGGAGCAGAGCTATCTCTGATGGCAGGTCTGTCCTGCTGAAATAAAGAGCTTAGCAGTCAGAGATTCCCCTCTTCCAGCACAAATCCTTTTTTGGCTTTAATTAGCAGTGCAGACAACATGGCAAGGGGACACCAGTTTAGACGTAGTTGCTCGGCTTTTGTTAAAAGGCAGATGTTTAATTTTCCCTGGTACTTTATTATATATTGAGTTTTTAAGACATCCACATATTGCTTTGACAATCAATCAATTGTGCTGAGGAAGTGATGTATGGGTGGAGGGGCAAGGGGGGGGGGGGGGAAGGGGGGTAAGGGGTTGGTGTTGTTACTGGAAATCTGTAGTGTCCAGGAATTATGATTCATGATGTTTCACTGACCTGACCTGAATTTACATAAGTAATATACATTGGGATTCACCAGAGCCCCCAATATTTAAAGGGCAATCCATATGGCAAAAAGGGTCACTCATGCATGAACTTAGGGGCACCCATTGCAGCGCTCCATTTTGCAAATTAGTGCAGAAATGAGGCTGACCTAACAAGCTGGGTCACTGCCAGCATAAGAGAAGCTAATGAATGGGCACAGAGGAGATTCCAAAACATTGGATTGTGGGTAGTACTCTGCATGTGGACAGTATGTATATTCCAGAAGACTTGTTTGCATCCCCCCTTTCTGTTCTAGTGAATCAAGCTTTTTGGGCACCACTATTCAATTTTTTTTTTTTTTGGAGTCGGTGGCTGCTTTTTGGTTCAGGTGGCTTACTATTCGGACCGTGTTGACTTGCATTTTGAAGCTAGGGCTGGGGATATATTTGAATCCAGTAATTACCCTCATAATTAGCACTATCTGTATTTCCATTAGAACAGTCATAGCGTAGGTATATAAAGCAACATACAGGCCTTCAACCTCCTATTCCTGTTCTAGCTATGAATTCTGATGATTGAACTAAATCCAAGACAATATGGCAATTGGTTAATAATAATAAAAAAGAGCAAGATGGTTCCATGCAAAACAGCAGTTTATTTGGCTGGCATTCTCATATGTTCTCATAATGAGGAATTTATTCATATCGTTGCTGGCTGCTGCAACAGATGCTGTGCATTAATAAAACCGCCAGTGGTCCCACCTCTTTTTTAATCTCATAATGTTGTGCATATTAATATACTTTCTGTCACATACGCCAGCAAACAAACAAAAAAAAGGATTCCGGGCTCTCGGGAGCGTGTGCTGTAGAGCTTCGGTATGTAGATCACTGGCACAGACTGATTTTGAACAAAACTTATTGAAAGGGGGAGTCCCTTCTGAAGAGTGTGACTGCTGTGAAAGAAGACAGAGCTCTCAGCCACCAGGGGTTTGTGCATGATTCACTCTCAGAATGTGGGTGCATTGATGCCGCTCCGCCTTCGTGCTTGCACTTGCAGGTCCTGTGTCTTTGCACACCGTCTGAGATGAACTGAGGGCCCGGAGGGAGCAGCACTGCGGTTCGGTCTCGAGACTCCCAAGTTCTCCGTCAGCTGTTAGCGATGAGGTTGCCGCTGGACGCTGGCGTGGCTGTCCTTTTGGGCGTGGTTTCTAGCATCAGCATCTTTCACTTTGCCTGTGCCCTTGACATCCCTCTGGAGGGTAAGTGCTTTCACCTTGCACCTGAGACTTGTTCTCCAATTTACTTTCTATTGTATTTTTTTATTTCCCAATATTGATTTTTGCTCTGCTCATATGTCTGCATTAGTGAAGGTCTGTCCCCTTCAAAGAATAGCATTGTTTCTAAGGAGCTATGTGGGCTAAAGTGAGGCCTTTGCCTGGTAGAAAGGTGTACTGTATTATGTCTTGAACAAGAGGGCCTTCACCAGACCTCTTTACCTGCAAACCCTGAAATGTTCCAGTCAAGGGATGTTGCAGTGGAAAAACCATCTAGACAAATGAATTTAAGTGTTGCTGAATTCTCAGCACCCACACAATTGCCATAGTTCATTGTATAATTGCATATGTATCAACAGTAGTCTCTGTGTCCAAACAAAGCTGAAATCATTAATGAAGAGCTGCCACAGTTTTGCTAATATTGAAAGCAGATATTCAGCAAACACAGATGTTGGAGTTGTAATGCATACATTATGGTTTCCTTGGCAACCTGACTCAAGGTTTCTTTGTGTATAAATTATTCAGACATCTGACTTTTAGACCTTATACTAAAGAAATGTTGGGAAATGTTTGGAAGATATACCAATTTATGATATGTGTGCACTCATTAGGATATATTAATGCAAAATACATGGTCATATTTTGCAAACAAATAAAATGTGTTTCATTTACTAACAAAATATGCTTAAAACCAGTCAATGTTGTTTTTTTTTCTCTTGCTGCCATGGATTGTCTAGTTTTAGATCACGTAAACAGTAAGTCTGTCATATTATGTCGCTTACACAATCACTCCATCATAATTCTTCATCTTTGTGTATGCATGTTAGCTTGTGCGAGTATGTGTGTCCCTGTGTCCTTGTTTCCCTGTTTCCCTGTCCCTGTGCGTATGCATATATGCACAAACCCTAATGCTGTATGGAGGGTGGGTGAACTGTAATCCAGCTTATCTCTCAGTGTTTTCCCTGTTGTTCTCGTGCAGTTGAGCAGCTGCCCACCATCACTGCGCAGTCTCCCAGCTCTCTGATCGCATTCCCTTTTGACGAGAGCTTCTCCATGAAATGTGAGGCCAAAGGCAACCCTGAGCCAAAGTGAGTGAGACACCGACAGGGGAGGCTGCTGCTGAGAGATCTGAGCTCAACACTCAAACTTATGTTTCACAGCTTGCATTTTAGCTTTAGGAGGAAAAGTGCTACTTCATTGATGTCATCTGAGCAACTTGCTGGCACCTTACAAATGCAAGGGTGCCTAATAGCGGTGAGATGAGGAAGCAGCGGCCAACCTACCCACGCCTATCCCTGGTGGTTTGAAGCCAATTCTTTTGCCACTGTTCCAGTAATTGTTGGCAAATGACACAGCTGGTTTCAACCCTGGGCCACAGGGCTCAGCCTAGGCTCAAAGCAAATGCCTGACCAGCTGAGCCGCTCGGGACCTCCCATACATTTACATTTTAACATTACCATGTGCTTCTATCCATGGTTTATTACATTTCGAGCAATCATCCATTTATACAGCTATACACATTTGTTAAAACAATTCAAAATATATGCCATGCTCAAGGGTATTAGTAGCAGTGCATGCCCAGTGCTGATGTAGTGTTGATGTTGTGATTTTGTTTGGCCAACAATGAATACTTCTGAAAGGGTGGTGTACTTATAATTACTGTTGTTTGTGTGGGTGAGACAGTGTTGGTACATGTTTGAATTCTTACAGAACAACGTATATATTAATTAAAAGACCTTAATGTTTGGATTATGTTTGGATTGGATTATGTATGGATAGATGTATATTGTGACACTTTGAGTATGATGGATGTCTTCGTTTGGTAGATACCGATGGACAAAAAATGGCCATGAGTTTGACCCATACCAGGATGCCAGACTGATAAAAGACGGAAACTCTGGGACATTTGTGATCCCAAATAAAGGAAACCTCATTCAGTACCAGGGAAAGTACCGCTGTTACGCCTTCAATGAACTGGGAACAGCCATATCTGAGGAGATTGAATTCATTGTGCCCCGTGAGTAACACGTCTCTCAGTGGCTGAGATATTTATTAGAGTTCTTTCAAATTGATACAGGAGCTGAACTCCAGTGTATTTGCGCTCTGTAGTGAATGTTGTATTAGCGAAGCAGAATGATATTGAAACCCCAGAGCACTCTTCTCCTTCACTTCCATCACATTTGTACCTGGAGACTGTAGAACAGAAATAGACCGATGCAGACTTTCCATCACCTCCCTGGATATATTTTTCATTTCGTCTCAATGCATACTACATAAATCATCAAAGGAAAACCCAGACCAGGGCAGCTGAGCAACACTGGAAAAACTTTGGCTTTTGAACTTTGGGTTCAAATTATTCAGTGCTGTGTATGTAATGCAACTTAAATTAATAATAAGAATAATGATGATGGCAATAAAAACAATCTGTTCCTCCAGTCCCTGTTATTCCTTCCATTCCTAGTTGTAAAACGGTCATACAATGCTGTGTTTACATTACATTACCGGTGTTAATGGAAAACACTTAATATAGTGATCAGAACCAGCATTGGATGGCTGCCATCCACAGGGGATACATGGAATTACATGTGTACTGACAACCTGTCATTCCAATCAAAGACAACAATATTTTTTTGTCTCTGCTGTTGTTCGGTTAGTTGTTCCGAAGTTCCCAAAGGAGAAGATTGATCCGATTGTAGTGGAGGAAGGTCAGTCATTCATTCTGGAATGCAACCCCCCCAAAGGTATACCTCCACTCCAGATCTACTGGATGACCTTAGGTGAGTGAATAAGCACTCAGCACTGCTTATGTGGATGTTATTCAGTGAGTTTACAGTGTGTGAGGAGTACCACTGATATGATGGAGAGGTATTGTTTGAGACCCAGGGTTCAGTCTTCTTTTCAATGAATTCTCCATCTTCCTACACATACACACAGACACAGAAATGCATACTCTGTCTGGTTTTATTGTCTTAAGTACCAGCATATAAGTGACTTGTACCACTGTGTACAATCTCAATAAGGACAGCTCATTTCCCAGCACATTCAAACTATGAGCATGCTTTTGAAATTGCTAGTGGCTATTGTGTGTGGAACAGGAGAGCTTTTGTATCCATGCATTATACTAAAAATAATAAAAAGGAAGCAGGTCTGAGGGTTATTTTGAAATGTTACTTAATGCTGACAAATAGCGCTGAAGAACAGTGAATGAGTACTGGAAAAATAAAATGCTAAATAATACCAAAAAAACATAATATGTTTAGAAAGGATACTATTATGTATGGAAATACAGTATTTAAATCAGACTGAAAGTGTATTTAATATAATATTATATTATATTATATAGGCATAACATATGTACTTAGCAGATGCCCAGTAACCCACAGTGCTTACTGTATTTCACTAGTATATTTCGTATTTCCTGTTTCACTACACGTCTTTTCTCATCCATCCACTCCCTGTTTTCGTTCCAGGTCTCCAGCACATTGAACAGGATGAGAGAGTGTCAATGGGCCTCAATGGAAACCTCTACTTTTCCAACGCGCAGCTGAAGGACAGCCGCACAGACTACTGCTGCTACGCTGCCTTCCCCAGGATACGAACCATCGTACAGAAAACCGCTATGTCCGTAATCGTCCGAAGCAGTAAGTGGCACCCCAGACCACCCCCAGCCCAGACAGCTGGGATGCACACCATGGAGATGCACGTTCACACCAGCGAGATGAACGTTGTGGGAATTGTTATCATCTTTCACTGTCCACATCTTTATGCCTCTGTTTTGTGTTTGTCATGAAACGATGCGGGTGGATTGGTTTTTAGATCACAACTGTCATTGGATTCTGTGTCTTCATGTGTTCTCCATCTTTGCATTTCAGCCAAGTCTATTAGTGACTCTGAGTCCGATAGCGATGATGGTGGTGAGTCGCATTTCATAATACTGTAACCTCCACAGCACCACTTCCTCTAGTTAGTGAAAGTAGATCTGTTTTGACATATGTTCTAAACGATTTACATTTTTTTTTCAACCTGCACATATGGTGTTTGGAAATATATCTACAATTTGCATATGCTCATTACCCTCAAAATGACCTACAGTATACATATTGTCAACAGTATCGCAACATCCTTTAATGTGAGCTGCAAGTATATTTATCATTGATTCATGTTTTTTCTTAATAATTCATAAATCATTTGCTCCTAGATAAGGATAAATATTCAAAGATGTGTCTTAAATGTAAAATTTGTCATTCATCATGCCATTCAACTGGTTCTCTCAAGTCTTTCAAGCATTAAAAACTATGAATCTGTAAGGCAAAACATTAATTGCTAACATTTCTGTCTGTCATAAAGCAAACAAAATCCTTGAGAGAAAACCCAGTCTTCTGATGCCGCCTCGTGGCCAGACAGAGATAAGTCTAGTGCACGGGGACAAGCTGGAGCTAGAATGCATTGCAGAGGGATTGTGAGTAGTGTCGTCTGTTCTTCCAGATAAGACTGCTTCTTTTCAAGTTTTTTCATTATAATATGTGATTGCTTTGACCCACACTGACCTCTTTCTCCATATTTTCTGAAGTCCAACTCCGAGCATTGAATGGATTAAAATTGGAGAGAGGCTGACTGACCGAGCAAGTGTGGATAACCATGGAAAACTCCTGACAATACCCGGGGTCCACGGGGACGATGAGGGCAAATACATGTGCAAGGCCAAGAACCCCCACGGTGAAGCTGTCCACTACTTTCATGTGACAGTTGAAGGTGAATAACTAAATTCAGTGTTCTTAGTTATTTAGACAGTCTAGTTTTTTATCCCCACATTCACACATTTACATCAGGTATTTCTGTTTTCATCAAGTAAATGTTTATATGTGAGGAACACAATATAATAATATATATAATTTACAGCAAGCACAGTGCAACAGTGTGGATGAAAGAGCTGAGAAAATTACATTGTAGCTCATTTGAAGTATTGCACTTTCACTACAATTAAAATGTGATGGATGTCACAGGGACTCCTTTGGTATTATGCACTAAGATGTTCAATATTATTCCTTTGTACATTAAACATAATGCACTAGCAATACATCTAACCACAAATGGTTTCAAAAGATTACTGCCGGATTACATTGTGTGAGCACCACCTAGTGTTTAGTTATTGTCATTGTCCTTTAGTCTCCTCTGAAAAACGGCGCAGATGTGGGGAGTTAGGTGGGCAGAGATACCAAGCAATAAGTAGTAATTAGAGAACAGTGTTAGTAGCTGCGACCGAAATCACTGACTACCTGAAACCAGTATTCAGCTAAAATCGGTTTGTAAGGTACACACAGAGCTGGTGAAATCTATAATTGTGGTCTTTTTTTCTAAAAAAAAAGAGTGTGTTCAATGCTAGATTACATTACTTGTGTAATTACTCTTCTTTTGCTTTCTTTCTTCAGCGCCTCCCAGGTGGTTGTCTGAGCCAGAGGACCAGTTGGCTACAATTGGCTCGGATGTGTACATTAAGTGCATGGTCTCAGGTTTACCTCAGCCCACCATCACGTGGACAGTGAATGGACAGCTTCTCAAGGGTGTGTCAAGGATGCATGTTCCTCTCAATGCTACATTTACTTTATCAGTGCGCACTTTTGGTTCACTGTCTGCATTACTAATACCCCTTCACTGTGATTCAGTGCAAAGTTAACTGATTTAAATGATTTTTTTTTCAGATGCCCCAGCATCCAACAGAAAAGTGCTTGAAGACACCATTTTTCTGCACAACGTCAAAGCTAATGACAGTGCAGTGTATCAGTGTGAAGCATCCAACAGGCATGGCACCCTCCTGGCCAATGCCAATATCATGGTCATGAGTAAGGATAATACCTGTTCCTCTATACTCATTTTACTGTTATGCCACTGTTTATGTTTCTGATTCTGTAAGGATCTGGTTGTACTGATATATACAGTGAATCATGTTTTCACATGTAGACATAAGCAGGTTGTGGGTTCAGATCTAGGGGTGGGGGTAGAGGTGGTGATTTTTTCCCACTTCTAAACCCAAAGAGAAGGATATCTGCTAGCGACATAGGTAACGTACTACAATAAAACTGTAATAATAATGTACGTATTTGGGGAATGCAAGTGTGCAAGAGTGCAATCCAAGTTTGGATCCAAGTTTCCTCAGATATGGCTGTTCCTTTCAAGAAGCAAATGTGTCAGTTATCAAAACCTCATGGCTAGTTTTTTTTTTGTTCTTATTTATAATATGATAAAACCATGACAGAGAATAACAAAGCAGACATGTCAGTGAATGATGGGAAGCACCTGTTTCTTATTGTATCTAAATGATAGTTAAACTCAGGCACTATGTGTTGCTTCTGTGGGAGGTGTGATGTCAAGGTTTAGAGTGAACACTGCCCTCTGCTCACTGAGGTGGGGAGGAGCGAGGTGGCAGGGGAACAGCACGTCCCCACACAGCCTTGTAACACTCCCAGTGGATTCCGTATCCCTCCGCCGGCAATGATGCTCTTTTATATGCTAACGGTTTCTCACTTTTAAACCAAGACGCTGCAAGCAAAATATGCCCTACGCTGATATGTAGTAATATACTCTCCTTCATAACGGTGTGGGAATGTGATTGAAAGGTCTCCTGTTCATTAGCCCTTATAGGAAGAATAGACTACCCGCGCCGTTTCTCAGGACATCTGTAAATCCCCTGTGTGACTCACTCAGCAGCCGTTTGTCCGAGGCAGCTGCTGCAGGTTCAAGAAAGCTCTGCAATGCAGAGCCTCTGGTGACAAGCGATCACGATGTGCTTATAATGATTTCTCCAGTGCCACTCTTCCACCCATGCCATTCATATTGGGCCCACCTATGAAATTAAAATTAAAGATACCATGTATCCATTTTTTCATGTGCAGAGCCTCTGTTCCACACAATTAAGCAAATTTCATTTTGAGAAACGTGTTTGAATTACCCAGGAGTCATGTCAGAACTGTCGGAATATTATTGACACACTTTGATGTGACATTGCTGGTATGAGTCAAAATAACCCAATCCCCCTTCCCCCTTTTTAACCAAGTGAAAATTAGATTTTTGCCCAACATTTTGTTAGTATTTCTCCCAAATGTGAATGCCCATTGGCATTTGCGTGTCATGTGAACATGCTATGGTCTTTGAAGCAAAATCAAGCCACTTGCTAAAATCAACCAGCAATAAGTGCACACATGCAACTGGAAAAAAGAGAAGTCTTCTCTACCGACTGCACCCTTCACTCACTTAGCAGTTGCCTTGTTAATTAACTGGAACAATGCTTTTGCTGAGCCTCTGTAAGTGGCGGATGGTGTTCATGAAAAAAAAACATCTGACAAAAATCTGGCATATGCATGTCTAACACTTCGACTGACCTCTGTCTATCCGCACAGACCTCCCCCCTATGATCCTGACAGAAGATTATCAGGAGTATGCAGCGGTGCAGGGGAAGAGTGTTGTCATGCACTGCAAGGTCTTCAGCTCTCCGCCCTCCACCATCTCCTGGTGAGCGATCCCTCCCACCCTCCTCTGCCACACAGAAGCCCAGCCAGCCCTGTGGAGAATAGACCTGTGTTACACAGGACCAGATGGTCATCAAATTTGGTCATGGAACAGTGCTATTGACAAAGTTTTTAACCTGTCAGAATAAGTGGGTAACGTGTAGTCTGTGAGCTATGGATTCCTTGCAGGATAAAGCTGTTTGCCAAACAGGTTTTGAAAGGATTCCTTTTCTGCTCCCAGCTGAGTGACACAATGAGTAACAGCTCTGCAGTCTGAACATTTAAAGATCAGCAGCCATTAAAGGAGAGCTGTGGTACAAAATTAAAATTCAATATGTTTTATGATATGTATTGAGTACTTACATGCGCAGTTGAGCATTCTGAAGTCGGTGTCTGTAAGTGATCTGACAGCAAACTGTAGAATAAAGCAAAAGAAAAATGTAATGAGAAGCTCTGGATGGTAGTGTTTTTGACTGGAGGTGACTTGGTTCTAGGCATACACAGTATAGCTCAATCATACGCATAAATACTTAGGATACATATGAAATGTATCCTATCCTTTAATAGACTTTTCAGAGGACAACAGAGATTTTTAAATTCATTTTACAGCAGTTTCATTTGAAATATTAATTGTTTTGAGCCACATATGGTTTGCACATCTGAGATGTGCATTGAAATGGGATTTTGGTAAAAAGCAACATAAATATGAATTTATGCCTAGATAAGAAGGACAATCAGAAAAAAATCCCATTCAAACTCTACGAAGGACCATTTTCTTCTTTCATGAAACATCATGAATAACCATGGGATGTGCATGCTGCATGGCCTCTTGTTCAGCATTTATAAAGTAAATAGAGAAATTTGAGAATGAATGCACACATTATTATGTAGGTAAGTCACAGCCTTCATATCCCATAGGACCAAGGATGACACTACAAATTCTGTAGAGGGCCCCAGAGTCACTGTTCATGAGAATGGCTCATTGGAGATCCACAGTGTTGAAAAGGAGGACATGGGACAATATTCTTGTTTCGCTACGAACACTGAAGGCAAATTTGCCATCACTGCCATCTTGGATATAAAAGGTAAAAATAAATAGATCACGCTGAGTTATTTTTTAAAAGTATAGTCATGTTGAATGGTAATGTTAAGAAAAAAATGTTGTTAACACAGCTGACTTGTTGGCCCTGTCTCAGATCCTACACGAATAGTGGAGCCACCTCAAGACCTGCGCATTTTGAGAGGCACCACCGCCCAGTTTTCATGCCAGGCTGAATACGACAGGTCCTTTCGAGGTGACCTTGAAATACTGTGGCAGAAAGATGACGCAGAGATAGTTTTCAACCACACTGAGAATGCTGGGTAAGGTGCACCATTCATCACGGCACTGTAGTTTCAATCCCACTGGGATTATGCCATGATCTCTGGGATTCTGCCCCGAGCGATCATTGCGTGCATTTATCTCCGTATGGGTAGGTACCTTGTGGAGGACGGGATTTTGCAGATCATCAACGTGAGCCATAAAGACCAGGGCAAGTACGTGTGCATAGCCAGAACCCCACTGGATGAGGACACAGCCTCTGCACAGCTCATTGTGCTTGGTAAGTAACATGTGCAGCACATACATAACATCTGTGCAACATCAACGAGCTATGCAAGGGGAATCAATGCTCAGGCATCATTAGATCTGATCTATACTAGACCATTCAATACATCAGAGGACTGCTCTCCTCACTGTTCATTACATTGGCCTTCTGCAAAACAGTACACTTTTCGACCCCCAAGAGATCTGCATTACACATCAGTGTACAGGTAACCAGCGATAACGTAGCGCAACACAACCTACCATAGCACAACAAAACAACAGTACATCAGGTCCACATCATTGTATTCAGCGCATCAGATAATGGCTTCTTCCTTTGCTGTTCAACCCCCTGGGTAATCTACAGAACACGTTACTGCAGCGATCACTAGGGATCTACACAATGCTATACCGTGTATTACCGTAGGGATATTGACACATCAGCAGATCAGATCTGCACTACAACATACAATGCTCTGAACCAAACTTGGCTCATGTCTGTAAACATGTAAGAGCTGTCATCCCAGAGTTTAAACTGTGTTCATGTCTATACCTCCACGGATTTGCCTTCACTGTATGGTGATAGAAACCATGGGTGAGCATGGAGGTATTCAGTCACAACTGGCTGTCTGGATTTCACCTGCAGTAGAGGTGTCACATTGTTATGTGTTGTTGTTATGTTGGGTCAGATGTCCCCGATGCCCCAGAGGACGTGACGCTGTTCGAGCATAAGAACAGGAGCGTGAAACTGAAATGGATCCCTGGGGATGACCACAACAGCCCCACAAATGGTAATGAGACCTCTCCGCTGACCTTGCTGAGAACAGGCCCAGGACAGCATGTAGAGCGGCAAAAACTCCTGTTTTAAGGTCTATGAAAGACTAGCAACAGTGATACAAATAGTATTGACATTTCATTTGTGTTTGATAGTGCGGTTTAATGTGGGCAAACAATTCCATAATTTCTATTTGTCAGTTTTGTTTGACATTGTCAGTCCTTCCAAGCACCTTTTTTGTGTATTGCTTCCTACACTTTTTACAGATGACCTGTAAGAACCTGTCCTGGCCCACAATAAGACGGCCTTGCAAGGTTGTCTGGTGGACATTGATCTGTGGCTTTTGTTTGAACAGAGTTCATTATCGAATATGAGGAGAACCAGTGGGAGCCGGGGCGGTGGAAAGAACTGCTGAGGGTTCCAGGAAACCATGCCTGGGCGCTCCTCAAATTGCATGGCCATGTCAACTACCAATTCCATGTGTCTGCTGTCAATGCCATTGGGAAAGGAGCACCCAGTGAGCCGACAGAAAGATACAGGACTCCTCCCACAGGTCTGGAACATGCCCTGGTCATCACTTACAAACTGTCTGTATGCTGCTATTTCTCTCTGTCTCCCTGTATAGCCCAGCATGATTTGGCTTTGAATTGCATTCAGAGATTTGTGTTTTTACTTCATGAGATGGCTCAAAGTTGCCTGCTGCAGAAGGTACCTGTATATTACAGTTAATATTGTATTTGCTTATTTGTTGTTTGTATTCTGTAATGTTACTTCTAATGCTCTGAAAGTCACTCTGGGTAATGGTATCTGGTAAATGGATGTATGAATGGGTAAATGAATTAATGAACAAACAAATGAATAATCCCGTATACTATCAGCAGTGTCATTGATGCCCGTTGCAATTTAAACTTCATATCCTAAAGGGTCATTTAGATCTGTCTTTGTAGGGCCCACGTATCAAAGGACATTTTTTTCACAAATAGATCCAATACTAACAAAACCCATATTTCTTTGCTTTTATAGCTCCAGACAAGAACCCTGAAAATATAAAAATTGAAGGTCATTTGCCCCATGAAATGGATATTATCTGGGAGGTAAGAAACACTGCATGGTCTTTCAAACTGACTTTAGCTGACCACAACTGCCAAAATGACCCAGTTTAGTGTAGAAGTGAGAGAAATTCTATTTTTAAAGGTAAATGTCTGTTGATTTGTTTAATTGTGTCTTGGATGCAAAAAGTTCAAAGTCTAGATAGCCTCACTCCTGGTCCTTTATATTTCTGAATTTAACTTGTATTGATGTGCCTAAGAAGTGGAATTACTTTGAAACCCATCCATTGTAGAACTGAATAAAATGAGGAATGACAGGCAATAAAAAGCAAGTTTTACATGGATTCATTTCCATATTATTGTAAAAAATAGGCCAATTATTCTCGATCTTCTGTTGTAAGGAGATGGGCCAGAGGCCAGGAGTTTTGATAGGTCTCTCATTGTTAATGTTTTGCCTGTATGGATAATTGTCTTTTATTGTCCAAAGTTACTCTGTTGCAAGAATGTCTCATCGCTGTATTCTGTTACTTGGTAACAGAATAGCTCAGTGCCAATTACACTTCCTGGATAAAGAGAACACGAGGGTTTTTTTTTCCCAGTTTTTGCTATCAATCTTAATTCCCACCTTTTATTTTTTTCTACCTTTTTAATTTGACAAACCAATATGTGAACATGATAGACACCTAATTAGCTTTTTGGTGCTGTATCTAAGGATGCAAAACATAATACACAGGGAATATGTGAACTGCACCAAATCTACCCTCTTTTGCAGGTGATATTTTTTAAATGAGGGCTAAACTTAGGTGTCTAAAAATTGTGAAAACAAAAATTGTGAACACATTTTTCATTTGTTTATTGTTTGTTCTCTTACTGGCTTATTCATTGATCAATGGAATGTCATAAATTCCCTTAGCCACTGCTTCCCATCGAGCACAATGGCCCTGGTTTGGAGTACAAGGTGAGCTACAGACGCCTGGGTGTAGACGAGGACTGGAAAGAGCAAGTGGTCAAAAGGCATTCCTTCATTGTGAAGAACACCCCCACCTTCGTCCCTTATGAGATAAAGATCCAGTCTCACAATCACCAGGGTTGGGGACCGAAGCCCAAAGTGGTGACAGGCTACTCAGGGGAGGACTGTAAGTACCAGAGCCTGCATGTCGTTCCTATAGGAATACTATGCCGATGGGTCACAGTATCCTCTGTACTGCAGAGCGCTAAACACTTTCATTTAGCTTTACTGAATTTAGTTTAATTATGTAATGTTTCAAGGGAAGGATGAGCGCAGACACATGCATGCACATGCACCTGGACATGCACAAACACTGGTATACGCACACACACACACACACGTTTCAGTTCACTTTTTAATGCTCTGGTTTACTGCCTTTTGTCAAGCTGTTTGAAAGAAAACTGCGCAATGAACTTGTGTCTGTTTATCATTCCCCACTAATGTTACTCACAATCTACAGTTGGTTGTGTTCTGTACCTCTCACAGTCATCATGCACAGGGTAGAACTCTATATGTAAAGAACTGGGAATTTACAACCTGAACCAAAAGCTCCCATCTGTCACGGAGTGTTTACTATGTAATAATGTTCCCTGTCCCCGCTCACTTCACTTTTGTCACCATACAAGCCAAGCACAGAAATGCGTGGCCTCAATTGGCCTTAGACCAACAGCGAACCAATCGCCGAGGGCACTCTTTTTCAAGAACAGCAGCAGCCGTTTCATAATATTGGTCGTTTGGCTTTACTGGGGTTATCTGACACAGTGGAGCTTTATTCTTGAGGGATTCTGAACATCCATAGATTGACACAGATTGCCTGACACAAATTCCCTGACATGACTGATGCATTGTGTTGCAATTCTCCCGTTCTAAACTACGTTCTTGCTCTCAGTTTTCTTTTGGAGTTGCCCGCAAGGTGTTATCTCAGGTTATTGCCTCTCCTTTTCCTGTAGGAATGTTTCCGATAGATAGTGTTTCCTCCTCCTCATCCGACGCAGCTTGCTTGTTAAATGCATTGTTTAATCTCCTTCTGCTATAGCAGTGTGTTTGTTAGAGCAGTACTCCTTGTGTCCTCCGCTTAGATGTGATACGGCTCTGCTTTTGAACTGCATTTCAAAGGTGTCTGCTTTTTTGTAGCTCGTGTGTGTAGTGAGACTCCAGATACACTGGTGAAGCATATACTGAGTATACTGAAGTCTCTTTAGTCATCTCAGAACAAGCAAGCTTTAGCATGCTTTTGTTGTGTCCTACTTGCTATATGCACATCGTAGAATTAAACACAGGAACATACATTTCTTTGGGTACACAATACTGGGAATGAATGCCAGTGCATGTTTTCTCTATACTGTTAAATTCATTACCCTTGAATATTAAAATTGAATCTTCAGACTTGATTGATTGTGATGTGAGTGCATTTTGCTCCTGCAGTTCCTGCTGCAGCCCCAGATGATGTAGCTGTGGAGGTGCTGAACAGCTCCTTGATCAAGGTCAGCTGGACGCGTGTTCACAAGGACAAGCTGCACGGGCACTTGGGAGGATACAGGGTAATGCAGTACTTCAGTCCAGTGCTTTTTCTACACTGGCAGAAAAGGAGACACCCTGTCCTTGTTCTTCATTGTGTCTCCTGCCTCCCTTCGGTTCTCAAAGGGATCCTTTGCTCTCTGTTTCTGTCTCTGTGTTAGTGCCCGATGCGTCTGTTGATCATGCATGATGGTTTCACAGCATTTCTTAGATGTTTTCTGTTAAAGTTACCGCGCCAGTAAAACCTCATAGCAACATTGTGAGGATGTTTCGTGTCTTACTGCATGCCCTTCCCGATTCAGGTCAACTGGTGGAGGCTACGAAGCCTGTTGAACTCGGAGAACGTCCATGGGGAAAAGCAGTCACTAACATTTCCTGGGGACAGGAATCATGGGATGGTCCCAGGCCTGAAGCCTTTCTCTGAGTACAGCCTGACTGTCATGGCTTTTAATGGGAGGGGGAACGGTCCCGGTAGCCACCCTGTCACCTTCAGGACTCCAGAGGGAGGTAGGAGAGCAGGAGGCTTTGAGGACACAAAGACATACTGAACAGCTTAATTACACCAAATGCCCAACCAGTGTATGTTGTAACCCTTGTAACCTATTAACCACGTTCCATCTGTTGGCAGTTCCTGAGAAAAACCCTATTCTGAGGGCCACCAATGCCCAGAAGGATTCCATCACACTGGTCTGGGCACCTCCTCTGGAAGCCAACGGCATCCACACAGGGTACCTCCTACAGTACCAGCTGAGTATGTGCAGCCCCCAGCCCATTTCAGCCCTGCTTTGAGTGATTACACATTTCTTTAACATTCACAGAAACCCAGCCTCAGGGGCTGTTGTCAGCCATGCCTGGATCTCACTAGGCGATACCATTGTACCACGGCACACTGCGGAGCACTCTGCGCCAAACGCAGAGATCAACGGCTTCAAGCCAGCAGCTGATTTTCAACAGTTACAGTGCACTACAGTCAAAAATGGCAGCATAACATGTGGCACAAGAGAGCAACAGCATGTAATCAGCACCAAGCCTTGGACTAGGAGGGCATGAGCCCTGCACACAGTAGGAAAGCAGTATCTTAGACAGCTGGAAGAGTTGGCTGGTACCCATTGTGGCTGCTGCTGGTGGCTTTGCAGTTCCAAGCGCACCGAGTGCCACAGAGAAAACATGATGCTGTGGCAATGACAATGGGCTTTCAGCACACTGAGTATCCTTATCTACATAAAGTAGCAGCAGCAATAATGACTCAGTATAGGACATAACAGCCAATGAAATCTCTGTCAATGTCTCCATACTGCCAGAGGCCTCTACAGGGACCAGATCATGTTGACCTCATGCCTAATTACTCATTAGCTCAACAGACACTCTGTCACAGACAAGTTCCTGTCAATTATTTAGATGAATATGCTAATCTCAGCGTGTGAAATGACGTCATTGACATCTTTGATCCTGCTGTCGCACACAAGGGTGTGGTGTCAAACTACATTCTATGAGATAAGCCATTGTCTTTGTCCAATCGTTGTGAAGTGTTTGAAGTGTGGTTTTTGAAGTCCCCTTGAAGGAAGTCATGTGTGAAATGTTGAAGATAATGCAGGCAGCTGTCAGTGTGGCACCGGCATCACCAGAGGAATTGAACGCAGCTGTGCAGCTGTTCACAAGATAAACCCAGCTCCAGAAAAGGGCTTGCAAAGTTAATATTTCACAAATTTCACATAACCCTACTGTAACATTGAAGGCTTGTTTCATCGCAAGGGAGTTAAGTCAGCAAGGTGATGCTGGCAGAATGTGTGTACTATTTGAGTGATTTTAACCTCTCCTTGCTAATCACTGCTAAGTCTGGGTCATACTTTCTTACTGACATTGGAACAATGTGCGTATTATCCCTCCATTTAGCTTAGCTCATTCATTTCCCGGCGCTGCGGTATAACCGTGGTGTGGAGCGTATAATAATAGCATATATTTTCATGCACAGTCAATGACACTGCGGACGTAGGAGAGATGCACACTGTGAACATCACCAGTCCCAACACAAGCAGATGGGTGCTGGAGAGCCTGGAGCCTCTCAGCAGGTACAAGTTCTACCTGCGATCCTGCACCAGAGTGGGCTGCGGTCCCCCAGTTAGTGAGGAGGGCTCCACCGTTCTGGAAGCACGTAAGTGACAGGGGATATGATGGCTTTTGGAACGCAGGAGAGGGCGTACATCGGGGAGGGAGTGTGGGGGGTGGGGGGGGGTGGGGGGGGCAGTCTGGGGGCGGGGTGGCCCAGAAAAAAACAGGGAACGTACGTGAGGGTTCCTATCCTGCCAAGCTTTTGATATTTCTGTCCAAGCATTGCTTTATGGCTAGGAACCATCATAAGGGTGTGTGACTGGGCTTCATTTATCATTGTCAGGAAAGAACAAGTGCCTATTGATTTGAAAGTGAAAACCAGCCACAAAGCAATTGGTTGGAGAAGCAAAAAAAGACCTCTCGGTCAAGGAAACCACACATTTTAATTTATTTATTTATAAATGAAGAAATAGTAAAATAAAATTTGCATACAGTGTACATTTTGAATATATTAAATGTCAGAAATGTTGATGCTATTCTTTTCAAATGTGTAATTTTATACTACTTCAAGGAAGATACGTACAGAAGAAATATATCATAACACATTTTGAAGATGAAACCATAAATTGTTCTAACTGGAAAACGGAAATTCAATGTATTCATTCTGAATATCACAATTTCAAATGGATTTTTTATATGAGCACATTGCTGCTCAAACAAAATCAACCTCATCGATACTAGAATTTCATATGTCTGTGCATTTTAAATTGTCAAAATAATTAATGAAAAAATTCCTTTTAGGAGTTTAAAAACCTTGTTGCTTCAGGCACATATGAGACAGCCCAGTACCACAAATGCCATATATCTGGCTGACAGTAATCTAGTTCTGTTATTCTATAATATTTTGTGCTTGATTTCATACAGTACCGCATTCATACCAAATCTATACATTTCATAAGCAGTGTTGATATGCCATGATATATAAGCAATTCAGAAATTACCTCGCATGTTCTGTGTTTTCATCCTCTTTGTTATCTGCTCTTGATGGTTTTGGCTGAGTGCTTAGTGTGACTTGGAAAGCAAAATGTGACTCTGGCAAGAGACAGAGGAATGGTAGTGAGCCCTGCCTTTCTGACTGTCTCCTTGGTGATGCATCACGTTTGCTCTTCTCTCTTTCTGAAGATGTCTCTTCTTCTACAGCTGTGGCACCTACTGTCGACCTCAGTATGTAGATACCTCTTTCTCTGGAAATAGAATGAAACAGTCACAATGTCTAACATTTGCTAACTATAATTTCACTAATTATCTCCTCAGGCATTGTGAAAGTACAAAAAACAAAAAATCAAATCCATGATTAATTTTCCAAACTTTTCACATCTGATGTGAAATAAAGTTTACACTATAAAAAACAACCTTTGCTTTGTAAAAACTCATGTTTGAGTTTTGAGTATGCCTGCTGGAGGAATTATTCCAAAATGAATTTTAGTAGACATAGCTTAGTCATAGTTTGTAAATTCCTTGGAAGTACCTTGTCCTTGGCTCTAGCACCCAGTCAGAACTCTTTGTGGTGCAGTAACTATTGCATTAGATTGCTCAGTAGTTCAGTAGATTAGATGATTCATTTATTACTAACATTTATAAGTGAAGTGTTCCCTGCTGTTTTGCAAACCTATAAATGTATGTATGTGTTGAAACTTAATTGAGTTAAACCACTATTAATAGAATTAGAATTACAATTGAAACCTGCCTCATTATCACTCCTAATGAATGCAGATGAGATCTTGGATAAAAGTAATGGAATGCTATTTGTTACTGATCACTGTACTGTACAGTTGCCCATTGGGTCTCATTTGATTTGTGCCTGTGGTTATAAACTAGTGAACGTCTAGAGGATGTGCTACAGGCTGTGTAGCGCTACATGTCTACATTTAACAGAATAGGAGCAGAGGTGTGTGCTGTTCTGCTGGAGTGATTAGCAACCTGCTGATGGCTCCATGAGGGATGAGTTCAACAAGCGGAAAGTACACTATGTTATCTGGGGAAAAGGACAGACCCAATGTAGATCTCTGAAATCCTCGGGCAGGCAGACTTCTACTACATAACGTGATCTGAGGGTGAATTCAATTTTTTTTCCCCATAGACACAATGGTATGATTGGTGGTTGTATTTCTGACCATGGATTAGAAATCAAACATTTGACAAAAAGTTTTATAAACACTTTAGTGGAAAAAATATAGGCTTTATAGGCTTTAGTGGAAAAAAGCAAAGTTTTCGGTCACCTTTTCAGATCTTTTGTTTACGTGCTCATGGGCAAATACATATTTATACAAAAAAACATTCAGTGCCATTAAAATTAACTGTATTGATTGCTTCAATGGGTCTGCAATTGCCTTTGCTGGCTGCTGTGCTCCCTTGCCCTCAGCAGTGAAAAGCTCTTCACCAAATCATTATCTGACATGAATACCGACTATTTGTAAAAGACATCTTCAGTAATAAATCCAGAATAAAAAGGTAGATATAATCAGTGGTTTTCATGTACTTTTAGTCATTTTTATAGAACATTGAGGCAGATGAAAGTTAAATAAACACATACAGTACCAGTCAAAAGTTTGGACACACATACTCATAGAAGGGTTTTTTACTATCTTCCACATTTTAAAATAATAGTAAAGACATCAAAACTATGAAATAACACAAATGTAATTATGCAGTTACCAAAAATGTGTTCAACAAATCAAAGCTGTCTTATATTTTAGATTCTTCAAAGTAGCCAAAATATATATATATATATATATTTTTTGGAAACAAATTCATACTTAGGCATCATATATTTGTGTAAGAAACAAATTTCAAGCGTTTAAGCATAAGATTAAAATGTTTTTATATGCATATTTCCCATTATCTCAATCAAGTGTGTCCATACTTTTGACTGGTACTGTCCTTCGTCACTGGAAACTATTGATTTCTCCCTCAATAGTAGTCACTGATGAGGAAAAAACAAAAGGGATTAAATTTAACATTCAGTGTGTTATTCATGAAGTCTGTCAGAGAAACATCTGTCTCATCATTGTTAATTTATCTTGGTAGTGCCAGTTGGATATACTTTTTGAAGCCTTTAGTGTTTCTCTCTGAGTATTTCTGAATAACCTAATTCTTCTCATGTGTGTGTTGTTTTAGTAATTATACAGGCTTTTTCTTCCCATTTGATAATGATGTGAAGTAGACTACTAACACTGAGTGCTAGTGAATGCTAGTTTATGCTTACTTGTCCAAGTAGTTAGATTTTTCATGCACATACTAAAAACGTAAACCCTAATCCCTCTCTGAAATCAAATAATCTCAAGGTCTCTCTTCCTTTTCAGGGCAGTCCTCCACACAGCCCTCTCCAAGTACCCCCATATCTCCTGTGGCCAATGCCACACTTTCTTCTTTAGGTATAATGTTACATCTAGATGTAGTAATTGTCACTTTATAGTGCTGTATATTAAGTTAAACAGAAAAAGTGACCATATTTGCATGCCTGGGGGATTTCAGTCACCCTCCCTTATGAGCTAACTCTTTTTGCCACAGGCTCCCTCCAGTGGCTAATTTGTGGCACTAATCAAGCAGCACTACCTTACATGGGCTACAGCTAGGATTGAGTTAACTTTGATATGGTAAACACTAGTGTAGTTTATGAACAGTGTTGATCAGGAGACAAAGCCATGGACACAGTCCTCCATGTGTACATGTATATCCAATGTAGCATTTGTTTCTGAAATATACTCACATACAGGGAGACAGAAAGGCACACTGATGTACAAACGTACAGACTCAAATGCAGGACCCTCAGGGCAAGGGTAAACATGTCTGTTTCAATAGCACAATGCCACATTAAGAAGGAATACTTTTCAAATCAAAAATATTAAGAGAAAAATACATTATGTCCCCTTTGGGAGATTATTATTACTATTTTTAGATACCAGTGTCTGTATTTTTATTTATTTATTTATTTATTTATTTATTTTCTCCTTCTGGGCATCATTGTTAAACTGAAAATCTCATCAGCTATCCCCAGGTCAGAGGATATTCTGTTGTAATGCGCTGGGTGCAGATGTGCTGATATTATTCTCAGGGATTCATTTGCTGGGCCTCAGCATTCCCCTGCAGGCTGACACATTGACCCGGGGGTCACGTAACAATTCCGCATCGCAATCAAGTGAATAAATAACAACAGCGAGAGGGGATGGAGGAGCGTCTGCCACATCAGAGGCATCTGAGTTTGAGCTGCCCTCCCTGGGTGCGAGCATTGACAGGGAGGATAGAATTAGGTGGAGCTGGCTATAAGTGGATAAGTAGGAGCTGTTGAAGGCTGTAGATCAGAATATCTCAGTGCTCTCAGTGCTCCTATTAGTGAAATTCCCTGACATTGGAGAGCCATCCTTCAGAATGTGTCACTGGGCTGCTCCCTGCTGTGGCTGCAGATGCTTTTTGCGGGATTTAATACCAGTCGGAGCAGGGGGATGACAAATGCGCCAACCCAGGGATATTTTTAGTCCCAGTCCTGTGTCGCACGTTCAACAACTCCCATAGACTCCAGGAAACTAATGATGAGTTTAATCGCCATGGTTACAATATCATGCATACGCATCATGTCTGTCACATGTGTCCACATGTTTGAAATGGAATGTAGTGTAGTGATGTGCCTGGAAAAGTAGAGCACTGGTCTGAGATGTGCTATATATGCAATGGGATAACTGTAAAAATGGAATGCTTGTTAACCTCAAGGAAATGCCTTGATATTTAGGAGGATTTGCTGTACCTTTCATACAGACTAACTCTGAGCTTGAGCTTGCCAGTTTCCTGAGCTTGAGCTTGCCAGTTTCTTTAATTTTTTTTTTCATATATTAACATTTTCTGTTTTGGTTCATATTACATTGCTAAAAAGGTTAAAAATACGAACAGGCATCGTTGTTGCATGTCCCTGTTTTAGAAAGCATTGTCTACAATATGCATTGTTGGCACTATTGTAATAAGTGCATACGTATTTATACTTACATGTTTGCACTATAAAAAGTGCAGAATGCTGAAGTGTCTGGCTGCAGACAGGTGTATCTGTTTAAAAATATATAGCCTTGGCCAGGCGATTTTGTCCTTGGTTGTGACATCCCTGAGCATAATTCCAGCCCCAACCCCAAACTCAACAAGCTAACTCAAGTAGTTATGAAATCCTACGCGGGGACAGAAGACTAGCATTGCTCATGCTACATTCAGTCAAAGAGTCCTTTCAATTTAGTTAAATTGGGGAGAGAACAGTCATTGCTTAATCTAACCCTATCCCCAATCCTACTAAACCCCAACCTGATTAAATTTGCGGAGAATAGCTAGAAGGAAGTGACATCCATGGGCAGGGTCATTTGCTCAAAGTATTTGGACAGATGTGCCTCTGGCATTCACAGCAAGCACGTACTCTGACCTTTGGCCAAAAGAACCTCATGCTGCTGATGAAAGTTCTTTGTGGGTGGCTGTACTTTCTGTGGTTGTGGTTTCTATCTCCTTTTTACTAACCCTCTCTGCCCCTTCTCTCCTCTCTCATCTGTCCATCAGTCCCGATCCTGTACAATATTAGCTCTTCCGTTAGTGACAACTTTGCAAAAATCAGCTGGATTCTGGGGAACGAGCAAAAGGAGACAGAGTTTTATGTTGCGTATATGAACAACCGTAAGCTAATCTTACTTCTTTATATTTGGTTATATACAGTAGTAGCATTATTAATTGAAGTGAGCACATTGTATTTTTACATGGTTTTATGTACAATCAAAGATACATTTTAAAATACAAGATTGACAGCTGTCTTCAGCTTAGTTATATTTTGTAATTGAAGCGTGCATATATATGATTACATGATAACAACATGATTATCCAGATGTATCTAAAAATAAAAGTTTAAAGTTAAGCATAAGCATTTTCACAAAATAGAATATTTTGGATAGTGTGTCACATCACTAACGTTCCCCGATTGTGCACCTTCTGTAGGTAAAGGTAACTGGAAGATTTCAGAGGCAGTAAACACGTCTAAGAGTTTCCACATCATTGAGGGGCTCGAACCTGGGACTGTGTATACAGTGCGGCTTATGACTAAGAACTGGGTTGATAATTCTAGTATTTTTGAAGATGTTATCAGGACCAGAGGGACAGGTGAGGAGACACAGTCTTCAGAACAGGAAAGGAACCCCAAAACAAAACAAACCAAAGCCTGTTATTATTTAAAGAAATTCTAGTATCCATATGTAGAAATTTCCTGTTGTGCAGATAAGATTTGGGATATTGAATAGATAGTTGGTGGCACTTCCTTTCAAAACCATGTGACATAGAGTGAACTGGAATATTGCATTTGAAAATATTGGGTTTATCTGTATTTCAGTGATCTTTTCTGTAACGGTAAAATTACAGACTTCATATCTATGTAATTGTATGCATATACCAAGAACACCTTATAAGTACACCGTATTACATATTACTTATGGCATTTGAAACTGTCAGCATTGAATGTAATCAAACATGAGTGCCATGTGACATAATAGATGCTTGAGTCAGTGAGGGAGTAGGGTTTTTTTCAGTTTCTTTTGTAACAAATTATGGTGACCTGTGATCTGTATGATGGCATGCAACTACTGTGGAAGTACAACTTTCTGTTATTCATTACTGTTTAGATATGAGGAGTATGCTCAGTATGAGCCATCTTGAAAGGTTTTTGACATCCCTCAATCGATTAATCAGGAAATACATTTTGGGCTCTTGATATTACCTGCTCTATTCAAGTACCAGATAGCTGTTTGCATTCAACATTACTTATTGCATATTCATGGTACTGAGATGTTGTCTGATAAGGTTGGTGTTATAACCCAAGTGTTTTGTTCTTGACAGGATTGGCCAGCATACATGGTGGAATATCTACACAGGGCTGGTTTATCGGGTTAATGTGTGCGGTGGCCCTCCTCACTCTTATCGCGCTAATCGCCTGCTTCATCAACAGGAACAAAGGGGGGAAGTATTCAGGTAAGTAATCGCACTATCATACCACACCTGGCTACCTGTGAGTGCTGTCCACTTCCTTCTTTTGCAGTAGTCCTGTGCCCTTTTTCAGTCTAGACTTTCCATTTCTCTGCGGTATCAACACTGATATCACCAAAAGCCAGGCTGAAACTGGGTCTTTATCTCTATGAATAGCCTACAACAAATTACTCTCTGACCCAGACTTCATTAATATGGACACCATCTCCTCTTCACCTGCTTCTCTTCACTTTTTTTTCCTTTGGCTTTTAAGTGATAGTGATATGGGGATTTGTAGTGTTTAGCATACAATGCAATTGCAATTAAATATATATATACATACACACGTCTTATACATATGTATATATATGTACACTGGAATATTTAAAAGGTGTAAGTATGAGGTGGGTTTCAATTACAAACAGAGCTATATCTATATTCTCCACACAAGATAAGCAGTCTTTTGCCGTTGATTCCTTCATCCAGGGGAACAGAGCAGAAACACGGTAGTGATTAATAGCATTAGTCTCCATTGGGAGGATGTGGAGCCTTACATTTTGTTCCAGCCTTAGCTGCTTTCTTTTTTTGCGGGTTCCTGGGCCCCTGTGTTCCTCCCACAAAGATTATTTCCTGCCGTGTCAAGCAGACAGGCCCAGATCACACGGCTTTGTTCCTCTGCCTTTACCTGGAGCCTCCTCCAGCTCTTCCTCTGCCTTTCGTGTTTGTCTCTCAGACATTAGAATTCAGTTGCACAAAGGCATGCTGGTCTCTGACCTGCAAGTGCCATTGACATGACTTGCTGAATATTTCATTGCTGCGGAATTTCCATGAAGTTCTCAGATACTGTTTTAATCAAGGACATTTTTAATCAAGCCATTTTTTCATCTGAAACCTTTTAGGTCTGACAGTTTTAACACAACAGTTCTTTGAAATAATTACATATGATGCTGGAGTTATTAAAATAAATAGTTCACAAGACTTTTGCCAGAACTGGAAAGATATGTCACGTAATCAGAAGAACGACATATGGTAAGGACTAAAAAAAGCACAAAAAGCGTCAGTGTATGCCTTGTGCATGATTGCAACCTGTAAAGGTATTATCAAGGAGCGTGTCATATGAAAAAATATGAACTTTGAAAATATATTTATTTGTTTTGTGTTCCCCATTGTATTATCTTCCTGAAACGTGAAACTTTATAATTGTACGTAATTAATTTCAAAGTTCATCTTGCATCTCCTGTTTTACTGAGCAGTGAAAGAGAAGGAAGACCTTCATCCAGACCTGGAGTCCCAGGGCATCAACGATGACACTTTTTGTGAATACAGGTAAAGATTTCCCACCTCATCACTCCTGTATGTATTCAAGGGTTTAAAAAAAACAGTGCACTGTATTTACATAACCCTGTTTCTGCATTTCTTTCAACCTGAAAGCAAACCTCGTGTGCATGAGTTTTACAAGGACCCTCACGGGCATCAGTGTTCAAGACACATTATGGGCTGAGTGACATCTGGACGTAGGTAGTAAACAAAAGCGGCCAGTGCGTTCTTGTTTACGCATTAGTGACGATGTGGTGTCACTGTATTTAGTGCTTCGCAATTAGACGTGGTGGTAGTGTGCATTAGGTTGAAAAGCATCATTGTTCAGTGCTTATTATTTGCTTTTTGGATAAGAGGTCACCCAACGCGCAGCAGGAGGCTGAAAAACAGTGCCTATAATCGAAAATGTCAGATCTCCAGGGCAGTATTATCTATACTTATTCCATTAATCCCCCAACAATCCAACTCATTAAAGCCTCGTTGAACGCGTCAGAGTCAGGCTAAAAAAGAAGAGCTCTGAGCAAGGCTTTGTGATGATATCATGGCTCAAAAGATGCCCTCTCTAGCTTCACTAAGATTCACTAAAAAAGTGAACTTCTCACCTTATTTGTGGTAACAGCACAGCACTCTATTGTACTTAGATTGGAAATGAATGTTGACACATTCCGAATGTGAAAAGAATGTTCAGCTCAGCTTTAAAAAGCAAGCTGGTTCACTGCCCTCAGTATGAAAACTTTTGTAATTAACAGTTACTGATGTGAAGTGCTCTAACTTGCACTCTGTTGTTGCATGCAGTGACAATGACGAGAAGCCACTGAAAGGAAGCCTTGAGTCTCTCGGTGGGGACATTAAAGCTGCCGACAGCGGGGACAGTCTAGTAGACTATGGAGAGGAGGATGGCCAGTTTAATGAGGACGGGTCGTTCATCGGCGAGTATGCAGGGCGCAAGGAGAGGGGATCCATGGAAGTCAAAGGAACGACTCAAATCACAGCCTGAGGGAAAGGGAACACAATCCATCTTTAGGACAACACTGTAATGCAATTTGTGGAAGGCAAAAAAGGAAATAAATGGCTTAATCTATGTGAAGCACAATTTCAAGTGAAAATTAATGTGTTCTTGTCAGCCACACTGCCATCTTGACTCTTTATGGCTCAGTGCCTGCATACTGTAACAGATTTGTGATCATTGACAAATTTATCTGTGGGTTGTTTTGTATTACAATAGATCACTTCAGACCTTTGAGTCATGACCATTTATTCAAATGCAGCAACTGTTTGTACTCCACTCAAATGTAAGAACAAAAACACACATATCCTGTCTTTTTTTATCTGCTATGCAGCCAGTTTTTTTTTTTTTTTACCCTCTACTTTCCTGTGCTCATTTTTCACTTTAAAGCATGCAAGTGTATGTGAATATATGAACTCAGCATTTTTCAGTTGCAGCAAATATTCTTAGTTTATATTTCAGAGGCAGGCATTAAATGCAATGTGTTATGTGTATAAAAGTTGTTTCCTACTAAATTATTCCCGTTAAAGTTACACACACTCAAAATTCTAGACAAGGGCTAAGTTGCTTGAAACCTTTAGAATATATACAATGCCTTTATACCACAAGTTTGAAAAGAGGTTTTAGTGTAGGCAAAGGATGATTTCTCTGAACAAGCAAGCAGGAATCAATTGGTCCATATAGTTTAGTTTGTGTCATTTTTGTTGTTAATATTTCGGTCACACTTTAAACAAAGTGTTGCTTATAAAGGCTTTATGAAGCTTACGTAAAGCCTTCATAAACACAACATAATGCCTTCATAAACCATACACAAGCAAATGTCATACTTCATAAATGGAGACATAACACCAAGAATGTCACCTAGCTAAAGGCTAAATGCCAGGTGACATTCTTGGTTATGTCACATTTGGTATAACGTGTTGTATAAGAAAGTGTTATGTCGTATGTGTTATGAAGTATGACATTTGCTTGTGTATGGTTTATGAAGGTATTATGTCTAGTTTATGAAGGTTTTACATAAGCTTCATAAAGCCTTTATAAGCAACACTTCATAGGGTGACCAATATTTTACTTTTACAAGGTTTATGTTATCTAGCTGTACATATTAAAGCAAACCAACCAGTGAAGGAGATTCATTTTTATTTGTATAGTACAAAGATTCCTTGGGTCCATTGCAATGAAATGAAAGAAATAGACTAAAATGGCAATGATTTTTTATTTAGTGTGTAGGTTTAAAGAGAAAAAATAATAAATAAGTAACTAGCATGCTATAGTTTCCATCTTATCAATTTAATTCCATTCCACCTACATAGCATGGGTAGTATCAGTTACATTCCTCAGTGTTGCATTATTTCCTTTGCAGAAAACTATATTACAGCCAGTACAAAAGCAATGCACTGCTTTATGATTGGCCTTTAAAGTATTATTATTATTATTATTATTATTATTATTATTACTACTACTACTACTGTTGTTGGACAAATCATAACTTTGTGGCTGGTCTAAGACTGAATTTTGATCTACAGCTGTTCTTCCTGAATTTGGGGACAAGTATAGTTTGTATCTAGGGTGTATTTTATTGCATTTTATTGTTCATTGCAGTTGACCCTTCCAGTTCTTTTTCTTTTTTTTTGGTTTATTTCAAAAAGCTAAATATTCATACCAAGGCCTCAGGAAAGGTAAAACATTACTTTAGAAGCTCCCAGATGCTTTATATGAGGGTAACTATGAATGGGATTATATTTGGTATTGGTACTTCATAACCAGATACACTCTGATTTTGCCATAATTGTTATCAGAGTCATAGTGCAGTGGTTAAACAGTCAACATGTAATTAAACTCAATCATATCAATATATGTCATTTGGAATTTCTGTTTCAAAAATAAGTTTGAACATGCATGGCAGTTTAAAAAGCTATGAACAACAACTAAAACACAAAAAAATATTTTGTATAGTTTTGGGAATAATAATAATAATAATAAAAAGACAATACAGTATTTCCCGTTGTCACTGCAAACGTCTGTGTTCAAAAAAATTGTACGTTTTTTTTTTCCTTATGTGTCTCACGATAGTGAGATGCTAACGGTTAGCACATATTTTTCCCCTGTCATTTTTTGGTCCGATAATGGGCATCAGGCAAACGTAAGTGGAACGAAAGGGTGCAGCTTTGTTAACGTAGACATGCTGTAAGTAGAGAATGGTGTGGTTTCTGGGGTTTGATGGTTCGTGCTGGTCCAAGCAAACACCGGTAACATGGTGCAGAAATGACAGGAAGCAGAGAGTGCAGGACCCCAGGGTGATTTGTCGTGTTGAAAATGCCATTGAGCTGATATGTTGTCAGGTGGGAAATATGTAAATACCACTTTATGTGTTTGGTGTCCATGATACAGCTTGGAATATGAAAGGGATTAAACACCTGTGGCGGTTTACTGTGTGCTGGATGTGCCAACAATTTCTAAGAGGAAAAAAGATCTTGTCTATCAAAAAAGTATCTAAGGAAATCTTTATACATGCATGATTGAAGAAAAGGTGCCCACTCACTTAATATGCTGTAATTCGGTTGACCTGGATGACAGCGTTCCTTTGTGGATAGAATAGCCTTTGTTACAGCTCCAGCTGAAGAGGAGTGATCGTGGGGGAAAGAAGGAGCATCGCAGACACTGGAAAACAAGATGGAATTCATTTCAGCGCTCTGCAAAGGAGGAAACATCCCTAGACAAGGCACTCTCAAACTATTTCATTTAAATTGCCTGGGATATTATAAATAATGTAAAATGCAGGTCAAAGAGTGCATTTTGCCTAGCAGGCCTCATGAAACCTTACTTTGCAGTACTGCGACAAATGGCTCCTCGAAATGCGGAAGAAAAATGGATGTACCCACATGATAAATCTCTACACGTGTCATCAGTTATAGGTGTACCAGACATTCAGGTCTGCTCCTTTAGAGTTAACTGTGATCACCTCCTCTGTAAAGAATATTCTTAATATAACCAAGTCATTGGTCATGCTCAGTAATAAGAAAACTATATGTGTCATGGATTATTGTGATGTAATCTGCTTACTTTCTGCACCTTAATGTCTATCATATCCCTTTTATATATGACTACATAGAATAGGACTGTGAACAAGAAAAGGATTCTGAAGCTATCAGCACAGCTATGTTCTGTCTTAAAATAAAAGTGCAGCAAGAAAACATAAATTACTTTTTAAATTTGAATTTAATCTGTTGCACATCGTTGGTCAAGAGGGAAGAAATACATTGAGTTTTAAACCAAAGTATGTTCTGTTTTTGTACTTGTAAAATAAACATTTTATCACTACCTTGAACTTGTATCAAGTTTAACACTGATCCATTTTATAGTCTAAATGTTGACATTCATTACATTGCAATGAAATTATCTTTAAATGAGGCTAAATATTGAAAAAAAAAAACATCAGTGTAATGTAGTACATGTAGTTTCATCATGTCTTTTACCTTGAAATGTAATGTGTTCTTGTTTTGAAGGCATTAAAAACACATTGCCAGAATGGGTCTTTTTTCTTATTTTATTAATGAAACATAACATTAACAAAGTAAAATCCATTCATCGAGTCCATTTCTGAACAAACCATTCCAGAGTACATAGTTAGTGTTATAAGATCTGAATATGCATTTAAGAGAGTATTACGGTGCTAAAAAATGATTAAATTTTGCATTATAATGATACCATTTCTTAAGGTAAAATCTGAGTAAATACACACTTGTGTTTACATGTGTTACTGAAATGCAATTCCATATGTATCTGTAGGTGTAATTAAAAGAAGAATGTCACATAACAGAGAATTAAACTAGTGGTAAGTCCTCAGAGTTCATAATAAAGGTGGGCTCACTTGTCATGCAGACAGAAAAATGTTCATCTCTGCAGGGCACTTTGTGTAAATCTGATGGAATGATCTCAGCCTAACAGACTTATTCTGCAAATGAATCGGTCCCCAGGTCTCCAAAGCCTGTCAGCAACTCACTTTGTATGAGTGCTTCATTCATCAACACATTTTTTCCCATATGCAGCAATTTTAAAAACTTATTCCCTGCATCTTTTTGTGTTCATCCCCTCAAAATCAGACAAAAGACAGAGCTGAAAGTGACAGGGCCGCTTTTGAAAAAGGTATTCACATGGGTACAGCTCTCTTCATGATGACTTCATATTCATATCCATTCATACGTATGTATGTACATACGGAGTGTATACAAAATAATGGAAACACCAAATGCCTCCTGCTGAAAATCCACTCCCCATTCTGTGTTCCAGAACTTCTCATAAATGTTCAATTATCATTAGATGTGGTTATTGGGGAGGCCAAGGAAGCTGTTAATGACTTCATCCTAGCATTCCAGTAATCACTCCTGAATCTGTTTAGCAGTGTTTATTGTTTATTGGAGGCATTATTATCTTAAAATATGGGAACATCTTGAAGAAACAATGTTTGCATCGTAGGGTGTTCATGATCACTTAAATCATATTCCTTGGCTGTAATTTTACCAGGCAGGGAAATCATCTGACCCCATGACTCTCTGATGGTTACCCATACTATAAGAGATCCACCACTATGTTTAACAGTTGTGAACAGGTTATATGAGTTGAAAGCTATCTTTGTTTTTGTTTTTTTTTTTGTTTTCAAACATAAATCAGATTTAATTCCAGATGCAGAAAAAAGAGTCACTAATACATCAAGGAACAACTAACACAGTACATCCATATTACTTTACTCTGCTGCTCAGAGGTCCAGGTTTTGTACTCATTATACCAGCTATGCATTGTTGCCCATTACAAGCAGTGTGTGAATGGCAGCCTTACCGTAAGTAGCAGCTTTGTGAAGCTCACAACATGCAGTTTTTGTTGAAGCTATGTCTTAGAGGTGTACATTCTGTCCTGTGGTAATTTTTGAGGCCATTGTTTTGTTTTTAGCAACTACTCCCTTAAGTGTCTGTCTATCCCTGTCAGTGGTCTTTGACTTGCAACCATTGTTCCTCTATCCTGAGGCAGTTTTTCCTTGTTTGGCATATGCTATCATGATTTTTGACACTTTTCCCCTTGACACATTAAATAATTTGCTGTGTCTAACTGACACACCTGCAGTTCGGACACCAACTATTTGACCTCTTTCAAAATCTGTGAGATCTTTCGTGTTACTTTAGAATCTAACATATTAAAGCATTAGAAACACATGGATAATTAATAATGATGATAATATGAATCACATGTGCAGATTCCTGCAATTCAATTGCTTCAAAATTAATCTTTGTTCATTTGGTGATTCCATTATTTTGTCAGTATATTTTGTCTGTATATATGTGTGTGTGTGTGTGTGTGTGTGTGTGTGTGTGTGTATAGCACAGTCAGACATGTAGAGACCACACATGCCAGATCTTCATATAGTTGCATTACTATTTAAGCAAGTAGAGTCACTGTGTTTCCGACCAGCTCCTTAAACGGCTTAATATGAAGAAAACATCACGATGGTCAGCAGAAAAGCGTAACTTAGATACAGCAGTCCCCTTTGGTTCAGAATTGGATATCCCTGAATGGTCCTGTTTAAGACTCAGTTGGGTCTAAGCTTTTACCAATCTGTCTTTCCTGAAAATTGACTTTTGATCAAACTGGTAATATCAATGGCAATTCAACATCTAAGTGAAAATAACGACTACTGATATGTGCCATCAGTCATTTTTTTGATTAACTGGGACTGTAGATAATCCCTTGTTTTTAGTAACTGAAGCATGTTTAAAACTTGACTAGAATGGTTGTCTGCAAACATTCTCGGCTAATCGAAGGACAAAACTTCAAGTGCTGTGACATCTCTGCTTATTGGAGAGGCCCTCCAGGATTGACATATCTAGCACAGGCAACAGTCCCTCTCTCTAACTTCTCACATCCAGGAATGTAGGCCATCCAGGACACACTCTGCTGGGCAAAGGAAAAAGCAGTCCCTATAGAGGGAGACAGATGGGGTGCAGGCTCCGCCTTTGAGATTGTTCCAATGTCCAGCAATGACAGGTTGTCAGGAAGGAAAGAATGTTTTACAGTTCACACACTGGGTGGTGCTTTGCTTTGCCCTGACACAAGCTCCTCCTTTAACTCATGCCCATTCTATATTACTGGCACTTTTATGATAGTCCGTAAACAGACCTCTTAATGCCCCTCGCAGTGGTTATACAGTTAATGTTTGAAATGGGTGCCTTTAATGAGGATTTCCACTAGTCCCAGGTGCCTTCTATAGGAATATCTCACACAGGATTTGAACCCAAAACCCTTGGTCATAAGGCTAGAGCCAAAGCCATTATTACCTCTGCTGCCATTTTCAGTGTACACTATTGCTTTCAATGATGCCCTGAAGACTCCATGACAAAAGTGTAATGTAACTCCAATATGTGAAAATATGTGTTTGACAAATATGGGACCAGCCATGAATCTGAAATAATTTCATTACATTGCAGTCAGAAATAATAGGGATAATATATAGCCTAATCTTTCTGAGGTCCAGCCTTTTTCTCCTGTTGATTTACTGCAGAAATGGAATGAAATGAGAAGTCATGCTTCAATGAAACATGTATACTCCACTGACACAAAGGGGTGGAGAGGCACGGCGAGTGAAATACTATTATTCAGATAAATAGAGTTAATTGAGCAAAACATGACCAGAGTTTATTGGACAATAAATCATCTTGCCTGTATTTCAGAAGAGCGATGCAAGGACTAGCTCATGTCATTTTTCTGTTGTTTTACTTTTAACGTTTTATTGGTGATAGTGTTATCCAGAATAAAACTGAGAACAATTATTTTAAATATGTACTTCAAAACAACCACTAAAAAAACAATAAGAACATGCATTCTAAAGTTATCTGTTACACAATACATTTCTAAAGCAGGTGATATGTATATTCATTATTCATTATGGTAGAAACGGAGAGATTTTAGGTCATTCATGTTTTGTAGGTATACATATTGAGTTACATTAAAATGGTGTTTGTCAATATAACTGCCCCTCATGCAGCAGACCCCATATTAATATTGTATCCTGTATCATGTTGACAACATCCAAGATTTTGACACACTTGTATTGATCAAATGCAATCAGTCAAGGTAAACGTCATACCAAAATTATTCCAAATACTGTTTTTTAATCTAACCTCATATGCAAGGTTAGATTGTCATTTGTTATGCTTCCTTTGCTACAGTCCTAACAATGCCAGCTGCATTTCTATTGTTAACATGGCCGCCTGCTAAGTTTAGCGTTGGCAATATTTTGTTTAGCTCTTTGCCTCTCTGGCCTCTCTGTGGAGCACTCAGCCTGCAGCCATTCCACCAGCCTCCAGAGTGGCTAATAAGCTAATCAAACTCACTGTTTGAGTGACCAGAGCCTTCGCTCTGTGCCTGGCTCACAGCTGGCGTAGGGCTCTTCATGAGCGCAGTGAGCGAGCCGATTTTCTCAGATTCAATCAAGTGAGAGCCCTGTTATCCGCTGTTCAACTAACCTCCTGCAAGGGAACACTCGCCAGGCACCGAGGTCAGGGAAGCGGGAGACCAGCATCCCAGCTTTGAATTTTTCCACATTTTTCACAACCAGATTTTTGGAGTAAAAGCTGCAAAAGACTCTTAAAATGATGCTGCAAAGACACCTGGCTTAGCATTGCAAACAATGTCCTCCCAATGGGATGGCAATGAGAGTCCTGTGGTACATTGCTGTTTGATGTAGGAAGCATGAACTCAATTAGCTGAATTGAATTAAACCAATTTACAAAGTAATTCACATGCTGTTGGGGCATTTTTTTTTTTCAATTCTGACATTTTAAAGCTTACACAAGACACACTTTAATGAAGTACTACTTACTAGATATTATTATTATTATTATTATTATTATTTGCAGTAGTAGAGGAAACAGTAATTGTTGTAATAACTAAGTGATCTTGGATCACTGCATGGACAAATATATATTTTCTAAACACGCTGTAACATTCACTCTTGCATAGCATGTATACATGATCACAAATGGGGTGATGATAATTTGTTCAATTTTATCTGGACACTAACCCATACCCAAACCCCCAACTAAGGCGCCATTTTTGTAAAGCCAAATGTTCTCCCAATGTAAGCATTATATAGGATCATTGTAGAGCCATCACTTCAGGCAAGACTTTTCCCCAACCCCTTTGATAGTCTAGTATTTCTTGTATTTACACATATGACATAGGTCCCAATGTCACGTCGTGTGGCACTTTTGGTGGGGCTGGATGTGACATTCATTTCTACATGACACATGCTACGGCATATGACAAATTGTGTCGTGTGTCATACATAATGTATTTTGTTATCACTATACTTCTCTGGATTTGGTTTCATTGAAACAAATTTCACCTGATCATGCAAGTCTTAGCCATTTAACTATAATTTTTGCAGAGACTTTATACACCAACTCTGAGCAAAAGGAATTACTATACCATATCATAGGCAAAAGGTATAGCTTGTTTTCAATTATTGTAACTTTGGTAATAATCTCCTTCTGTTTTAAACTGTGCATTTTATTATGATTGTAAAGATAATTTTGGTATCTTAGTGTCTAATAGTAATGCTGCTTTTAATGCATCTATTGCAATAAATGTTGTTCTCAATGTACCTATTGCTCTAAGTAAAGATGACAGTTTGGTTGCCCAATTGCCTTGAAGGTAATTTCATGAAATTTCTCCTGTTTCAGGTCACAAATTTATGGCCCATTTACAAGTCAGAAGACACACATTTTGAATATATCGAAATCATTTTCAAACTAAGGAATGAAGGAGATCCTTGTGATTCACTCCCCCATCCTGTACAGTACCTTATGGACAAACAGCATCTATGTGATGCACTTCAAAATCATTCTCAAAGATCAGGATCACAAGGTGCTCTGCAGAAACTACTTTACAATTACAAAAATATTAAGAGCTGAGATTTCAATCCACAGTAAAGGCTAATATATACTTCAAAATTACATATTATATACGCATATGTTATATACATATATAACAATGTAATTTGTCAATTTTGATACCTGTATTATAATAAGATTTTTCTATGAAATATCCAACACGTGTGAAAATATACTGGATCACATGAATCCATGTGTAGGCACATGATAGGGAGAGGTCCAAGCCTTCATCTGATGTCACTTCACCACAGGATTTACTTCCCTTTTCAGCTGTTGTTATAAACTAGAATTTCTGTCAACTCATCTTTCTTTGTAGATGTATGCCAACATACATACAAACTTAACTTTTGGCATTTCCATCAGGATACAATAATTTGGAATTTTACACAAAATATTATTATGGACAATATGACAGACTTTGGTTGTGTTTGTCTCATTCATAATTTAGAAGAACTAACCTTTTCATAATGAGTTAATTTCAAAAATACAATATCACTCTTTGTCTGGTACTGTGGTATTTGTCTAGCCATATCTCTGTAACTAAAGAATAATAAAAACAGAGGGTTGTTGAAGAGTTTACTCAAGAATATAAACATGGATCAAGTTATTCTCAGTGAAAATATAGGTTCTGATTTAGATTTCAATTAATTAAATCCAAGTGTTTTTCCCCCAATACAAACACAATTTTATTTTCATTGATTTTAAACTCACTGAACTGTGTTTGCAAAGAAAAAAAGTAAATCACATTTAATTGTGGATAAAAGTTAAGGGCTAATGTTGATGAATCCAAGGGGTATTAATAACATATACATACATATAAGTATAGTCAAAACTAATATCCTATAAAACTGTATAAAGCTTTTATTCCCTCTTTTAACACTCAAAAAGTGTTTATTTCAGAATATATTATTATATGTGAAATCTCTCCTGTACATTGAGTTCTTGACTCAAAATCAAATCTCACCCAGACTTATTTTGAAAATCAGTATGCTCCTCAGATTCCAATGAACGCTACACATCTCCCCACCAATTCTTGAAAATGTGAGTAGTAGGAAATGTTGTCATATAAAAGAATATTGAGTTTATACATTAAAGATAAAAATTGCATTTCAATCAGAGTCAAAACTCAGAAGCATGACACACCTGTGTAACATTATGTAATGTAACCCCTGGACATTATAAAATGCATAATGTGCAACTGCAGTTAGGTAACTGGGCCCGCAACAGAAGGTTGTTCATGTATGTTTAAATCCCAGCTGTTGTACCCCTTCAGCAAAGTACATTAATTGCCTCAGTAAGTATCCAGCTGTATAAGTGTGCTTACAGTTCAGTTTACTCTGCAATTATTATGCAGCTTCCAGAATCACTGCCTCAGACATTCTTCTATTAGGTTGAAATTCCTACCTGAAGTGACCTGAGGAGAACTGAAGGGTGCCATTTCATCATGCGTATAGCCTCAGTCTCTAATCCTTTAATCTACACTCTTCAAGGTCACCCTAAGGGGTATTCCCACAACAATAAAAAACTAAAATTTGTAGAATGGCAATGAAATATTTTGCTGCTTAAAAAATAAGTTAATTAATGCTTATGAAATATGTAATAATTCAGTGTTAAACACAATAAATGTTGAAATGCTTTTGTGCCTATAGATTTAGCAGAGACAGAGGCAGATCTCAATAGGAACAGATTTAGAGAGATAAGTAATCCACTCAAATAACACAATGTTGACACCATTCTCTTTCCTCTCTTTTCCTTTATGCAAAGTATATGTAACATGACATGTGAAGCTACTAATAATGTCATAAACTGAACAAATGGTGTTTTCAGGGCTCTCAAGAATCGCCTGCTACGATACAATAACAGCAAATCTCCCCTCAACCCCCCTTAATTTACATGTTGTACTCCAAGTTACAATTTCTAATTTTTGTGCATAATAATAATAATGTAATTTAGAAACATCATGAAGGCTAGCATCTGCAGATCTGAATGTACTACATTTGAAATCAACAATGAAGTCAAGTTCCCTTGTCAATGGGATCCAATGGATTAAATCATAACACTGTGCTCTGTGTCTCTTAGTGCTCTTTGTGTATAGATGAATTAAGAGCCTAGCTGGACAGAATGGCCTGTTCTATACATTAAATGTCTATGTTCATACTGAAACTCACCAACACTGTCCTGTTATTGTGACTGCAATTGTAATGCTTTAAAAAAAACTCAGAATTACTAATAATGTACTATCATTCATGAAACACTATGGATATTTACAGCTTATTTTTTATGTAGACCACCCATAATTAGGGATATCAGGTTCAGCATTTGATGTTTTCCTACTATTGCAAATATATGCTATATTTGGACAGCAGGTGAGCGGTATTAATAGGAGACTGTATTGTAGGGTAGAGGGTTATGTAGATAGTCCATGTTTGTGAAATCACCAAGAATAATGTGCTGCTTTTAATTCCAAATTGGGTGTTAGTAGTAATATTACATATTTTGTTTTTTCCAGGCAGATTTTTTTTCACAAGTTGTAAACACTCATACAGAAAACTTTCTCTTTGAACTAAAAAGCCATTGTTTATGTAAACACATTTGCATGTGGCCCTTACCAAGTAAAAATAGAAGGTCCCTTGTGGGTCTTATACTGTAATTAGGCTAATCAAGGGTAGTCTGTATTGGGGCAAACTGCACTGAGAAGTCACATTGTAAGGATCAGGATTAAATTTTTGTGATCACATTTGATGCATCTGCAGGCTCTATGTTATTGTTACATAACAAAATGCATTATCCTATGTATACCACTTTGGAGTATAATACAGATTTAATGGATTTAGATTTTCAGAACACTCTGATGTCTATTCCCCTCAGCCTGCTCTACCAATGCCATGTGTCAAGACAACTTCTCCTCGAAAGGATCTTGCTCATCCTTGTAGTTTTCTGCACTCAGAGCTTGTACTCAACACAAGGTGCCTGATTGGTTGTTGTCCTGTCAGTCAGACATGCCTCTGGGTACAGGTGGGGATAGACAGAAACATAAGGAAACTTAGCCACTGTGATTGCACCATTGCTCAACCAATGCCTGAGGCTCACCCATTATCTCTTTGTATCCTAAATTGACACATGGAACATTCTCTTTTCCCTGAGAAGTAAGAATCCTGTATTCTATATCAGTCTGCTGGGGAGGCTATTCAGCAGAAAACCATAAATGAAAACATAAGAATACATGTTTGTGGAGAGTATTTTAGAGCTCGACATTCCCATATGCAACACTATCAGTGTGTTTCTGTAAAAGAAAAGCTTGCATCCCAGAGGACATGACACACAGCCACCTAAACTGTTTTCTCTCTTTTTTTAAGAGGAGAGACCTTATAAACTGTGACTTTCTGGTAACAGATTTCAAAGACAAGGGGCAAAAGTTAACTGCTGCTGAGAGCCCCACATCCGAACACATTAGCTCCTTGCCCAGAGTGACATTTTTCATTTTTCACCAAGTACGTGATGTCCACTGCTCTGAGGCAAACGTGCCATGTCCCTTTTCTGGCTAAATCCAACATGGCATTTTACACATCTTCTCAATATTATTGTGACATTTTATTTCACCTCATACCTTACAATTCAATCATAGCTGCTAATGCCCTCTGATTCATATGGAGTTAAAAGGATAATCATTTTTTCTCTGTGCTCCTGGATCCTGGATTCGGTAACAAACGTGCATATCCAGGAAAACAAACTAAGCATTGTCACCTTCTCTACAATTTGTGGAATGATAATTAGGTGTAGTCCTGACCGGGTAGTTAAATCAAGATCTTAAAGTTTGTAGACTTTGCAGCAGTTCTGTCAAACCACTGTGCCAAATGTCTTCATTTATCATGTTCTTCCAATATAAGAAAGATAAGCATATCATTAAAATTTCACCTAAATGTAAGATTAATAAAATGTCATTTGCAACAGGTCTTGTTTGCTGTGAGAAAGGTTCTCAAAGTCTGTCCTTTAAGAATATACAACATTCTAGTCATTAATCAAATAATTGTGTTGGTGTGGCGTGCAAAGGAATGAAACAAAAAAAAAATCTATGCATACTTACTAGAAGAGTCTAGATTAACATAATGATCTGAAGGTTAATTTAAAAGCTTCTTTTTTCTTCAGTGCTGGGTCTTCACTGTCACATGTCTGTACAGCACCCTTCATTCATATTCATGATTTTCTTTAGCTGTATGATGGATGAGTTATTTACTGTCAAAACAAATATTAATACTTGGCATGTCACACGTGTCACACAAAATAAATTTAGTGAAGAAAACTGTGAAGCATTTGTGTTGGGCAGACCTTTCAAATATTAATCATAGGGTCTAAAAATGCAAACAGAACAGTTTCAAAGAAAGGGAAATTCTTTGATAAGAAGTCATTGTTTTCACAATGATTCGTAGACATGACGTAGAGCCCAGTTAGCAAGGACATAAAAGCTGGATAAAAGAGACATATGGCAGAACATGAACAAGTTGATAAATTGCTAGAAGGACTTTGAAATCCCACTGTATCATGCTGTAGAGGGAATGCAGCATGACCATTACCCTTATTTCAATATAAATGCTTGTGAACATATACTATTGTATTTTAGACTGATGGTCTGAATTTGGAGCATAGACAAAGACCAAGCAAAACCTTTTTCTCAAATCCCAAGCAGGGCCCCCATAAGCATATGCAGCAAACCTGACCATCTTAAATTCCAGCAGTCTCTTTTTTGGATTGTGTTTTAAAGCTCTTTGTTACAGAGCCATTTTTCCCTCTGGTCAAATATTTACATTTTCTTGAATCATGCGTTTCATACGTTTATGGTACACATGGTAACACCCCCTGGTGGGATTCAGACACACCCAGCCTTACTTATATTTAACATTTTGTTCTGTATGTGTCTAAAGCAATATTAAAATATGAGGAATCAGGAGATATCTATTTCACAAATATGCGCTGAAATACAAAATCCCCAACACCTGCCTTCCCAAAAGTTTACATTCAGCAAGACTTCCCATATTTCCATGAAATGGCCTTGATCTTACACCCATTTATAAGCAATAATTTTGAGGCACATCTTTACTGATATGATATTTACTCATTTGATGTTCCAGACTAAAAATTACTCTTTCTTGATTAAACTAATGATTTAGCTTTGTTGATCCATTCTTGGTTAAGCTTAAAGATGTTTATAATCTGCTTTTTTGGAGCGAGATGGGTGCTGATGTCAGATCAAAACGATACAAAAGCATGACTTAGGTTGCAGCAAACCAGATGGATCAACTACCAATAACTTAACTGATACCAATAACTGATCTATTTGTATAAAGCAGGCTACCTGTGTCTGGGCTCAGGCACGGACTCAGACACGGACCACGAGTGCTCTAATTCCAGGCATTTATTAACAGAATCGTCAAACAAGCAGGCAGTCCAAAACAGGCAGGGTCAAAATACTAGGCAGGCAGTCCAAGGGCAAAACAAGGATCAAAACAGCAACAGGCAGGGTCAAACTGTGAAGGCAGGCAGATCAGGCATTCAGGACAGAAGGGCAGGCAAAGACGATGTCGATGAACAGGCAAGGCAAAAACCAGAAAATCCAAACAGGGAAACACAGGTGGGACCAAGACAGGCAGAAACACTGAAACGATCTGGCAAACAAGACAGAGACAAGCAGGGTTGATATAGGGCTGGGCTGAAGAGGTGATGGGAAGCAGGTGTGTAGGCAGGCAGGTGGAGACAATCAGGTGGGCGGAGACAGGGCGGAGAGCGGGGCAGGGCTAGAACACAAGGAAAACAAAAGCACATGGACAGGGAAAAACAAAAACACAACAGGTAGGGGGCAGGAGCCCTGACCAGCTGACTAGCTGACCTAGATATTTTGTCCACACAAAATTGAATTGGTAGTTGTGGTGATAGTTTGAGGGACAGGTGCGACGAGAAGGCAAACAATGGCCCTTCAGCACCATGGCCAAAAATCTTTGCATATTGATGTGTTTATACAAACATCACGTGTTTCATCATGCATGTATTGATTCAGCATTTATTTGTTAATTTAATTAAATCCACTCCAATCCATAGTTATTTATTTCACAGTTACATTTTCTGACATGTTTCCTTCACTTTACTGTCAAAACATTTGTGGGAGGCTAGGTAAAGTTTTTTTTTTTTCTTTATGGTTTCATATACATTATTATGACTTGGTAATGATATGATTATGACTGGCAATGACACAAGATGGACATGCCTCTGTACAAGTGCTGCTGACCATGTGTATATTTGCAGTAATGCTTTCAACATTTTAAACTCACATTTGAAATATTTGGATGTGTGATCCTCTTATGATGCTTGTTTGATCACGTGGCTGTTGATAACCAGTGTGGGTGTTTAAGAATGTGATCCCAATAGCTGTGCTGCCTGGAATAAGCACACTATTCTTTTCAGTCGATCCATCTCTGCAATTTAAATGCACTAAGACAGCCTTAGAGATGAGAAGGAGTCAACGCTGCCATTGTGTTTAACGGTCTCCCACAGACTCTTGCTCAAACCCAGTCTCTTAGGATCTTCTCCAACAGTATCATTTGCTATCATTACCTTCCCATCCAACCACGACTATTGCATTTGAGGGCCCTCCCACTAAACTCCAGCCTTGTTGAACTTTAAACTGATATGAAATGAATTGGGCCTGTTTCCATTAAGCAGTAGTTCGGGGGAGAAGGGGGTGGGGGGCGGGACATATGGGGAGATGCCAAAGTGGAAGAAAATAGAAAGTAGTAATAACGAGGATGACATGTACTCAGCATTCATAAAATGAGAATGTTCCTCCAACAGCTTGTTAACATAATCCACCCCAAACGTATGCTGCATGCATGTTATAAGAACTGTTTGTCTTTTAAGGATTCTCTGCACATGCTACAGTTTCCAGCCCATTTTCAATTTATTTCCTCTGTGTTTGAAATAGTCTATGGAAGATTATGAATTGTTGTAGATCATTGCTTGTGGATCTGAGTCTTGTGGAACATAATATGGTTGACTAATTTTAATTATTCAAAAGAAAATGGAAGGTTTACCATCCTTTAGAATGCACAGCTATCAAGAAATTTTGTACCCACTTATTTATCCCATTTCATCCCAGTTGCTGTAAAAATGGGTTTACTTTTTTAACTAATTTTGTTAAAAGGTGACACCACACACTCCCCCTGTCTTTGTGCACATATACTCATACGTAAACTTTTTTTACTTGTCTGCACAAATTGTGCACCTGCAAAACTTTGATTTGAACAGAAGTTTATTTGCCAGAATAATTTTTGATTAACTGTCAGTGCTCTACTCGCAAAGCAATTTGCTACTTCCCTTTTATCTCCCCTCTGCTCTTTGGAAATACAGCATTCCTTTATCCCTGTAGATTGTTTCTAAATAAATAAAAACAATTTCACCCTCTAAACTGCTTGATTTATTTCAACTTTCTCCTTACAGGAAACTCACAGCATATGGGCTGTGGGGTGATCAATATGCTATGAAAACAAGCCAGATAAAAAGGTGACATATCTTTGTGACAAAACACCCAGCTATTGCATTATTTAGCAACCCACAGTTTTATTTTCTGCACAAATTGAAAAAAAGAATGAAGAAAAAAGCATCCAATTAAAGCTGTGTGAGCCTGTACATGGTTGTAAAACAGAAATGTAGCTTACATTTTTTTCAGTTCCCTCTCAATAGATTTGTTCAGTGAGATTGTGTTTGATCAGTTTGGAGGAGGAGGATGATATTCTAATATCCTGCTGTCATATTTTTGAAGAAGGAAGACCCAACTTTGGACATGTGTTTAATCTCTGAGGTCACAGAATTTAAAATATCCTTGAAAAGGTGTTAGCAACTAGCCCCACAAACGTGCTGGATGGTTATTTGATTGTAGTGGTGGGCTATTATTTCTTTGTGTGTATATGTGCGTGTGTGTGTGTGTGTGTCTGATGCTGTGAATAGTCTGAAAGACAGGCTGTTACCCAGAATGTATGAGACACAATATGTTTACTGAGACAATGTATGATCAAGGTGCATGCATTCATTACTAATACAACAAAAAATCAGGACTTTAAAAGGAAAAACATGATGACATTTGTAGAATGTAGCTATCCATCATGTTATAATAGTCTAATATGAGAGAAGCTCATGTTTTATGAATTTTATGAAAAACCAATACATCAATCTTCTACTTCTTTACACGAGACATTTACATTGATACATCAAAGTGGACTGATTAGATTCCCAAATGGATTGCCAATAGAACTTGCTTTGATTGTTACAAAGGAATGAGTTATATAAAATGTAACTATGACATTGAAGCAGAAATGAGAACCTACACAAATACAGTGTCAGCTAATGAAAGCACAGCCTTGTCTGTAAGGGTGAAGGAAATTACATCTAGACTGGGGAGAATTCGATTGAAAATGTTAAAAAGAATTCAGAGCATCAGTGATTAAGTGTTGGCTTGAGAGGTTTGCAGAGAAAAGTACAGCATTGAGCCTAAACACTGAAAGTGTTAAAAAGACTTTGTTGTGAGAGACAGTGAAATAGGGAATGTAATATACAGCTTTTCAACGCTGGTCATGGAAGGCCATAATGTCTGAGCTTTTCAACCCTGGTCATGGAAGGCCATAATGCCTGAAGTTTTCAATAGTAATAATTTTGCTATTTTTTAATAATAATTTAACTCCATGAATTAACTAGTAATTCCATTTTTATAAATCTGATGTAACTTCTCTTCCATGTTCAAAGAGTTAATGATAAAGATAAAGTCAGATGGCAAGCATCCAGGACTGCTGTGAATCTGTCAAGGGAATAGTCAAACAAATTATATGATTGTCTTTTGTCTTTCAAAATATTTATTTTGCCCAAGAAATAGGGCCGTTTGTGTAGGGATGGGGTGTATTTAAGTGCCAAGACAAGTGAAGATGGAGCGCGCCTCTCTGATTGAGAGGCCTGCTCTTTATGAGCTTACCTTGGCAACAGTCACTTTGACCGATTTCTCATGAACAAAGTGTCTTCCTGCACAGACATTATATACCATCCTTTTCTCCAGAGATTAATATGGGCAACTCCATTCTTTTCATTCTGACTCTTTCTGTCACATTTCCCAGACAGTTAAATTTGCTTTTTGCTTTAACCCTAGAGTCACTTCACTCCATCTTGTATTATTAAGTAGTATCTCCCCCTGATGGATTTTCACTGGGCCACTTCACCTTCTGCTGATAGTCCTTGAGTTAAAAAAACAATAAACCAAAGTGAGCACATACACGCACGCACACACACACACACGCACACACACACGTGCACACACACACACGCACATGCATGCATGCAGGCCCACACAAAGTACACACACGCACACACACACACACACAGACAGTGATTTTTAAAGATTAAAATTTGTTGAAAACAACTGACATGATTATATTGTCTAAATATATTGCTATGATACATGTGTTTCTGTGTCATTCACACAGGATACAGAAACAGCAAATGTTAATAAGGTCAAATAATACATGGAATAATAAAAAATACAGTACATATCAGGAAAGAAATAACCACAAAAGTAAGAAAGATGTGTGCACCCATGCAGGCAACGTACCCTTCATGGCTTGCCATTAAAACAAACAAATTAATACATGAAAGCATAATTAAATGCATGCACACCTAAGGGGTATGAGTGGCTTGATAGTCTGCTTATGCTTTGTCACTGTGATGGCAGATTGATTTAATTTATATGGAAATTTATATGGAAATCCCAGCAGCTACAGCATGTTTAGTTATAACTGTGGAATGAAATCTATCTAGTGCCAGTTTACATGCTTGTTACTAAAATACAAAATAAAGACACTGATAGGTATATTGAATATTTGATAGTGGTGCAAGGAAAAGTGGGGGGCAGTGGTGACATGGTGGTAAGGAGCAGCACTCATAACCAAAAGGGTGCTGGTTCAATTCTCCCTGGAGCACTGCTGCTATACCCTTAGGCAAGGTACTTAACCCACAATTGCCTGAGTTAATATCCTGCTGTACAAATAGATAACATGTAAAAAAATTATAACGTATGTAAGTTGCTCTGGATAAGAGTGTCTACTTAATAACAGTAATGTAAAGTTTCATTCTGTAAAACCAATAATGGAGAAATACTCAGTACAAATGATAGTAATGAGCCACTTCCAATGCAGTGAATTAAAACTTAGAATGCAATTTTGTATCTTGTAGCTTGCTCATCTTGACTTGTGATCATCCAATATAAAAATAAAAATTAAAGATAATAACTGAATATCATATTGATCGCACAGCCACATATATCACTAATAGCAGTCAAAACTAAGTTCATTTGGGCTCCCGAGTAGCTCTGTGGCATTCCCTTGTTGAAGACCTCTATATCCCCATTTTGATCCCAGGTGTGCGGTGATCAGATAATCGGGGGATCAGGATAGGGGTGGGTATGTACAATATAAGGATCACAGTTCTCAAAAACAGAAATTGTGCTAGCTTTCCTGCTATTCTATATAATGGTCTTATATGTAAAAAAAAAGAGTCAGCACTACAGAGTTCAGTACAAACTAGATTGTCTGGGTTGTATTAACTAAAAAACTTTGAAAATCCTTGCAGATTCATTAACTGTGTATTTAAATTTACATAATGATATATTCATCAGACAAGAGAAACAAGAAAAAATGGAGAAAGAACACACATAAAATGTCAGAATCCTATTGTGCTGGATGAGGCTAGATGTGATGTAATCCTCCCCTGAGTATAAAGGACAGGGCTCTGACGTGCTTCCCCCTGTCTGCCCCTTTTCGTGTTTCAGAAGCCCTCTTAACAAAAAGCTCAGTATCACAATAAAGTTGAATGATTACACTTGTCACTGAAGAGTCACTAAAATTATTTTTTGAACCCAGTGCCTGTTAGCCTACAACATCCCCTTTCCCACATATTTAATCATCCCTACTATTTTTCAAAACCTGGGATATAAACAGGTGTTGCTCGTTGCCATCAACAGACCTGTTATAAAGTATGAAAATCCCCCCAGTATGGCAGAAAGACTTCATTGTGGTGGTTGAACATATTCATAGCAGCATAACAGAACCATCTGATCCTGAGTATTTCAATAGTGTTTGTGTCATCTAAACACTATAGATACAATTTGTACAGATAATTGTATATTGTATATACAATTTCTTACAACTGTTTGCAATTATTATTACATTCTGTTACATAATGAAACCTATTTTAATCCGCTTTGAGAGAACTCAATGACTTCCTACAGATTTCAGTTTGATACTTTAACAATTTGCCTATTAGATTTACAGTATCCTCTACATTCTATACCTCTGATTAATAGGAACAAAGACTTCATTTATCAGGTAAAAATCTATTCATTAGACAGGATATTTCTGCTAAAAAATAGTAAAATGTTATAAAAATCTATGTACTTTCTTCAGTCACTGGTATGAGTAAATGTGGATTGCACGGTATTTGCCTACATGACAATAAAGTCTCCTTTATCCTTATCTTCTTTTGTGAAAATGTGCACTCCTGTAGACAAAGCAGTAATGACTTTGCCCAGTTTGCAACAAATGGATGGAACAAGAATAAGGCTCCTTCATTGTGAGAATACAAGCAAACTAAATACGTTTGCAAATGTGCCTCTTTGAAATGATTTTCTTTTAACACATGCCAAATGGAAGGGAAACTCCACATTAGAACAAAAGAATTCTAAACAACAAAACGTGAGAAAATACACGATCTCAAGCTTTAGCACAAAACCCTCATACAGAGTGAATACACATTCTCAGTTCATTAACAGGAATAGCACAAGAAAAAAAATCCTCAAATCGTGATTGCCTTTGTACAATTTTCAACATAGGATGAACATATTTTTTACCATCATCTTTACAATAGTATAAATAGGAAGTACTCTCATAGCTTAGTAATTCTAACATGTATATAGTAATACTTTTATATGCCCTGTCTTCATGTTACAGTACAAAGTCATCTGTTTATTCTTTGTATGTCAAGTATGATTTTTATGCCATAGTATCCAGTATAATTTTGTTTCACATTGTAATAAAAACAAGACTTGGAGCATTGGAGCTGAACCGTTGTGGTAAAATAAAGGTCATTTAGAGAGATAATCCCCACATTGTTGGGGATTATTTCTTTATCCAGTCTGAAATTGCTTTCTCTGTGGCAAAGAAAAATCTAAACAACAGATTTTTTTCTTCAAGACATCACATTACAACACACCTTAGACATATCGAGACCTTTGTGTCTCATGCCTGCATCAGTGTTCAAACAGCAGTAATATTACTGAACAGGTGACATTTAGGATGTTTAATAACCCTCTTTGGTGTGTGTTAGGTCTAGATTGCTCAATACAATGGGTAAAGTGGCTTCTAGCTCAATCAGTATACTACATCAATAATACTTTCTGACATAGTTTTTCCCTTGTAGAATTGGGATATGTAGAGTGATCAGGCTATGAGTCTATCGTTCATAAGAACATAAACATGCCCTTCAGCTCAATAGGTCATTGACTCTGGTGCTGTTTCTTGATTAATGGCATTCAGGGTAAATTTTCACAGCATTTCTCTGTGATAAAATCAATAACACACCCACAACGACATTTGGGAAGAACTGCCTACAGCTCCAATCCAAGAATCTGTCCTCAGATACTTGCTGATTATATTCTTCTGTGTTGGTTTGTTCTGACTTGTGCTATAGCTGTATATAGTGATGAAATACCTCTCTGAGATTTGCTTTATGAAAGACGTAAAGCTGAGGCTGGAAAGTGTTATCTGTTTTCATGTATGTTTCTGCCTATTGAGTCCCAAACCTGCAAAGTGGATTCCTGAGGAGCTCCTGAGTGGGTTTACTGTGTGATATCCTACGACCATGGAATCAAGTGTGCGAAGATATTATATTCATTCCTTTTTATTTTTTACCCACCCAACAGATACATTGGGTTTAAGCCTTAAAACATAATGTTCTGAATCTCAGTCACAGATTCACCCATGTCCACATATTCAGAGGCAGACACCTTTAGGTCCATTATCACTCATACACAAATACAGTACAAGAGTAGTATCAAGAGTAGATAATACTGCATTACAACAACTAAATATTTAGGCAGGTGAAAAAAACTAGAAAATGGGTTTATGGAACTGAACACTTCCTCAGAAGTAGGAGGACTAATTTCACACCAGACACTTTTTTCCTGCTTAAAATAAACTCTAGTGCAAAATGTTCCTTTCTCTCACTTAATGCTGTCCCTGGCAGAAAATGTGTGTCCATTTGTAGAGTACTTGAGAACATTCCAAATATTTCTCAACAGGAGACCAAAATTATTGCAGCATCACTTTATCCAAGCAACAATAACTGACTAGCCCTGTGCTCAGATTCACATTTCAGAGGTTGGGCTGGCATGAACAGATCGGTATGTAAATGTAATTTTATTATATGGAAATATGATAAATTGATAAAATGTGTTGCTGCCACTTAAGGGGATAATGGTAATTTATTGGGTGACAGCTCGCTTGGGGGTGTATTAAGGGACTGCTGGGTTTGTGAATGATTAAGGACGTGGTTCTCGTTGTGAGTTTGTGATTAGTGTAAAGTTTGAGCAGAAGTGACATGCAGTGCCACCCCAGTGGAGACAAATGCAAACACAGAAAAGGTCACAGTATTCTACCATTTAAGTCATCATGTTTCTGCTGAAGGGATCAAATATACCACCTTAAAAATGACACGATGTATGGCTGTGTGTTTGGTCACTCTCAGTGGAAGATGAATTATTTTCACTCTTCTGTAATGTCAACAGATTGCACTGCCTCATAACACACATACATTGTCTAAACAATCACCCTAATAGTGATGGAATATTTGAGTCAATTTTCATTTCCTGATGAAAAATTTTGATTGAAAAGGAAAGTGAAAGATGCTTCATGCTGTGACTGGAATATCACCCAATGAACACGTTGTGATTGTTGGCTAAAGATATTCATCTTCATGAAAAGAAACTGAACATAATAAACTTGAAAGAGTGTTTCAGATTAGTTTTTTAAGGTCTAACTTTTTTAAGTTCTAATCCAGCTTGTACACATAAAGTATTGCCAATATAACACTTGTTGGGGAAAGAGGGCTTCAAGGTGTGAGTAAAGTTCAGTTCAGTTACACCCTTTTAGTCATATGTACTATAGGAGAATATTCTGGAGGTATTTATCACAATAAATCCATAATGCTGCTGCTCAGATGGTCCACGATGTCCCCAAATCCTCCCATGTCTCACATCTCCTGACAACACGCATGTGATAATACCAAGTGGTAAGGAGAATACCTCCCCCTTACCTTCAATCCATCATTAGACCCTGTACACCAACCAAGTTCCTCTGTTCTGCAACTCTGTTCTCCCCCTTGTTGCACTCATTGCGTCTACTGTTTTTTTTTTTTTGGACACTAAATGGTTGAAAGAACTTCCAGTAGTGGTCGAAGCCGGGGAGGTACCTGTTTGGATGCACCTTGCTTCACCCAACACTGTTAGGGACTGACACATGTTTAAACAGGGTCACATTCAAAAATGAAAGAAAATCAAAGCCATTATGAAGGGAGCAAAGCAGCATGTACTGGTAATTAAATAAATGCATTTAGTTATAACATTAGGTTCTGAAAAAGATGGAAAGTCCTGGCTACTTTCCATTAGGTAAAAAAAAAAAAAAAAAAAAAAAACTAAAAGAATGCGGTTTGCATGCTCAATTAAATTTACAGTGAGATACAAATGTTTTGGGGTAATTTCAGCAAAACAGAATATGTTTAAGCATTTATTAATATAAAAACAGAACAGTTGTTCAGGGGTAGAAAAAGGAGTAATTCTTACTGGCAGTAAGAATTAAGCATGCACACAATTTGGGACTGCTGAGCAATTTTGTGATAAAGTACAAATAATTTAATCTCTAGAAGCCCACAAATGAGTCCTGCAGCAGCCATGATAGAGCCTCAACAACAAGAGAGGGGCCCGCCTCACAGTTTTATTTTGTACAACACCCTACAGTTTTATACTTCTCAGACACCTCAGAAATAATCAATTATAATGGAATAATCCTGTCCATTGGCTGCAAATGCATGGGTTTTGACTATGTCCTGCAAAAGTATATATTTAAGTGTTATATTATAGTTGGAGATCATAAAATCCCTATGTGTTTGGCTGAAAAAAAAACTTTAAATGGATGTTATACTTATTGAAAAAGACATTTTCACAGAAATAGCACAGAAAGTATTTCATGGTCACATTGTATAAAGGACCAAATTTCTCTGATGCAATGATCAACTGGCAACATCTTAATCTTAACCAGAACCTCTTTATCTTCCTGCAAAGTATCATGATGATCCGCAATCAGACCCCTGAGTACCCCATGTAATAACATCTGATGTAGTTTTGAGTGTGTATGTCTGCGTGTGTGTTAAAGAGAGCGAGAGAGAACAGTTGCAAAAATCTGTGTAGTAGTTTTCATTAAAAATTACAAAAATAAGAGAAAGCTTTGTTCTCAAACACAGAACAGTTTACTCAAATCATGTGCAATGATTTCTACAGAGAATGGTACGATTGCAACAACTGACCTCTAATGCAAGTGGCGTTCCCTGCTTCCTGCTGCAGGGAGCTGAAGCCTGTTAATTTCCCACTGACTATAATGGAGAAACTGATAGCTATTTTTACTTTTCAGCTACACTGATCTATTCTGCCAGGTTGTATTCACAATAAATATAACAATATAGGATATCAAAATGAAGTTTAGACAATGTTTCTTTCCACTTTGCATACTGAAATATATGACTGAGTGGCTGAGATCTCCAAACATGATAGATTGATGAATAGCTAACAAAGACAGCAAAACAGTCTGAGCTAAAGGAATTATGAAACTGTAGCATAGGCAGAGTGTAGTTTCTTTTCACTGACAATAATTTTGTCAGGGCACAGGCACGGACTCAGACGCAGACCAGTTGTATTCAGGTTCCAAGTGGTTTATTCAGAATTGCAGGGCAGGTTCACGGTGGCAGAACAGGCAGGGTCAAAAACCAGGAAGGCAGTCCGAGGCAGAGCAAATGAGGAGCAGGGATGAAAACAGGAACAGGCTGGGTTAAAACTGGGCAGGCAGGCAGATCAGGCAACCAAGGCAGGACGGAAGGCAGCGACAAGGTAGGCAGTGAGGCAGAAGTGAGCACGGGATCAGCAACACAAGTGATCAGGCGGGTACACAACAGAGAAGACACTGAGACAAACTGGCAACAAGACAAAGACAAGCAGGGTATATAAAGGGCTGGGCTGAAGAGGAGATGGGATGCAGGTTGGCAGGCAGGCAGGTGGAGGTGATCAGGAAATCAGGTGGGCGGGGACAGGGCGGAGAGAGGGGCAGGGCCGGAACACAAGGGACCTGTAAACAAAAGTATATGGGAATGACCCTGAGAGACAGGGAGAAACACAAAAACAACAGCTAGGGGGCCGAAGTACTGACAAATTTTGCTAATAACATCCATCCTTTGTAAGATGTGCATGATTATATGATTATAATGATAATTTTGTCATAACAAATTAGTATTTGATATTAATGTTGCTCTCAGTGAACAAATATCAAATCCATACTTTTCTGTATTTTGTAGTTTTTGCCAGCGTTAAACTTGAATGCAATAGTATTCATATATATATATATATATATATATATATATATATATATATATATATATATATATATATATATAGTAGGGTTGCCGCAATTAGTCGACGTAATCAATAACGTCAACGCTGAAAATGCGTCGACATCAATATTTTAAACCAACGCATCTTTTTTTATTTTTATGAATTTACCTTTTTGATTTCTAAAATGCTTCAATTCATTATAACAAATGTTTTTCTTCAATATCACTACGTAATTGCTGCGTGCATGACATCAGTCGTTTTTGGCTCCAGTCATTGGTTGGCTCCAGTCAACACTACAGTTTTAAAAAAATCATGGCAGCATCAGAGTCTGACTTGTTTGTGAAAGAGGTTCAGTGTAAAAGTTTCCAAAGACCCAAGGCTTCAAAAGTATGGGAGTACTTCCAATTTCCACAAAACAAAAAGGTGGTTTGTACGCTGTGCAAAGTTTCAATGGCATACTACAGCAGCACTAGCGCTATGCACGAGCACCTGAAGAGAAAACACACAGGCGCTATTTTGGATGATGGGCCGGCAGAACAGGCAAAACCACCGGTGTTGTCTATTCATGTTTATTAAAATACCATTAGTAGGGAGAGCTTTTTAATATCTTTTGTCCTTGTAGCTGCATCTACACTCATTATTAAAGCCATATAGTCGTTTGCCTGCTACCTTAGAATTTCCATTGAATAAGTGTTTGAGAAAATGTTTAGGCTAGAATCTGGGCTTATTCTGCAGTTGATTGATGGTGCCAGTGTGTGTGTTCATGCACGTTGGGCTTGTTGGGACATGTAACTGCCGTTATTTTAAGCACATTTCTTTGTGTAGGGAATGCCATAAATACAACAGATAATGTTTGAATAATTGTGATTAATATAATTAAAGGTGTAAGTTAATTAAGCAATATCACCCAAGAGGGAGTGCTGTTATACTGTAATATCAGCACGGCAGCCTCATGCTGAAGATCACAGCCATGCTCATATTCAGTATAACAGCAGGACCTTGAGTGTGATATTGCTTTTATACAACAGTTCTACAAACAAGGCTGTTTATCAAGTAACAATAATTTGAGACAACAAATTATGTTTTTTGTCATTTATTAGGCTCTGCCGACAAAAATAGTTCCTTCAGGATTACATTCACACACGTTGTCCAGCAACACATAAACAGTTTCTAGACTGCAGGTTAGTTAGCTAGCTAGCCACCTGCTTTTTATCATAGACGAAAAGGCTAGCTGTATGGTAGGCAAGCAAGCCACTTTTAATCATACCCCACTACAGGCTAGTGAGCTACTTTTTAGCACACATGGATGGGCTAGATATACCGTAGGCTTGATAGCCACTTACTGGATGATCATGATTTTTGGAGGAAAATGAATTGCTTAGATCAATCGACTAATCAGTAAAATAGTCGATAGATTAATCCATAGAAAAATAGTTGTTAGTGGCAGCCCTAATATATAGGGGTGATTCCTCATAATCCTGATGGCAAGGCTAAAATGTGCAACTCATTTATATGTAATGTACCGGGGTGGATTTTGCTTTGGGGCACTCAATGTGGACTTTCTGTAACTTCTAGATGCCATTTGGTAATATTTGCATGCTTGGCACACGCTATCCCTAAATACAGGTAGTGTTTACTTCAAAAACTACTCCTTTCAAAACCTTACAATGAAACTCTTTCCAATGAAAGACTCTGCCACTATGTGAATCTCAGGAATAAAGGGGAAAGCAAGCAGCTTCTATTTACTGAATCAATCATTTTTTCATATTGTTTGTGTTTCACACTGAGAAAAGAGGCAAAGAGGCATTTCACCAGGAGCTATTTTGCAAGCAGGACTATCATCCCCTTTGATTACTGCAGTTCCTGTCAGACAAGGGGTCGTTCGGCCACTTCAGGTCATGGTCAAGTTTCCAGCCAGGCAAAGGGAATCTGTAGGTGCAAGGAGCCCAGAGCAAGTTCCTCCCTCACCGACTAGAAGCAGACAAAGACACCAACAAAGCCAGCCAAAAAAAAAAAAAAAAGTTTATTGCACTGAAGTAGAAACCACTCCAGGAAAGACATGAGTATAGGCAGCTGATTCAAGCAAGACTAGAAAAGGCAATAAAGGACAGTGTTTACTCTCTTGATTCTGTGACTGCAGGAAATCCTGATGGGAATGATATGGAATCTCTCTGTATTGATGGGACTCAAAATGTCAGCAGTTGAGCTTTTATGCCGCTCTAGTAAGGTGTATTTGCATATGTGGAAGTGTTGATTTAAATAGCTGTTTGGGATTCTGCAGGCAGAAACACATGTGCTCTCATTTATCAATCTAACATAGAAACCAGCGCAGATCCGAGCGCAGAAATCATTTTACGACAGGGTTCACATGTGATTCATGAAACGTTCGTATCTCGCCAATCACAGCGTAGGAACGATCAGGCGCTGATAAATGTGGCGGCTGAAAACAAGAGGCTCAGAGGCTCATTTAAATATCACGCCCCTTTAAATATCACATCCCTTTATATTCTCTTAGAGGCCTCGCCCCTGAAGTTTATGACATGAGGATAATACGTCCAAGAAAACAAACTTCTCCGACCTTGAAATAGAAACTCTAACGTCGCAAGTCCAATTGAACCAATTAGTTCTATTTAGCAGCCTGAAAAGTGGTATCAAAGGAAGTCTGAAAAATGCAGTATGGAAAGAAATCATTGCTGCGGTCAACAGCGTTGCCGTCGACAATCAAACTCCAGCTGAGGCTTGAATATTTAATTTATACATCCGTGATATGTATAGCCTATATATATATATATATATAATAGTAATATAATAGCAAATCTTTACATTTAGGTGAAGAAAAAATGGTCAGACCTCAAACTCGCCACCAAAAAGTGTGTTGTGGCCCTTAGGCGCAGCACCATGCTGACTGGAGGAGGCCAGCTGGACCCCAGCCTTGCATTAACGCAGACTGAGGAGCGCAGTGACAGCAGAGGTCCTGGAAAAACAAACCGAAATGTGTCTGTCAATGGTGGAGATAAATCACTCACTTCTAGCCATCAACGACACTTTAAAAGAGAAACGAACATTTTAGAAGCGATGAATGAGGTCCTTCGTATAGCCCCTAGTTGAGGCTGTACTGGCCACGGCTCTCTGGGCATAGGTTCATCTGGCTGCATCGGAATATCAAATGACACCGTGTTATTCTGCGCAATATTGTGCAGAACCCCACAGGCCAAAATTATGTCGCAAACTTTCTCTAGCGTGTACAGTACACTTCCCCCTGTTGATCCTAGACAGAGCCATCTGCCTTTAAGCAACCTGACGCAGCGCTCCACCGTGGCCCGTGTGTGTATGTGCACACTGTTGAATCTGCGCTCCTGCTCTGTTGCAGGGTTTACTAGTCGGTTACCAGGTATTCCATGAGGGGTTAACCTTTGTCACCTAGTACATAAATCACTCCAAAATGTTAGTCATTGGAATGCTTTTAGAATGTTAATTTAACACAGTAGTTACTCACCATGGTGATGACTCTGGCCCTGCCATGCTCCCTCCTGTAGCCGTGTCCCTACACTGGTATTTTGCAAAATGAAAGAGACGTGCGTCCCCCCGGGCCACCGGCTATCATGTTTAGGAGAGATGGCATCATAAATGACCTGATTGTTTATGAAGTGATAATTTTTACCATTGATGAATGCGTAATCATTCATGGATGATGGCTTCAGACGCACATGGGTACAATCAGTTACACCAATCACATTAAGAAACCCAGCAATTTAATAAAATTCTCTCTTAATCACAGTTTGCTGAGCATCGTTGTACGGAAATTTGATGTATTGACGAGAAAGGGACTTGATAGCCGCCAACACTGCTGGCATCGTTCTGCTAATGGTTGGCTGTGACGTACTGGACCTATCCCCGATCTCCCACTGAAAGGTCCCAGTGGCCAAAAACCCCAACGTGGAGGGCACCTGCACTGGCACAGATATGACATTCGAGCGTCGGGTTTCTCTCCTTAACTGAGGTTCCAAATTGTGGCATAATTCCAGAAGGAGATGCCTTGGAAGACGAAAGGGACTTAATAGCCACTCGTCACTCTCCATAAAAAGATCCCTGCGGTCCCGAAAAAACCCTCTCGCATCTTACGGACACGTAGAGGTCTTCTAACAGAGCCAGGTCTGCCATTGCCGAGATTTGATGACTTTCAAAGCTTTTGTTTAAATAGGTGACTGAATACGCATCTAACCTATCACATTGCTAATCAGTTAGCCTACCCATTGCTTTTAATTGCTTAATTTTAATTGCGTATAATTATGTCACCAGTAGCCTAGCCTAACAAGTATGTCTAGGCTATTTCAAAATGAAAGAGAAATTAATCTTACACCAAAAAACTGTTAACCCTGTTAATTGCAAACAATTTGAAAATACCTATTTTTGTTAGGGATATATGACACATAGTAGACATAGGCCTTTAAAAAATAGAATATTTTTCCATAGGCTACATATTTGTAAGTTATGAATATGTGGCTGCATGTGCTTAGATGCCAGTCAGAATATATGGTCTAATAACAATTCACCGACTCAGCCAGATTTACTATGCTGCACCGCAAGTCCATGCTGACTCGAAAACTTGCGTACATGAGTTGAGACTTGACGTTATATTTGATCGTAGCCTCCACTCATGTCCACATTGATAAATGCCGAGCTTTGCGTGGAAATGACCGTACACCCAGTTTTCTGTTGTACGTTCCTTTCGTAAATGAGGGCCATGGTGTTTTCAATTGCTATGTAGGGGGAGGTGTGCATTCTCATGCAGCTCGGTAAACATCTATGATTAAAGTATTGATGTTACTCATTACGAGACATTAAACCCTTGACTTCTTCAAAAGAGAAGGTTTAAACACATTTCAGACGCACATATTATTACTGAACTGCTCTTGAATGCTAATGTGACTGCTTTGTTGCCAGCTTAACCAGGCTTAACTACAATTTGAGTATGGTAGCAGTAATCAATAAAGTCTAAACATCCATCTAAAGGGCACAGAAAATTACCTAGAGGAGCATAATCATAAGTCGTTCTTCAATGTCCATGTTTTGCAAATTTTCAAGTTAACTTAATCACAGGCAAATATAAATATTAGGCAAACAAAAAAATAAATACAATCTCTGTTCTTTTGTACCATATTCATAGAAGCAGATGACTGTTGTTTAGGGTCAAGTATAGCTGTCTTAATTCACTGAAAATGGAAGCCAATGAGCAGACATGAATGACACTGAGTGGATACAATACTATCTACTTACATCTGTGCCCACATGAGAATGAAGCTCTAGAGCTTTCCTGGGAAATGACAGCATCAACATAAGTGAAGGCTGCTTTACTGAAATATTTCCATTCAGTAACATGATTACAGGTACAACTAAGTACAACTGACATATATACCCATATTTCCCATGTTGATCTCCTATTCCCATATTTAACCCTCAACATCTTTCTACTGCATTTTCCCTTCTAAAATGTATTGTGGAATACGAATCTGATGCCAACTACAGATGATAATCATCTCATTAATTAAGTCCAGGTCAATAAGGATAGGGATATATGTTCAGCTGCCAGGACTACAGTCACTCAGACATGACTCACTCACTCCCTCACTGCTTTATCTTTATTTTAGATGTCCATCAAGAATACAACACATCCAACTTCATTTAAGGAGGCAGTGCTGATAATTATGAAACAAATGAGAATACCTTTCATACAAGGCTCCCTGTGTGCACAATCAGAACCTTAACCCCACCGTGTGTTTAAAGTCAGTGTGTGGCATTGTCTCCCCTGAAACACCGTGCTCCATTACCTCTGACTCAACTGCCCCCTCTCATGTGATGTTGATACGGTGAAACTGTTTACTAATGGACTGTTTCCCTTTACAAAACACAGCGGCCACAATCAAAGTAATCACTAACACAACAGGCGATAGATTGTGAAGGAACCCAGGACATGATGATAGAGCCACATTAACAGCACTTCCCTCATTCCCTAAATTACCAATGCCATGGACAGCTCATCTGAAACCACCAATGAAACACCCTGCTAATGTGTCTACTGTTGACAGTCTCATCTCTCTCCAGTAGTGAGGGGCTGAAGGCATAGAGACGTACAGGCATTTTAGAATGTGGCTAACTAGTATTGCAATTCACTACTGAAACTGAAATATTTTTCAACAATTAACCATAGTTTCAATTACAATTCTAATGACAGCTTTTGGTGGGAGCTAGACATATACTGAGGAAAATAGAACTGTAGCATCATTTGAATTTCATGAAAAAATGCAGAAAAAACTACTGAGACATCTTACTGGTTCTATTCAACACTTCCCTAATTTTAGAATAGTCTCAGAGCAGCTTTGATGGATCTGAGGGTAGTCTGGGCTGTGGAGAACAGCACATCAAAACTGTGACGGATGGGTGTGCATACAGTGATTACAAAGCACAGTCAATAGCGCCATTGCTTTATAAAGACAAGCTTTCCACACACTGCCTACTTAGAACACATTAATCTTATTCACATGTTGATGAAACTGTCGAAAACATGTGGGAGAAATTGCAGTACAGCTCCTGCCAGCAATACCACTCGTCGTCTTCTCATTTGTTCTTTAACAGTCTTCTGCGTGGGAGAATGATCATTATTTTCATGATGGACCTCTCTTTGGGCCTACAGAGGATCGCTCTCTCATGAACGTAATGTATTAAACATTGATGCACAAAGGTCCCCTTTCTTTAGCTTCCTTTACTGAGCCTAAATATATGTGCTAATGGTTCATTGCATTTAATAAATTGTTCATTTCGAGGAACTCCAAAGGCAATAAACGGAAATTTAATAATGAATCAATAAAAATTGAGATGTGGACTGTTGTACGACTTTAATCTCATTAAACTATTCAAAAATCACATTAGCATGTTAGTAACTCACAATAAATCAATACTAGGGAGTATTATACAATGGGTTTTCATCCTGGTGGCTACATGACATTTAGTTTTAGATAGCTGTGGCTAAATGAAGCACTTTTATGATGATTCATAACTCATTTCAGTATTCCCCAGAATGTAAAGTTTTTCCTTTGTGATTTCCGTATGATTACATATTTTCCTGCTAAAAATATTAATTTATTATGCATTTTCTGTAGTATTCTGACTGTTAAATAACGAATTCACTTAATGAATTAATGACAAAAAAGGGAAAAAAAAACAATTTAAAAAACCATAATATATCTTGTTGATGGATGTTCTCATTTTTTTCTGTAAAAACCCAAATTTAAATTCAAGTAAATCTGTTATTCAATCAGTATGAAAAAAACTGTGGATTACTTGTCCAAAAAAATATTGTTATAATTTTTGGGTTTTGGGTGGCAGGTGTCAAATCCATTGAAGAGAAAATTAGGTAGTCAAAATCAATGACTTTAAATGTTGTGAAATGCATATCAAATGCTTACACCTGTGGCATTGTAGCTAGAGAGAGTGAGAGAGCTGCATGGCATGAGCAGAAAGACAGACAAAAGCTAAACAATCTGATCATCTTTTTTTTTTTTTACTTAATGACCCTGATACTTTTAGCTAGTATTTTGTTGATTTTAGCAGTCATCTCTCAGTGGTTAGAATCATTCATAAATTCTATTATTTTGTGTCTTGTACACCTATGTTCTGAGTGCTCCTATTCCCTAAATAGTGCGAGGACACTCAGGTTTAATACTGGCTTCACCACTGCTGTGACATAAATGTATTATTTGATTTTGAAACCGTAGTCTTGTGTTGTTGTTATTTAGTCTTTCAGAGGCTATTGCATGGTTAAATCAATGAGTTTCATTAAACCTACCGCCAGACCAATTTTAGGTGGTGACCTGGCGATCTTCCCCAAATATTCCTATTTCATATTATTTACATTTACATTTATTCATTTAGCAGACGCTTTTATCCAAAGCGACTTACATAGGTTACAGTTCTTTACAATGTTATCCATTTATACAGCTGGATATTTACTGAGGCAACGGTGGGTTAAGTACCTTGCCCAAGGATACAGCTGCAGTGTCCCAGCGGTAACCCCTCGGTTACGAGTCCTGCTCCTTAACCACTATGCTACACTGCCGCCATATTATGGCCATGATGCACAAACACATGGAAAAGGTAAGGTAGGGAATTGTTCGCATCTACTCAAAACACCACTATATTGCCACCCGCAGGATGAAAAAAAATGCAGAAATAGGCATAGCAGGATGATAACGTACTGTTTTACTATATAAAAACATTTTTCCCCCTGCCCCCTCAGTCAGTTCATCCTGGCACCAGGCCTGGGCACATCTACTGCTTCATTGGAAAAAAATCCTCTGTGTGTGTTTGTGTGAGAGTACACTATATTCCCTGTTTCCTTCACACTGGACATCACATTGAACAAAATTTGAGAACATAGACAAAATTTTACAACTTATTATTTTCATTCATTATATTTTCTATCTGGGTATGTTATCTATCAGTAGCAACCACAATACTTGAATATGTTTAAGATACAAGCCCCCTGCAGATATATCCTGTTAATTTTGCAAAGTATCAAACGACGGTTTGGATATGCTTGTGCATTCGTCTAATTCCAGGCCTGTACTACAGTAGCCTGTGTGTTTCCTCATACCATCTGGTTGTCATTTTTGTCAGCAGCTCATGGAAAAAATTCATTTTCATGTTATTACCATACAGCTCAATGCAAGTACTGTCTCAGAATAACAGTGCCTGATAAAAAAGCTGTTTTTTATGTATGGTAACAATCGCTCTTCTTCTCATACATACCCTTCTTTTCTTTTTTTCTGCAGAAGTTGGAATCGGTACGCTATATGCTATATTAACAGTGAAAGCAATATCTGCAAAAAACTATCCAAAATGTCCATGCCTTTTTCAGCCATGTAATTGATGGCTGAAATATGTGTTTTGTGTTAATATTTTGCAAGTTACAGTAACAGATTTTGCCTGCATTCAGACTGTAAGTTGGCGTGCTTAGATAGTTCGACCTCAAAGATGACACAATTCACTAGCGCTCTCAATGTGAGATTAGTTATTGAGCTTCTGCCTCAGACTGTGCTTGCACTCTGCAGGATGAAGGGCTAAGTGTCAGTAGCCTTGCTGTGATGTCTGCCGCATCTATCGAGCCTGTCCTGTGGGTGATCACATGGGCCTTGTCATTGCTGAGCACGCTTTGCATCAACATCCCCCAACATTCTTCTTTCAAGTTTGGTTCATATTGTTTTTTTTTTTTGCACATTAATCCAATGTCACATCATAAAAGGTAGAGAAAATGTATATACAGTCAGGTTATTGGCACCCTTAATAAAAATGAACAAAACAAGTTGCATATAATAAACAACTCAGATAATAATCTGTATGTTATGATCAAAGATATGGGATAACTATATAATTTTATTTCAACACATTTATTCTCACGTTTCATTGTTTTTTTTAATTAAGTAATCTATTTTTTTTTTCTGAAATCCATAGGTGTCAAAATGATTGGCAGCCCTAACAATTATTGTAAATAGAATCAAGCAAAGTTAATTTGGCAACAAAATTTTAGTTAAATAAATTAATCTCAGTCTAAAGGAACTATATTGTGTCATTCCATTACTTCCTGTTTCACTAGGGTATAAAAATGAGGTAACATGCATACAAAATCCTTTTGTTATCAATCACCATGGAAAAAGCCCAAGAACAGTCAATTCAATAGAGACCGATGGTAATTGACTTTCACAAGTCTGGTAATAGCTACAAACAATACATAAACAGTTAAACATATCACTTAGCACTGTAAGGGCAATAATCAGAGAATTTAAAACATATGGAATGGTTGCAAACTTGCCAGGAAGAGGACCCAAGTGCACATTGTCCGCATGGATGGTGAGGGAAGATGGTGAGGGAGGCAATAAAGAACCCAAAGATCACAGTTCAAGAACTGCAGAAGTTGGTTGCATCTTGGGGTGACCATGTCTCAAAAACAACCATGAGACACCACCTCCATACCATCAAGCTCTTTGGAAGGGTTGCACAAAGAAAGCCCTTGCTGAGCACAAGAAACAAAACCAAGTGTCTGGAGTTTGCCAAACACTGGGATTATGACTGTAAAAGAGTGCTATGGTCAGGTGAGACCAAAATTGAACTTTTCACCATATACACCATCAGCATGTTTGTTGGCAAAAGAGGAGTGCAAACAAGGAGAAGCACCTCGTGCCTACTGTCAAATATGGGGGTGGGTCATTGATGTTTTGGGGATGTTTTGTTGAGATCAAGAGTTTCCTGTTAGTATGGGGCACCAGCTAATGAATTAACATTAACAATTAAAACTGGTTGTAGCTGCAGAATCACACATTTTGGCACATGGAGGATGAACAATTTGTACAATTGACAAATAAACAAGCAGAACCATCCATTTCTTTACTGTTTCATGTCTTCAATAAATGAAATGACAGTGATAAATAAAAATAAATACATGCAGTTGTAGAAATGCTAAAACATGCTGAACAACACCACCACTCAGTCTACTCAACCAAGACAATCAAAGTGTATCATTACAATAGGCCAGAAACACTACAACAATTTTGCTTCAACATTCAGAATTCTGCTTGTGGGACAGCCCTGCTCTGAACTTGAATTTAAATCCGTACAATCATACATATTTGCAAGGAGCTGAGCAATGTTAATTCTACCTACTAATATGGTGTTATCTCTTCATATTCCTCATTTGCAGAGATGTTGACATGTAGCATGCCTGAGGCTTATCTCCTAACCAGCCCTTTTTGGAGGTGGGGCATTGTAGGCAGGGAGAATGCACGCAGAAACACGTTTCTCTTGAAAAGTCATGGTGACTGCTACTTGACAGTCATGCTGGGAAGAGAATGTTCTGGGCCTCATTTTGATATAGTGTTATAGTTTATTGACTGGTCTCCTGGAAAAGTGATAACGTTGACATTTGGTCATGCCAGGGCTCATTTTTTGCTTTGATGGCTTGGTCTCTGCAAATCAAATCTATGACTGTGTTCTCGCAAAAGTTCACTTAGCTTCTTATTTTCCAATTTTTGCTGTGGGAAGCAGATACTTCAACACTGAACTTGTTCAATGCAACACAGATCCTGCACAGATTCACTGACCTGATCATCAGAATGGCTCATCCCATGAAATGAACCCATTAAATCCATCAATCCACATACAATAAACATCTGTGAATCTGTCCATCATCTGTGCACCATTTATCTAAAATTATATTTTATTCTAGTCTATTATTTTGTTGAACAATAATTTTTCATTGATTATTGGTTATCATTCTCATCAGCTGGGCTTGTGAACCCTGACACAATGATATTCTGGTGACCATTAGCTCCATACTGACGGGTTCATGTAAGAGCAAATATCATCACTTGTAAGCAGCCATTGCACTATTCAGCTGATGTGAAATGGAGATATCGCTGTACTATTTTTTGAAGGCTTGAAGCTGGAGGGTTGGCTACATCCCGCTCCATTCAATCTCAGGGCACATTTTCATTGATTTACTCATTTATGTGTCTGTGCTTGGTATTGTTCCTCTGTTGTTTTATGACTTTTTTATTATATGGACTGTATCACCTATGTCTTTTAATTATAATCCTACATTGTTACTTGAAATGAGGTGAGTGATAGCCATGGTTTAAGTATTTCAGCAGAATTGCTTTCATTGAACTTTTACCTGTTATACCTCAGAAATACACTTATAGGAAGCCATAAGCAAGAACACTTACAGTCTCTTGTTTCCCTTTGGTGCCTAATTATGTTTTATGCTTAATTTATGAACTGATCAGTTGTGTTTCTGGTGGCTATGCAGGGAACACTTGGTGGTGTATATAGTTTGTGCTGAAAACTCAAGTGGCTTTAAAATTTTTCAGATTAGCGGTTGGTGTGGGAGTAATTCCTGTGATTCAGTGAACCAACTGACAGAATACCTGTTGCAAGTTTTGCTTTGGAGTGACTTTCTTACTGTGGGCAACAATATTCACACACACACACACATTTTCAAGTACTGCTCTCATTAAGTAAAATGAAATACAGCCTCCTCGTGCTGAGCTGTCACAGGTTCTGAGGCAAGATTTAGGAGGTGAAAGTGATAGGTACGGCACATATACATACAGGTGCAATGTGGTGATCGTCACAATCAGCATGACAAATTTCTGAGGATAAGTAGGGCAAAGCAGTTCACAATGTTGTCACTGTAAACAATCTTTTGACACTGCATCACTAAGTCATGAAGACACATTACATACTCAAAAGTTTTCTGAGGGTAATCAGACACAGTGGATGACAATTCCAAAATATGGCATATGTCAGGAGAGGTTGGAATCCAGTCACTGACAAATTAAAGTTGCACTAATCACAAAGGTACAGCTGAATAAATGAAATAATGTGACAGACAGAGGTGCACCAACAAAATTTTACTATAAATGCTGTGCAGGCAAAAGATGGTGGTGCTTTTCAGGAAAGATTCATGTTGTATCTTGCATAGGCTAATGGATGTAGAAAGTAGTATATCACCAATCTGTTGGAACCCAATGGAGTTCTGTAACTTGTGTTGCAGCAGTAACACACTTTTACATTTGTCACACCCTATGGTTAATTGTTTATCAATATATCAGTTTGTTATTCTATATGTTTCTATATCTATTTATAATATACCTACCATATCAAGGGACTATAATGTGGAATGAATTAAAGCTTATGGTTTATGGATGTCTTCAGCTATCTTCAGAAGACTTATTAAGCTTATTCGTGGTGCTCAGTTTATACAATCATAAGTCATAACACCAGCTTTTCAAAGTCAATGCAAATGTGATGCTTATGTTTATATGTTGTTTAGATTTAGTAATTTAACAAAATAAGGACAACATTTTCTAAATCCCCTGCCAGTTTTAGCACTTTCATACCATTTGAAGAACTGTACATGTAGCAAAGGCAAAATTACAATACCCGGTGATATTATTTCCAATGAATGGTCTTTAAGAGAAAATTTCTTCCTGCACAGACAGTCCATTAGTAAGTCTGGTCATGAAAGTCTATCACACTTTTGCATTGCTGACAGAGATCCATAGAAAGGCCCCCTGTGTTTGCTAGTCTGTGCACAAATCTATTTTTTAAATAGTTTTTACCCATGTCATGGGATATGGGCCTGACACACATAGTTTGCATGACTTGTCAATCCATTTTTTTTTGGTGGCACATTTTTCACCAAATTTTATTAAAAGAAACTGTTGTTTTTGTAGAAATGTTTATATAGGTAATATTGTCCCTAACCAATCATTTAATGCCACTTTTTTACCATACATTTTTGCCTCATCATGTGGAGGGAACAGATGGTATCAGTATTAAAATCCAGACTAGAACCAATCTCTTCTGCCTATCATGATTAGTAACCCTCTCCTCACTCTTAATATAAATATGTTGCCTTGCTTTTAGTTTACAGATTACATTAACAGATATATTAAATGTCACCATGGGAATCTTGTAGGAGGCTGTAGGAAAGAAGCCATCCGTGGAAGTTATTCTGAATTCTGGATGAATATAGCAGCACAAGCTAAATTCTGCAGGCTTCATTTTGACAAGTTCACACACTGCCAGATTCTGCAGACTGAACTTTCACAATACCATGTTCCCAGGAAAGTTTGGCACAAACACTTTTACTTCACAGGTTTGTCAACAGCTGTTGAAATGTCAACAGAATTCTGTGATTTCTATTAATCTGTTACATTCCAGGTTTAATCTTTAAAAAATGCATCACACTGACATGAAGTGGGGCATAATGGGACAGAGCATTCTCATGTAAATTGATAATTAAATTGCTGTCATTAAGCCTGGCTGGTTCAGGCACTCATGTTGTGCTGAGAGTTTGCTTTGCTAATTCTGCATTCAAGGGCTTCAGCTTTTTCCCCTTTTTTTCTGGTCCAAGTAGATTTAGCATCAGGGGGTCCCTTTAATGACAAGGCATGTAAATCAACCACACCTTACCACTGACATATTTCCTTCCTTTTCCCTTTTGAACCATCAACAACAAAGCAAGTCTTGTGAACATATACAAATTAAACTCTAATTTTTCAGCATTATACTTGCATAACTAAGTGAATAAAAATGGCCTTTTTTTAACACATGTAGAATGTAAGGCACTGTCGGAATTTCTAAATCACAACACAAATCTAAATCCCAGATTGCATCAGACTTATCAAGCTAAAGTTCCCAATCACCATTTTTCTTTCTGAGAGAGAAGACTTGAACATTAATGTCTACGGATAGCAAGAAAGACCAAAAATACTAACATTTCCCATTAATCTGCCTCATACTGGCCAGCTGGATGCATTGAGAAAAGCAAACTGTAAATGGTGTTTCTCAGCAGCTACTGTGACAAAGGGGTTCAAAGAAGGCAAAAGCAAATCGCTTTTATACTTTGATATGATGGTGAAATTAGTAATATCACTTCTACAGCAACTTATAGAGGTTAGAAAATTCTCCATTTATGCAGCTGGATATTTACTTAGGCAGTTATGGGAAAAGTACTTTGTTCAAGGGTACAACAGCATTGCCCCAGGGGGGAATCAGACCAGCAACCTTTTGGTTACAAGCCCTGTTCTTTGCCAACTTCCCAAGCTATTGTGCCAAATTACAGTGCTTTATCTTCGCTATCCTACCTCACTCAAATTCTTATGGTGAAAACAATTGGCATAAATGGTTTGTGGTTAACTCTGGTCCAGGAGGGGTCTGTCACTGTCCTTCTGGTTACCGCTAATTAATTTTTTTCCAGGCACCATGAACATAATTTTTTCATAGCAACTTACTTATCAAGCCTTCTGCTCATATGTTGTATGTTTTACTTTGGCCTCTCAACATAATAAGAATGACTGCCTGTCATGCTATAGTTTGACTACAAACCATCTTTCCATTCAATCTGGCAAAATTCAACATCAAATGTATCTCAGAAATTTCATAATTTTTGCAGAGATTTTATACACTAACTGGGACTATGACAAGCAACAAATTGCGGCCACGGTTGCAACAATCTGTCCAGTAGTTTTTCTAAACATAAATGAAATAGGTTAACATTTTCATCAGTGCAATCTTTGCATGCAGATACTGAAAATTGTGAGTAGTTTACTTAAAATGTCAGTAGTATCTACAGTGGGCAAATGTGTTGGAAATTGGCTAGCTAGCTGTCCAAGCTTGCTGATGTTACATTTTTTTGTGGCCCAGGCAAATAAAGCATTTTTCCTAGTTGTTGCACATGTGTAGTGGCAGAGTGGAGAGAGAAAGTTAACATGAAGTTAGTCTATCCAGAATTTGATTTGAACGTTTGCTGAAAAGGGACGTTTTTGGCTCTGGCTGCGAAGAAGAGACAAGAGCTGAAGGAACCGAGAAGCCACTTAGTGACCATTTAAATCCAGCGGCAGGGAGACGCCTCTGACCACTGCCCCACCATCCTGAGATGTAACTAGTGGCATAGCCAGACATCATTCTACAGATGTGCTTAGGTAAAAGTGAGCAGGCTAGATGACCGCCAGCCAACCATGGCATGGGACCTCATACAGCCTATATTTACAAAAGAATTAAATACTAAATCACTTTTTTTTCCCTTTTTCGCAGCAACCTATTGTGCACTGCAATCAGTACTGCATATGACAAGCCTATGACCAGACAAACATACAAGCATAATAATACTGGCAGTCAGCTGATGTTCTGAATCAGCAGCTTGCAGCCTGTTTCTAATGTTAATTTGTTTAGCTCAACAACCAAGGTGCTCATCTGTTATGAAATAAATTGTATCCAGCGGCTCTGATCAAAAATCCCTGAAGATGACAGTATGCTTGCCTATTATCTCAGGCTAACAAAAAGATGTGATTGAAATGTTTGACGAAGAATACAACTCGGTGGAAAATGCAAATGTGAATGTGTTAGTTCATTAGTTCATTAGTATAAAACAGTATCAGTTTCTCCATTATAGTCAATGGGAAATGGACAAGTTCCATTTCATTTCACATTGTTTGCTTCTGCTTCCATCACAGTCTAGCCTGCTACAGCTAGTCATTTGAATCATACTGCATGGCCTCAGGCTATGAAATGTTAGCATGTTACTATATAAACGCCATTAAATCCAACAGGGGAGCAAAGTCTACATTTCATTAATTTTAGCAGTTCTAGCCACACAAAATAATTAATTAGTCCATACACCCTCGTGAAGCAAAAGTTAGCTTGACAATAATAGTCAACAGCTATAGAAAGCCTTTTAAGTTAATTTTGAGGTGCTAATTCTGCAGTTCAGAAACCTAGGTAGCAGTGGTTGGCGAAGGAAAAGTGTTCAGCTTGCTAGTTAAGAGCAATGCATGGTCAGTATTTATAGTAAATGTTAACCACAGTTAAAGAAGTGACAGTGATGATTACATGTGCAGAACTACTCTGCCTCAGCTACTGCAAGCTAACTACACCAGGCACCATTACTTTGTATCTCAGTGAATGACAGTTTGTTATTAATTGCAGAACAATATGTAAAGTGACTAGGCAATTTTGAATAACAGACAAGTGTACCATTCCTGCCATGCTGTTATTGGGAATAACAGCACAGCTGGAAAACCAAGTTGACTATCCATGTTATAAATGACATTACATGGTTCATTTGTAAGGTTATATCTGCACATTTAAAAGTACCCAAGTGTATGGAATGTCTCTTAACATGACGTAGTTGAAGTTCTCCATATGTTAGGGACATTGGCTCTGTTTTTGGAGAAAGGCTGACAATAGGGGAAGCCAAACTTAAAGTTGCACTTGACGCTGCAGTAGTATGTTTCATTGAAAGCAGTCTCTGCTACTTGAAGACACGACTGGCAGAACAAACAAATCCTTGAAACAAATCCAGCAACTTCATTTTCTGAACAATGGTGCCCACATTCCCCAAGGTGGCATTTTTCATTTTTCTTATCTCTGCACTTTGAGGGCTGTCACAGAGAAGAACAGATAGATTCCAGAATGTCCCAGGGTGAAACCCACGCTTAGTATTGAATAGCTCTATAACCCTGACTTTGAGCTGCATCTGAGGCTAACCCCGCATCTAAAATGCATTCAATTGAAAGGAAAATGCAACACTTTACTAAACTCTTAATGTGTATCAGTGCAACAGTCATACAGTCCATACAGCTTGATGCATGTGAATGGTTTTCCCAGCGATATCAGAAAACAAAAAGCACCAGTTTTTTCTCACAGGCAGTTTTTTTTTTTACCACAAAGGAGAAATATAGTTACTCAAGGCTTTTGTATAACTTATACTGAGGATGGAAAAATGAAAAAAGATGGCTTGGAAGCACAGTACCATTCACTAACTATCTTTGTCACATGGTTATATTTTTCAGTGGATTCCTATATGGTTGAATATTGAAAAAGCAATCCTGGCAATAAAATTGTAACAGAAAGAAGTATAGCATCTCAATATATGGTCAATTAATTTGAACCCTGCAGCGTAGAATATTGCACTTTCCTCCTTATCAGTTTCTTCATCTGCCTCTTAATTTTCCTGCAACCCATGTGGCCTGCCCACAGTGGGTTTAGGGGAGTCTGCTCATCGAGGTAGTGTGGGCCCCGGAGTTAGGGCCTGATGTGGGCAGTCCACACTTAGCCCATACTAGGACTCATGGGTGCATGATTATGTTTTAAAGTGTGGAAACAAAATAAATGGCATCAATTGGATGCCATTTTGGATGCCATTTTCCACCAAGGAGGAGCATGTTTAGGAAAAGAATAAACCTATTACAAATGTTCTTTGGCACCTCATTTAACAAAATCAGATTTATTTTTGTACTTTTCTTTTAAAGATAATCATATGTTCAAAATCAAGTCTACTGAACCAACTATCAGCACTGGTATAATAGTCCTTTTTTCTCTAGCCTGTGATTGGATTAAAGACATTCACCTTTTTTTAGCCTACACAGATTTATGTATCAAGTACAGACAAACAGTTTGATTTACGACATAACAACACTATTGATTTATGACATTATTTATGACATAAATCTTTATTACAGTATATAATTGAATCATATCATGTAAGTGCCAACAATACTGAATCAAGTTGGGTTTCTTCAAATATCATCATATGACATAAATCTATATTACAGTATATCATTGAATCATATACACTGGATACACAAGTCTACAGACCCTTTCAGAATTTCTTGTTTTTATTTCCTTGAGCCCTGAAATGAAAATCAACTGAATTAGATTTTTCTTCCCACTTTCATTTAGACATGGTAGCCCACAACATCAAAGCAAAATGAAAAGGCAACACAATTGTGAATATTAATTTAAAACAGAAAAATCAAACCATCTTGGTTGCATAAGTTAACATACCATTTATAATGGGAGTTGTAATTCAGATCAGGTCTAATCATTCACTATCCAAATCATGCCCAAAGCTAACTGACTTTACCTGTGACCATTAAAGTGAAGGTCAGGATAAAATCAGCTGCTCCTGTAGGCTTTCTCAGCAGGTTTCCTTGTTTCTTATTCATGCCATTGTAAGGAAATAACTATGGGCAAAAGGAGCCACCAAAACATCTCTGGGATCGAGTTGAAAGGTACAGATCAGGAGACGGTTATAAAAAGATATCAAAGGCTTTAAATATATCATGGCACACAGTAAAAAAACATGCTCAAGAAATGGATTAAATATGGCTCCACCAGGACCTTGCCTAGATCAGGCTGTCCCTCTAAGATGGATGACTGTGCAAGGAGGAAACTCATCAGGGAGGCCATCAAGAGGCCAACAGCAACATTAAAAGAGCTGAAACTTCATGGCAGTGAGTGGCCACCATATATGCACATAGCAAGAATTGTTGCAACAATGTGTTTTCGACAATTCTGAAGTATGGGGTGGCAAGACAGAGGCCACTTCTCACAAAGAAGAACAGCTAGTCTCATCTGAATTATGCAGAAAGTCACTCTGCATCTCCTGTTGACATGTGGAAAATGTTCTTGTGGTCTGATGACATTAAGTTGGAACTTTTTGGCCTTAATTCCAAACCATATGTTTGTCACAAAGCCAGTACTGCCCATCAGATTAAGCAAACAGTCCCTACTGTCAAGTATGAGTGTGGCAGCATCATGCAGTGGAGCTGTTTGTCTTCACTAGGGACGGGAGTCCTGGTGAGGATAGAGGGAGAAAAATGAATGGCGCAAAATAACAAAACATTTTAGAGGAAAACCTCTGCAAAAAGCTGAAGTTGGGGAAGAATTTCACTTTTCAGCATGACAGTGAACCAAAGTCCACAGCTAAATCCACAGTGGAATCGCTGAAAAAAGGAAGATCGATGTCCTGACATGGCCCGGTCAGAGACCTGACCTGAACCCCATTGAAAATCTTCGGACTGACCTGAAAAAAGCTGTTTGTAAGCAGTCTCCTAAAAATTTAAGTGAACTCAAATTATTCTACTGCAAAGACTAGGAGAAAATTGCAAAATCTAAACGTGAGATGTTGGCAGAGATTGATCCAAACAGACTCACTTCAATTATCGAAGCAAAATGTCTTTCCACCAAGTATTACTTTGAGGGTTAGGGTTAGGGTTTTTCATTTATAATACTTTTTTGAGTATGTATACTTTTTTGAGAACTGAGGCATTTGATTTTCATTTAGATAGTGTTGTTATGAAGTGTAAGTACATTTTTAAAAAGTCTGACTTCACTTGTCTTGATTTAGCCTTTAAGACACCAAAAAACAATACATTTTGAAAGGATGTGTAGATTTTCTGATACATTGTATAAGTGGTGTCTTCAGTAGGTAGGTGTCTTCAAATATCATCAGTGAAAACATTTTTGCTATACGGTCAGTTTAATACACATTACATTAGTAGCCCGTTTCATTGACACGTAGCCTAAATTAAGTAATTTTCATTTCAGTGGTTTACATTTTAGCAGACGTCCACATCTGGCAATTACCATTCCAGTTTCATTTACAACTCATAACTTTTAGTAAGACTTTACCATGACATAAAAAGTGTGTGTTGCTGTCAGTATTGTGGCATTGGACAATTTTGTTATGGTCCTCTCACTTTCCTTTAGTGAAATCTCCAAAGGTATTCTGTTGCTTATCTGAACTAATTGCTGTGCTGTGGCATATAAGTCAGAACAATCCGTTTGACTGTTAATTCTCATCCTCATCATTGTACTTCTGAGCTATGTCTTTGTAATCCTGAGAAACTCATTTCAGATGAAGTTGTGGAATCGATACAGTATAGTTCTAACTATGTTTGAAACAAGAGGCTCCCAATTATCTGTAAAGCTGTTCCACATGTGTTGAAACTTTTGGGTCATTGATTACATCATCACCATTAACTAGTCTTCTCAGAGCTTTTCTTGGCCTGGGGAGACTTGGCTTCTCAATATCAAGGACATCAGACAGAGAGACACATTATTCCCACAGGTGTTTGAAGGTAGATTCTGATTTCAGGCACAGTTGGCTTGCTCTGAGGTAGTCAGAGGCTTCCATGGCTTCTAACTACCAATCTCCAATCTCAGATTTTGAGAACATTTCCTTACACATAAGGAGACCAAAGAAAACCTTGAAGTCCATGAGATTTTTAGCTAGGCCAGTTGCTTTACTTCCAGCATGCCCCTTGTCATTTTCAGATATTTCAATCAAGGCTTGGTGGAAACATTCATAGTTGGTGAGAACACTCCTGACTGAAAAAGCATGCATTGTATCTTGTTGGACATAGTGGTTGCAGTGAGTTTTGATGTTCACAGTGGAGATTTGTGAAACTTGCCTTTGAGTCACTGATAAAGTTGACTACCTCCTGCAACAGGTCTGTGGTGTTACACACCAAGTTAATATCATGTGTGGTATCCTGCAATACAAAATTTAGAACATGTGATGAACAGTGCACAAAGAGGACATCTCCCTGCTGCTCCATTATTCCTGCCTGAAGCCCATACAGTCAGTCTGACATGGTATTAGCTCCATCGTAGCATTAACCTCTGCAGTTTTAAAGGGATATGTTCAGTTGGATTAAGATGATGATTGTCAGAGAGGCAATATCTGCTTGATCAGTGTTATACAGCCCTAGGAAATCTTTGGACACTCCAAATCTGTCACTCACGTAGGTTAGGTTAATTTTGACGTAGGTTAATTTTGACTTGTTCCTTGCTAGTGTTGTCAAATGTTTCACTTGGAATTAGGGATAAGAGCTTGTCATTGTTCATCTCTTCTGTTAATTTGTGCAGGCAGGAATGAGCCATCATCTGGAGGATCTCATTTTGTACATTGTGTCCTAGCCATTTGTATTTGTGATGCAGCTACTGTGCAATTTCCTTTCTCTTTAGCACACAGGGTCAAAAGTTGTATCAGGTCAGCATCCACATCAATGTGACCCCAAATCAGTATCCCCTGTCTTGTCAGAAATCTAAGACTACAGTTTTTATCCATGGTATCCTGGCACTCTGTGACTCAGTCATTGCCTTTCCTTGAATTTCATGTAGCCCAGAGGAAGAGGACATGTCGCTGATGAATTTCAGGACAGCTTTCTGATGAGCATGTGACCTCCCATGCATTTTATATTTTACAGTATTGTTGCCTTACTCCATTTCCCAAAATCATGAGACACAAATGCTTCTGTTCTATTTAGAAAATGAGAGCAAATTCAGTATCTTAGCCATTCTGCAGTTACGACAAAATGCTTTTTCAACGTCTGCATCGCAATCAAGCCATGGATCCTCTACCAGGAATATCTGAAGGACCCTTGAGTTGTCCCAGATGTTGTTTTTGGGAACTGGAGATTTGTCTGACCGGGGGTCCTTCAGAATTAGGTCCCTATCCTATAGTTTAAATTAAATGAATATACAGATCTGGCTTTCATGCAGGCTGTCATATATAAGAGAAAGGAGAGATATCATACTCCTTTTCAATGCTTACTTGAGTTAAAGATGGTCTTGAGTTGAAGATGGCACCGGTGTGGATGGCTGTTGTTGCTCTGTGTCCTCCTCAACTTTGCGTTTTTCTTGTTTTTTAATGTTACTTTCTAGTCTTTTTGTAACCTGTAACATGCTAATCAAGTACGACACACAGACTCTTCTGGATATTAGATTAAATTTGCAATCTGGAACTTTTAGACTAAATTCGCAACCTGGAACTATGCCGATGGACTTTCCTTTGGTCTGATTCAACTCACCTTGGTTACCTGGGTGGAAGCACCACCAGAGGAAAAGGGGGAAAAGAGCTGGGGTCTTGGTCAGGCTGAGGAACAGACGATCCCGGTCCCTGCTTCCTAGCATTCTCCTAAAGAATGTTCAATCTCTGGATAATGAGCTGGATGAGCTAAGAAGCAGACTGGCCTTTCATCAGGACATTAAGAACTGTAGCATCTTTGTTTTCACAGAGACATGGCTGGATCCCTCGGTTCCTATCTCGGCCATTCTACCTGAGGGCTTCTCTATTTATCGCCGGGACAGAACAATGGAGTCGGGTAAGGGCAAGGGTGGTGGTGTTTGTATCATGGTCAACAACCGGTGGTGTGTGGATATACAAACAATATCAACGGGGTGTTCTCCTGATCTTGAACACATCATGATCAAATGCAGACCTTTTTATCTGCCCAGAGAGTTCACAGCGGTGTTTTTCACAGGAAAGCCCAGTACGAGCCCAGAAAGGCAATAAAAACGGCCAAGGGACAATACAGGGAAAAAGTGGAGTCATGTTACAGTGGCTCCAAAACCAGGCACATGTGGAGTGGGCTAAGAACCATCATGGACTACATTTACATTTATTTTACATTTATTTATTTAGCAGACGCTTTTATCCAAAGCGTCGTACAAATGTGCATACAGCAAGTATAGCGACAGTACGGGGACAGGATGTGTACAGTTCCACAATGAGACAGTTCTCAGCTGAGAGCAAGGTCTGTTTGAGATCAGACTACAAGGGAAAGCACTAAAGCATTGGGCAGGTGCCAGCATGGGGGAGGAGCTGAATTCCTTCTACGCTCGCTTTGAGAAACACACCAAGCCGGAGTTTCTGCCAGGACAGGACAACTGCCCACTTCAAATATCTCGGGCAGATGTGTGTAAATCCTTCAAAAAGGTAAACGCACACAAAGCTCCTGGACTGGACAATATCCTGGGCCATGCTCTCAAGGCATGTACCTATGAACTGGCAGATGTCTTCACAGACATCTTCAACCGTTCCCTGCTCCCGTCTGTAGTCCCCGCACTTTCAAGAAGACCACCATCATCCCAGTCCGGAAGAAACCAAACGTGAGCTGCCTAAATGACTACTGCTCAGTAGCAATCACCTCCATTTTCATGAAGCGCTTTGAGCGGATAGTCAAAACCCACATTACATCCTCCCTACCCACCACATTAGACCCACTCCAGTTCGCCTATAGGCCAAACAGGTCCACAGACAATGCGATAGCATTCACATTGCCCTCTCCCATCTGGACCAGAGAAACACTTACGTGCCGATACTGTTCATCAACTACAGCTCAGCTTTTAACACCATGGTGCCATCCAGACTCGTCATGAAGCTCTGAGACCTGCGTGTCAGTTCCTCCCTTCCCACAAGCGGTGCGGATCGGCAACGCCACCTCCTCCACACTGACACTCAGCACCGGTGCCCCCCAGGGATGTGTGCTCAGCCCCCTGCTGTTCTCCCTGTTCACCCATGACTGCACGGCCACACACAGCTCCAACACTGTGACAAATTAGATATTTTTTGGATGTTCGGTTCCTTGAAGATCTATCATTTTTGTAATTCAGAATGGATCACTGTATGTCACTTTGTTTATACTCTTTCTGAGAGCATTGTGCTTCTCTTTCCCTTTCATAAATTCTGAACCTCTTCATCAACTTGGACGTAGTGCCTAAAACTACAAAAAAATATCAGCTATCCTTTTTCTTTGCACGGTCATACTCTAATGATTCTGTAAAAGGGAGGAACAAACCACGGATGTCACCATATGGGGCATAATATGTAATGTCGTTACATGTAAAATAACTCATATCCTGAAGGGACCACAAAGTAATCACATCTGACAATCCCAGCTCCGTGTGGCATGTTGTTGCTGCACATTCATCCCAAAGGCCAGAGCAAGTGGAAGAGTTTTCCCTGAAGGCCTGCGTTTTAGAGAAATGTTTAAAGGCGTATCTAAAACTTCTTCAGCTGAGGTGCAGTGCTCAAGAACCCCCTGATGAAAGAAGCATGCATGTGGTGGCACTCTTTGAAGCTATACACACACACACACACACACACATATAAAAGTACCTTGCAAAAGTATTCACATCCTTTGTGCTGTGTGACATTTAAAAATACTGAAACTCAATTATTTAAGGTGACATTTGTTAAAGATTTGGTTTAAGATGACATATGTATGTGTATGTATAAAGAGGTAACACAAAGTATAGCATTCAAAAAAATTTGCATTTTGTGCATTACCCTATGATATGGGCAGCTTTGCACAATATGGGTAACTTTGTATTGTATAACAGCAATTATGAATTCAGATCAAATAGAATGGAGAGGTGGCCAAAAGAAAATAAATGAAATGGAAAATAGCCTTCCAAATGTTATTGATCTTGTAGAGCAAATTATTTTCAAAAGGGACACCTGTGATTATTATACTGTACCTTTTGATGCCTGATTTTACACGGGGGGGGGGGGGGGGGAGGGGGGGGGCTATCTGTCCCCCCTATCTAGTGCATGTAATGTATTTGTCATCATATACTTCAATATATGAACAGAACATTCTCCTGGTAATAAGACTCCATATTGGGAGAAATATCCACAGTACTTTGATTTATTGCAGTGGATTAAATATGACTGCCATTTTTCAAGCAATGAAACAAGAATATGTTTCATAAAATTTCATGCATTTTTGCTTTTGTGAAAAGAGCAGTATAATGAGCCACACAATCCAGACTGCATTCGGCACTTTTCCACTGACAATTAGCTTTTGTTTGTCCCCTGTAAACCACTACAGGTCATGTTTACAAGGTCAGCAAAAAGATCTTGCTGTTCACAGGCTTTAGGGCCTTCCACTTGATTACAAGCTTTGTGTGATTATTGCATAATTCATCTGGCATTGATTCATATGTCTTCTGCCATCCATGTCTGACACACAATACCTCAGGAAAAAACAGAATATGATACAATGTGCATCCATCCAGCACTTGTCTGATTTCTGTCTTCTATATAAGTCGTTTTCACCCATTTCATTTTGGACAACTGTAGTGTCCAATAAAATATTTTGACATGCACTTTAAAAGCATTCGATTTCACCTTTATGCCTTACAGTTTTTACAGCATTATTTGCTTAGTATTACTGATTTTCTTCATATCAACTTATGTTTACATGACTGTAGATTTATTGTGCATGTTTGATAGAAATGTCAGATTTTTAAGGTTGACAGCTTAATGTCCAGAAGAAGTGTTTCTTGGTTTTCAAAGATGCATTGCCATTAAATTTATTATGTGCATGAATCTATACCAATGCATAAATTGATAAATAATTATTTTATAAATTTATAATTTATAAATTATGACTACATACTGATAAATCTTACTTAGATTGTACTAGATACTACTACAAAACTGCATGAGATTAGAACTGCAAAGAAAAAAAAATCCAATAAGGAATTGGGCCTTCCTTTGCCTTCAGAACAACTTCAATCCTTATTTGCAGTTACACAAGTTTTGAACTGTTTCTACTGGGGTATCGGACCATTCTACAAGATGGAAAACCTCAAATTCATTGAGAGCCAAAAGTTATAATATGTCTTTTATATTGGTAAAATATTGATAATTAAGCATTGACATTATAAGAAACACATGTAGACTCCTTTTTAATTGTTACTTAGTTACTTATGAGTCCCTTTTCGTTTGGTGTTTACTTCATCTATCTCTTGTATATATTTATTTATTTTCCCTACTCTAAAAATATTCAGCTCATGACGTCTCTTACATCCCAACACATTTTCACTGAATAACCTTTCCATTTGCTCTGTTTTAGCTAAACAAAAAAGTGCTTTAGTGCTGAGTTACAGTAAGCATATCTGAACACAGGCACTTTAGGCGATGGCATCACTATGTCTTATTGTCTTAGAAATACATTATTCAACTTTTTTTTTCAATTGCTCAAGTCCTGACATTTCTTCACAAAGCCCTTGAAAGTATAGGGGTCAGCAGGTCTGAAGTGGTGGGTACATGTTCCAGGAATGGGGAAGCAATAACCAGCATGACAGGTATCAGCTCTCCACAGAGACACACGGATCTGCATTTGACTGCTTTTGATTGGAATGTTTCAAGAACAGCCTTGACAGGGCAATGCATCATCTTATTTATAAAATGCCGTGCTTCAGTACCCCTTATTCAACGAACAGCAACATTATTTTTCAAACTACACAGCCAAGCTTGAAGAGTGGTATCCTGGTTACTGTCACAAAGTTTGAAAAATAATAAGCTGGAATGTACTGGTCCCTGTTGCAACAGTATATTTTTGGAGTCTCAGCTGTGGAAGCATCTGATACTGATTGTAAGAATTGTGCGCAAGACCCACTTGAGGGATGGATACATGTGTAGCATACCATCATGCAGGTCATAGATTCCATTTTTTAAGACTTTTGAAACTGTTTGTAGGGCATAGAAAGAGCATATTTTCCGTCAAAGGGAAGCTTGTTAAGGTGAATAGTGGGGACAGTCACCACATATGCTATTCGATTGAAAAAATTTTGTTTTTTCGATTGCAGAAAGATGTGATTTCTTCTTCTTCTTAAGAAAATCCATGTGTGTAACTTCTCTTCAAAATCTGTGTGTTTAAGGAATGGAGCTGTGCCCCACAGTGGGCATTTAGTTTTTCCATAGCTTCCATCAAGATGCTATGGAAAGGCTCAGGATCAGCTTCCATGTTAGGATATAAGGCAAGTCTCACTTAGAGATGTTGGAGATCATGTAAGGGCAAAGTATGACTCGGAGCATCACCTTCAATGTAATATTCTCACTGGTCCCATTCAAGTACACTACAGGTGTACCTGAAATCAGATCTTGTCTGGCAGTGTCACAGGTCAGCTGGCTCACACACCTGCAGCAGCCATATTAGGGCACCCCTCATGTATTTTTGCATTATACCTTCTTTATTAAATCCTTTGTGATCCAACCAAAGCACCAATCAAAAAAGGACATTTAAAATCCTTGACATCACTTTCTTTCCATAATCTGTTGTAGAAACTATTATCAACCGACACCACCATGCTCCCTTTGCCAAACCAACTATCACTTAAAATCCATCTCAAATCCTTTCTTTGATTTCTTTCTTGGTCTAACTAAATGTCCTTTAATTTGGGTTGGAGTTACTGGACAGATGGGGTTCTTTTTAGATTGTCTTCTTGTACTGACAAGGCACTGTACATAAACAGTGCACGGGGCCTATTTTCAGGCGATAACCCAGTGGATAACCTATGGATGGACATCCTGATAATGTATAGATTGATAACCTTGCAACATAAAACAGGAAGTTCAACTTGTGGACCAAAAGGCAGGTTCACAATGAACAAGGCCACCTACTGCACTAACAGGAGAAGAAGAACAAAACATGTATTGAAGGGAGCATTTCAAATAATAATCAAAAGCCCCTGGCAAGGACTGTTTTGATATATTTATATATAAACTCTGAACTGGCAGTCTCTGTTCTTCCCCTCATTCACATTATTTCTCAAAGGGCTAAAAGTGAGAAATAAATGTATCAACAGGGTTGTAGTAAAAACACCAAAGGCAGGTGTGCATCTGTATGTGGTGTTGTTTAAGGTCTTTGTCCAACATATCCAAGGTATAATTGAAATCACTGTCAAGAAAGAACAAACAACTCAACATCCAAAAACGGATATGGATGCATAACACAGATCTCCACTAAACAGAACATAGTTGCTCAATTTTCAGGCTGGCTATAGAATATAAGGTCAATGCACTCTCTAAACTCTGTAGAATATGATTGACAGCTTTCACCAGAACAGTCTGTATCATATTCCATGAGCTTTCAGAATCCCTTTTTTCACGCTCAACACACCCAGAGCTGCTCTCAGTTCCAGCTTTAAGTGAGTACAGAGAGCTGAGTGATGAGGCTGTCACAGGTTTGCAGTGCTTTTCAACACTGTCATTCACTGATCACGTGAAGACATGACCAAATTCATGTTCAACCAAATGGATAACATCATCCCACAAATTATAATAAAGATGTAGGATGTCTTTGTTGCAGATAATCTGCTCTAGAAAAGACAGTGCACTGTGTTTTTTTTTTCTCTAGAGAACCCTCAAACAAAAATAATCTTATGCTCCAGCCCTATGCAGATATGAGCACCATGGTCAACAGTAGTTGGGTGCGGACCTACCATGGGCCTCTGGACGGAGAATGGTTTCACTTCCAGGACAGTAGTACAAAGACAGAAAAAGATGAATCTGAATGAAAACAACATGCGAAAGAGCTGTGGTGATTGATATGAAAACCTGCAGCACAGCTGGGGACTATGATTGGTTTGAAATAAACAGGAGTGGAGAAGATTTGTTGCTGAATACAGTGCAGTGTATGCACACTGAGTTGTAAGTATAATACATAATAAATAAGCAAAACAAATAAGTGTAATAAATAAGTAAGAAATTTGAATGCAGTTTATGTGCAATTCACAGTTCAGAGGTGTTTTATATTCTGTGTGTGTTCAAGTTTTACTTAAATTGTCTTGATTCACATAAAACATTGAATGTTTTGCTCTGTTGGTTATCTGCAAAGCCTATATGTTAGCCTATACCTATAAAGACCCTATCCACAAGCCAAGCCACTATACAGCTTCAGGATTCCTGGCTCCCCTATGTTAGTTGTTTACCAGAGGGTACATTGTAGTCCTTCAGTCAGTTTTGCTGTAGTCTTTGCACTTATGGATCAAAGCATATATGCATTTCTTAGCATTGCTAGGGGTTGACACATCTTAGACCATGGTAAATTGCCACTTTATTCGATGTACTTTATTAGATGTACTTTTTTACCATTCTTTTTAAATTGCATCAGCTAAATGACAAAATGTGAATGTGAATGCAATAAAATGTCTGAAGTCAAAGCTCAAAGCAATATTTTATTTTGTATTTGTGAGCCTGCTCTAGACCTTGATGACACCCTCTAAAGTCGAGGTTAGAATGAAATTGGTTCCCTTTTATTTTAACTTTTATTTAACTTTTTATTTCTTAGGTGCTATTGCTGTACTGTATATGTATATGTTGTTTTATGTTGTATATGTTGGTGTTATCCACTGTGTGTATATTCACATTTACATGGTGAATACATGTACAATTTACATTTCATTATAAATGCTGTGTATCTCACTGTTCTTCAAGCCCAGTTACTCCCACTAAACACTCCATTACTCCCATTAGTGAAAAGGAGCTGATGTCTCTTACAGTAATTTGCTCCAGAAGACAAACATATGCTCCTTGAGTTTGAATCAGGGGAAAAAATGGATAGTTCCATTCAAAATGATGTTACTTTGGGGGTAAAAATGTATTTAGTGCAATTTCACTTTGACCAAGAGCAAGACATATACTGGCAAAATGGGCTACAAATAATAGTTTGTCAAGCATTAATGAGATTGAATGGGGTGCACTGATTATTGCATTCTCTATAATTATTTGATCAGTAAGTGCAATTGTAAATGCAGTCTGTTTAAGCTAGGTGCCTGAGCACCAAGATCCAAATGAATCATTATGCAGACAACTTCTTGCCACTCATGAGTGGTACCTAAAAACGACACCTGAATCACTTAAAACTGCATTACTTTGATTAATGGATCAATATGTCCACTTAGCCTCCCAGTTATTTGTGTGATTCAAAAGTGTTAAATGTTAGCCATAATTCCATGCACAGTCCAGAGCAGTGTAATGAAGAGGAATATCAAGCAGTTTACATTTCAGTACAAATATACATTGAAAGCATCATTACCACACTCATTACTGCATGCAAAATCTACCCAAATTCCACAAACCAGCAGCCCTGGAATTTGTTTTAAATTGATCACAGATGATTCAGGTCATTAAAGTTCAGCATATGATGGGATTCAGCACAACTCCAGCATTTTTTCTTGTATTTGTAAGTATTAATAGTTGTCCATTGTCTCTCTACTCTGAATGCAGTACTGTTTGGGTAACCCAGGGCTTCCAATTTTCTTCTGGTCTATTCACATATGGGCAAATTTGTGATCCAATGCCAAGATTCAAGTTCCTTCACAAGAATACTAATTCGCTGAGGTTTCTGCTTACAAAGAAATCTTAAGTGGGCCATTATTTCCCCTTAACCTGCTTCAGATGCAGACGCCTGGTTTCCTAAGGCCAGCTTGAAACTGGAAGCAAACGGCAACAGCAGGAGCAGTGTGCTACTCGGCCATGAAGAAAATTAATGAGACATGCCTCGGTAATGAGATTACAAACCTGTACCAGGCTAGCCAGAAAGGAAGATTACCAGGTACACGCTGTCATAGCCTCGCCTCCACAGAGGAGCACAGGAACACACCTGTGCAGTCACGCTAAGATGCACAGCAGCATCAGTGAAACTGGGTACACAGCAAGAGTGTCATTGAGTTTGTGACATTCTGGTCACAGACCCCTGTCACTGTCAAGCTGTGTTTGTTGCTGAGAGAGGCATTCTTCCTAGAGGTTTCATCAACTGGAAGGGATTTTATCACACAGAAGGCATGGTCAGACCTTTAAGTGCTGACGATTTATCAGGAAACGTCTTGCCATGCATGTACTTACAATTCATCTGCATCGTTTTTTTTTTTTTTTTTTAAGTCAAGTTTACTCATGACTCATAGCAAACTACTACACTTTCCAGTTTGTTGGGTGGTGGACCACTTAACCAGTCAAACATTTGCACAGACACTGTACATCCCCACCCCCAACCACCACTAACCCTGGGAATTAAATAACAAGATGAATAAACACATTTATTATTTCACTGCACTGGGAAAGTCTACTTAAAATTACTAATGATATCTAATTATTTGCTTTTAAAAGAAGCTATAACTGCTTGTTGCTTCATTGACCTCTGCGGGATTAATGGTGTAACGGAGTGCATGGCCATTCTATGGACCTTGCAGTACTGAGTGTTGCAGTAGACCTTGGAGTTGTTTCACATCAGTGCTCCTGTGCAAATGCAGAGATTGTTGCTGTGAAACAAGCGTAGTGTACAATTTTTTTATTATAAAATAGGGTTGTATAAATGAGAAAAGCAAGGGGAGAAAATACATGTGTAAATCATCAAGCTTTTGAATGATAACGTTACACTGACAGTGTTGTGGGATAGTGCCATTTACTCTTTTACACGGTTGTTTAAAAGTGTATAGGTAAATTCCCTGTAATCATAATTAGACGCTAACACAGGTATATTAATAGGGACTGTCAGTTTTACTTATATGCCTGCTGCAGTCACAGCCTCTCTGCATTTAATACAGTAGAGAGATGTGGCTATTTAGCTGCTAGGATTAAGGGATGTTTGCCAAGTTGTGAGGAGATACATTCTACTTCTGAACCGAAGGGAAGCTTGCCCTGCAGTGTGTCTGTTCTGTATTGGCATCATATAATCTGTTTCATTTGCTAATAATACAGTTTAAGGTCAAATGATTTCTCCATCACTTAAAATCTGACAAGACTGCATACTTTTCCTAATGGTATTGCAATTAGCCACTATTTATCTGACATTTTAAATTAAAGGATGACAGTTGGGCAGGTGATTATGTCATTTTTTTTTTCTACACACTATTGTTGCTATTCTACCTTGTATTTGGTCATTTAGTATTGCTATACTTACAGTGCTTAGCAAAAGTATTCAGACCCTTGACCCTTGTGAGAACATTTTACTGAATTACAAATGATACATTGAAATTTTGTTCTATGTGATATTATATTGAAAATACTGAAACTAAAAAAAATGACATTTATTTATTTTAATTTGAATTTATTTAAATTAATTTTGTGTTTTGGTGTTTTTAAATAAAATAAAACACAAAATCAAAATGTATTTGTAATTTGTAATTCTGCATTTTTTTAAAGAAAAAAATAAAACTGAAATATGCAGTTTGCATACGTATACAGCCTGTGATCTGGACGCTCCAAGTTCACACAGATGAAAAAAATTATCCTAACAAGGACACAGTTACCTTATCATTGGCCTCTACCTGTGAACCATAAAAGTAACTGTCACATTTTCTGGATAAAAAGCCCACTCTGTTTAAGGATCATTGGTCAGGCTGTCAATCAGAAGGAAAGGTGTGAAAATAAAGACTAAAGAATATTCTATGTAAGTTAGGGATAAAGTAACATGAATACATAAATTAGGAAAAGGGTACAAACTAATATCCCAGTGAGCACTGTTGGATCAATAATCAGGAAATGAAAGCTGCATCATACCACCCAGGCTTTGCCTACAAAAGGCTGTCCCTCAAAACTCAACGTCAAAGCAAGAGACTTTTGAGAGAAGCCATAGAGAGGCCTCACTTTGAAGGAGCTACAGATTTCAGTTGCTGAGAGTGGAGTAAATGCACACAATATCAATGTCAACAATATCAAGAGCTCTGCATAAAACTAGCCTATATGGGAGGTTGTCAGGAAAGAAGCCATTACTCAATAAGAACCATCTCAGAGCACATCTGGAGTTTGCCAGAAAGCACAAGTTACCCAAGTAAGATGTTGAAAATGTTTTATGATCAGATGAGTCCATGACAGAGATATTTGGCCAAAATCCAAAGTGCTATGTGTGGTGCAAACCCAACACTGCCCACGCCTCAAGAAACACAAGCATCATGCTGTGGGCTTTTCATCAGCAGGGACTGGGCATCCAGTTAAAATTGAAGAAAGAATGGATGGTGCAAAATACAGGGAAATAATGTAAGACAACCTGCTTGTGATCCCAAGCACAAGGCCAAAGCAACATTGGAGTGGTTCAACAATGAAAAGGTGAATGTCCAACAGTGACCCTGTCCTGATCTACTGTAAATCCCATTTAAAATCTGTGGCACTATTTGAAAATTGCAGTCCACGAGCTTCATCCAACCAACCTGAACAACCAGGAAGAATGGGCAAACATCTTTCCCAAACTGTGACAAGACTTAAAGCTGTTATTGCAACAAAAGGTACAATACCATATAATAATGTGTGGGGGTTAAATACTTATGTAAATGGTACATTTCAGCTTTTTATTTAGTGTTACCTTAAAATAATTAGTTTTTCGCGTTTCAGTGTTTTTAAATACAATATCACACAGAAAGCAGTGTTTGTATCATTTGAAATTCAGTAAAATGTGACAACTGGTCAAGGATCTGGATACATTTTCAACCCACTGTACATGGTGTTGCCCCAGTGTTTCACAGCGAGCTTCCAAGAAGCTTTGTTGTTTGGTTGTTTTCAAATAGTCATGTCCTGTAGTTTAAAATGTATTGTATGTTGTGTTGAGTCTCATTTATTTAGTCCCTCCAGGGCAAATAATGACATGCTGATTTTATTAATAACAGCACACACCCTCTCTCTCTCACATTGTTACATTGCAAAAGTGTAAACATGCCAGTCAAGAAAGCTTTCATAACAGACCTAATGTTGAAAGGGATAATATTGTTACTGATTGTATCTTCAAATTTAATTTTGAATCACCGATAACTACCATTTCTGTTACTGGTAGCAAATCATGTGGAATACCAACAAGTTTCTCTTTTTAATTTATAGATAAGGATTGTATTTTATGTTGTACCTAATAACTATCTAGTCAATAATTATAAAGGCAAGCAGCTGTTTAGATACAATAGGTACTACTCTGTGTTCTCTAAATGTCCTTATGACTGTGAATATATTAATAAAACAATTATTTCAAAATCATGTCATAATATTCTGAACTACACAGACGATGTATACATGAAAAAAATACATACCGTATGCATTCTAATAACATTTAATGAAAGAATGTCCCTTTAACATCCTAATTATTTCATGCAAATACTGTACTTCTGTGCAGGTTTAGGAACTGTCTTCATACATTTTAAACATCTGATAAATCTATGCCACGTAATTGTCATTTCATTCACAGGTGTGTCAATAACAGATATTTTATTTAAACTGCTCCTTCAACATGTACCATCTGTCATAATTTAAGCTATGAAAGAATAAAGACTACAAATAAACAACAATAAATAATTCAGCTGTACTAGTTAAAATCACAAATCCCTAACAAACCTGAAAATATGATAGCTTTCACTTTTTTTCACTTCTGCGCAACGGTGCCTGCAATCAATGTCAATTCTTTCAAAAAGCAAAGAATATTGTTTTTAGAGCCTTGGATTCAAAACAGAAGCCAGAGGCCAACCACTTCTCAACCCAGCTAACTGACTTTTCTTATCTACAACTGAAGATTCAACAAAAACAATATATTAACGTGACAGTGATGAGAAGATAAGCTAAGTGGTGATAAAGTAGTGACAGTCCTTAACATGTAAGATGTAAAACAACAACTGGATGTAAGCTTCCAGGGAATATCAGAATTGGGTATGAGGGGCAATGAAGGCAGTCAGTGGAGCTCATTCCAGAGAAGAGAACAGCAGGAGAGTGAAGGACAAACTCACAGACAGCATAAAGCTGTACAGTGGGCCCCAGCATTGGTGCATAGAAAGGTGGAACTTTTTAGAAGGGGTGCTACATGTCAAGAGAAAAAAAATGCATTCAAAATGCCATGGTATGTTTATCAGAATTGTGAAGTGATAGGATCACATTCAAGGAAAAAAAACATACAGTAATTTTATGACACTGCAATAATGCCATATTAAGAAAGACAACTTATACTGTAGGTACCGACTATACCAACTATACCTATACCTCATATATTAATATACATAGGTGTGTTCTTCCACATCTGTCATTGGAAATAATTGTACATTTGTGGTCTTTACTCTCGCAAGCTATTTAAAAATTTATATTTGATATTAGTTTCATTGCATATACAGTACTCTTATTACTGGGTTATTTGCTCTAGGCCAACTGCAATGGTTTGCTATATAGTATACTTCATTGTTAATGCATTTTGTCTTGCTGCTTTAATAACAATTGTTTTTATTCATATAATACTTATTTTTCCCTGCATTGTTTTGTTCTGCATTTATATTCTTAAGTATCAGCATTATTAGTCACACTGGGTTGGTTTCTGCCCTGAAAATTAATGAGTGCCATAATTTGGAGAACTGTCAAATGTTTTTACTCCAATTTGTCACCTTTATGTAGAATAAGAGATTTACAATCGCTGATTCAACTCTACTCCTTAGAAGCCTGCTCTACAGACACATTTTTGCATTTACAAAATGCTTGCGGCATTTATGTTTGATATGATTTTTTATGTTTATGGTCTGACACAATAGGTACTACTCTGTGTTCCCTAAGCAAGGACAAACACTGATGCAGTAATTATGAAGATGCAAGTCATTATACTGTCGATGCAGAAGCAGCAGGAAAATTTAGCTCATTAATAAGTGCTGCTTAGTAGACGTGTAATTATCCAATAATCCTGCTGCCACCTTATTATTCCAGTGAGGAACCTCAGTGTGGCAAGGCAACGGAATGACCTATTACATCATCGACAAGTGCGTCCCCTGATCAATAATTTATTCCCGAACACTTCGGTTAAAGCCATTACTATGTTTTACGTTGTGAGAGAAAACAACAACGGTACATTCTTTCTCAGCCTGTCTGCTTTGTCTGTCACCAGGACCTTAAGGGTGTGTTAAAAATTTAATGAACAACGTTTACACTGTAAATAACTGCCAGGAATCCACCATGGGTTGTTTGGAATGTAAAACCCTCTGCCATGCTTTGATTATCTATGTATCTGCCTTGAGCTCAGATCCAGGAGATGTGCAATCTGGGAGCTCTCCACTTATTAAATACACTGTCTCCTACAGTGCCATATTAGACTGGTCTCATGTGAGCAAACAAGTTATATCTGCGTGTGGTGGTTTCCCATGCAGTTTTACTGTACTTATTATTTGACTGACACATATGATGTCCTCTGCTTATGCCATGAGGTCTACCCTCAAATTAGTTTATCAAGACTCAAGTCTAATCTATTCACAGATGAAAACTATCGTTTATAGTAGTTCATGAAATTTAAAACTATACATTTCCCATTGTATGCTGAAAAATTCTCTGAGAAATGCACCTATTAAGTGCTGATTATCACAAAACTCTTCTATATCAGATATATACAGTACATCATTATTATGTAGACATATGAAGACAGCATGCTTGCAATAATATGGGATATGTTTTTAGATTGGAACTCGCTGACAATGTAACCTTCCAGCTATTCTTGATAGGGTCTGTCTGTCACAGCCATCTGTGTCTTCTCATGCAGTTCTCCCTGTTTATATGCTCTGATCTAAGTAGTTTGACTCTCCACAACTGCTGACTTTGTGTATTTCGTGTAGGATGCAAATGCAAAAAGAAGCTTCAAAAAAATTTCTCACACACCACACTGTTTTTTTTCCTGATGTGACTTGAATGTCACTCAGCAAGGTTGTGATTGCTTGATAATACCCACACCCCATTGCCAATTAACGAAAGTAATGCACTGCGTGGCAATTTCCACACTGAAGTTAACACAGCTAATAGACTCTGACAGCAGTTTTTGAAGAATTTTAGTTTGGTTCCATCAAGGTTTCATGCCTCAAGGAGTTGTGAAGTTTGTAGTAGGTGTAATTTTTCCATGGCTATGTGTTGGGCAGAATCTGAATAATGAGGTATGTCCTGGGAAACACTTGTTAACATTTTGATTCACATGTATCGGAAAGAACACTCAGTGTAGGGATCCACACCTGAGCATCCACATTCTTCTGGTCTCACACTTGTTAATGTGTGTAACTTCATAAGGAGACACCATTAGGGAATTTATTGTGACTGTTACAAAAGCTAAAAATGTTCTCAGTATTAATTCCTGAAGGATGCATATTTTTTCATTTACTACACAGTGATACTATGGTTCCCAGAAGCCTGTGGAACTCAGAAGCTAAACAAATGGCTCTACATTGTCACTATCAATCACCATGTCTTTCTCCATTAGTTATGCCCTGTATATATCCTTAAACATGCTCTTCCTCATGTCTTGGTAATTGTGTATCTTGGTGCTGATATCAGGCTGCAGTTCTTTATTTCTGCTGTGAATAATTGATTCTGGTAAATTAGGCTGTCCTGCCCTGTTCTCCTGACAGTCCCTCTTCCAGGCTCAGCTTCCCACTGGCTGCTATTCTATTTTTGCTCCACATCAATTTTTCATCCAAATCCATTTGTCCTTTGGGGACGCTGTCATTTCGGAGCTAGATCGCAAGTCCTCATGTCCACAACCTGTTCAATCCGAACCTGTCCCCATCTTTTTTTAAACCTGAGATTACCCAGGACCCTTCACTGGATTTCAGGTGAGCCTCACTCCCTTCCGATTCCCTTGCAGAATGAATCCTTTTCTTCCTCATCCCCTCCCTGTCACTGGATAAAACTAAAATTGTAACATCTGCTCTGGTTTGTAATGGTCCTTGACACCACCCTGACACAGCATGTATTTTCATTCACACATCTGCTGCCAATTGGATCTTCGATGTGGTGCTTATTTATTGTAGTGAATCTGCTTTCCTTTTTTTCTGTCATCTGGCCCCAAAGGGAGTACAGCATATGACACACAGGTTCTTGACCATCATGATTTCATGTGTCCATTTTTAAGTAAAATGTTATGTTATTTTTCTTTATCTTCTTCAAACAGGAAGAGTATGGCACCAGCCACACATGCACTGTGGAACAGAGTATCAGGTTTATTATGCTGTGGTCATGACTTTGTAAGCACATAACAAGATTTAGCAAGATGAACATGCTTTATGAATAAGGTAAGCAATTGCTTGCCTTTCAGTTGTGTATTATTCACTGTTTGTCTGATGAAAGAGGTTGATGCATAAAGTAAGAGTACATAACTGTATGGCACCAAACTGCTATCGGAATTCATTCTCATATTCACAGATGGTGACTCTAATTGTTTTCCATATTCAAATATATAGAAATATATATAACAAAAACAACCATGACAAATCCATACAAAATACATTGTTTCTATGGAGATTCTGCTGATGTGATTAATGGTGATTTTTAAAATCATTTTCATATGGCAACAAAAAGACTGAAAGCATATTTGGAAACAAGGCCATAAAATGTTTGCCTTGTGTGTGGCGTATCTTATACCTCTCCTTTTGTTCTTAAACCTCCCATTTAGCCAGTTTATAAATAATCAGTTAGTACTGGTGATTTAATGTTGATTTTCTGATGCATGAATGGTTTATGTTATACAAAAAATATACAGGAGGAGAAAAATACACTAGACAGTTAAGACAGACAGACAGGATGAGATATGCAGGTATTGAGACTGTGTAGACTGTTCCTAGGGTCAAGGCTGCTTTTAGCTCAAAATGTAAATTGGCGGTGAACGAGTTTGGTCTAATGCCCATGACTCAGTGCTGGGATCATTCTGGGATGCTGTTGTTAATGAGCTCCTGTCTCCCTCCTCTGTCATGTTGGGATTTCTGGCTGCGTGCATCCCTCTTAATCCTCCCACGTTTCATCACAGGATCAAACAAGGGAAGTGGGAGTCAAGCCCCTGAAGCGAGCAGCCATTCTCCCGGATGCGTGCCACGGAACTGTTGACACGGTAACCCAATTGTGCCTCGAGGATACAAATGAAGCACGGTGATCAAAACACCAGGAGGATGGAGTACGGTCCGTTTGTAACGTTTTGTCTCATCGTGGCAGAGCACTGAATGAAAGTGTCAGAGAGCGCGTCTACAATTAAGCAAAACACATCGATCCTCATCTCAATGAGGAGCGTAGCACACACCCACTTTCCTTCTTCAACCTCCACAGGAGTTTGAATATTGCCTCAAACTGTACTTTCCATGGGTAGGCCTGATTACATCAATTTGTATTTACTTTTTAGCATTTCTTTGTTACATTTACGGAGCCGTTTGGATGTGAACTGGTATTTAAGATACAAGAGAATAAGAAAAGCACAGCATATCACATAGCATCTTGCATCTTATGCAAATGCTGGTGCTTAATGATGTCTTGATTAATATTTCATGAGTTGTACGGGTTTTGTGAATGTATTGTGCAGAAATAAGTAGAGATGCTGTACACAAAAGGATATTTTTCTTGTTACAGGGGATGGTGGTTCTAATGCTGTATTTGCAGCTTTCTCTCTTTTGTCTAGGCACTTGCTACACAATGCCACCAGAACGTTTCACAGCTCATCTGTGGACTGACCAGGACCACTGCAGCTCATTAACTATGAACCTTTAAGCCAACTCTATCACATTTAATTACTCACAGCCAGATCTCCTTTTCAAGCTCCATTACCAGCACTGGAATAAAAAATTCTAATGGAGCCGAAAGTGTGGTTTGTTATTCTGTTGCTGCAACCTGGATCCCAGCTCTGTAAAACGGAGTACTTTGGGTGCAGTAAGGCAGAACACTGAAAGGATATCCTCCTCCATTGGGTGATTGGGAGATCGGGGTGTGTGGATTGGGCTCCTCACCCCCTTACTACCCTCCCCCTCCAAATGTATTCCTTTGACATTGTCTGCCACTCTTTTCAGTCCTCCAGATAAAATAAATACTAAATAAAAAACATTTATTTTGGCTTGTGGTGTACTGTATTTTCTTCTTAATGCCCTAAGATGTAATGAAAATGGCAAGAATGGCAACAATTAAATCACTCTTAAGATGTATTAAGTCAGATTCTCTGCTACATGCTACCTACTCATACTACCAATGTATTTTGATAAAACTGGATCAGCGGTTAGGTCTCTACAGTAACTTACATGCTCTGTGAGTTAATATTAACATTTAGAAAAAGCCAGATAATCATTATTAAATCAGGCCAATCAAAATGTGATACTTCCATGATGATTGACTGAGGTGTGAGAGAGATCATCTACTCATCATATGACTGGATATCACTCAGTGAATTTGTGTGTGTGTGTGTTTGTGTTTTCTGCAAGATCTGTTGTCATGAGGAAGCCAGTGATCTCTGTATAGCCAGCAATTCATCGTCTTAATGTAGTGCTGGGAAAACAATTGTTCGGTATGCAATGCTCTCATTAACTATATCAGCCTATATTTAGCATACACTCAAACAGAGAACGAGGTTCCAGGAAAACCTCCTTGAAAAGGGTTGTACGCTGGACATATCAGCAGAGGATAACAATACTCCCAGAGCAGGAGGCTGAGCCATGCTTCACCACCTCTCTGTGTACAGCCAGTGTCTCTGCTCGCCACACTTGAACTGTTTCAGACACACTGTTTTTTACCTTAAATGACACCTAACAGTTTAGTGTGAGTGGATCTTTGAGTGGACCACAAATATCCCCTGTCTCTCATTGTCAATAGACTGGCTAAGGTTCCATGTTTGTGGACAAATACCCAATTTGAGCCATTTACACCCTGCAGATCTGTCAGTCGGAAGAATGGGCAAGTGGGTGAACTGAGGTCAATCAAGTCTTTACAGGGTCAGAAGAAAAACCGGGGTCAAGGACCATAGTTTAATCCCACTCAAACAAATGTTGTCTCTCTAAAGAGGCAATTAAAGTGAGGAAACAGTCAAGCTGGAAAGAGCCATCAGTGTAACCTTAAAAAAGAATTACATCTTCAGGCAGAAACACAATGAAAAATAATCCTTTTCCAAGCCAAAGAAGCAGTAACATCACAAAAAATCTTCAAATGAGCATACCCGACTGATAAGCACATAATATATGATTTGTGTGTTTATGTTTTCAGGATGATTATGTGTAAAATCTCATATTAAGGTAAGCGTGGTTTCCGGATTTGCCTGTTTAAGGCGGCAGCCCTGTTGTGGAAGGCAACTCCTCTGTGTGATTGTGTGATCCTGCAGGAGCAGAAGCATAGTGTGAGAAGACTGTGGCCATGGCTTTTATCTGCCTGAAACGTGTTCCTATGGTCCCCTGTGATGCAATTTGTTGAGGCAGCTCATAAATTACACAGCGAGTCTGGGATGTCACTTATTAGAGTCAGGTCAGGCTCTGATTGAAAGGTCTGGGTATAAAAAGCATCTCACTGATTTGTCTCTCTCCTCCGTGGTGTGACTCTTCTCAGGGAGTAAAATTCCCATTAATCATCATTCTCAGCCAGAGAGAACAGAGCTCCTGTGTGAAGTCTCAGACATATTTTCTTTTACATTTTTTGCATGCATGCATATGAAATACTGCCAGATCTGTCCTCAGAAGCGCACATGGCTTTAGTTATTATGCAACCATGCATTGTACAAGGTCTACCATGTCTGTGAGTGATCCAATAGGTGATCACTTTAAATGTAAGTATCTGATAATTCAAATTCCTTTAATTGCAAGGGCATCTCCCCAGTCGGCACACTCGCTGTTTCTCAAAGTCAAGGATCCTTCCTTGGTAGGACGAGTCCTGCCAAGTTGGGTCCTTCAGAGCCTAGGCAAGACTCCTTCCTAGCATTTGGAGAACAGATAGTGGAACAATCTAGCGAGTGTGCAGGTGTGTGTCATTGAAAAGGTCCCGCCTTCTATGTGCGCATAGGATTGTGGGTGCTTTAAGAACGCTGAGGAAACACGATAGGCATCCTTGAAAATTCTCTGAATGAAGGACTTGGTCCTTGGTAGAATTCAAAGGATCCTCGACATCGGAACAGTCCTTTGGCGGCATTCGATGACATAGCATCCTTGAAATGCAGCCGTTAAGAATCCTTGCCTGACTTTGAGAAGCAGTCTCTGTGTTTGAAGATACTGAGAGCATGTGTCCTTGTCTGTGTTAATCCATAAATTCCAAAATATTTCCATGGCTTTCTGATATTAAAATTAGTCTGACCTTCCTCCATATTTATGTATTTGGCATTATTGTTTTTCAAGAAAAGCATGTTTCAAATAAATGTTCAGGAAGAGAATTTTCTGACAATTCCTGAAAAATTAACCACACCTATATAAACTGGTTCCATCCACAGGTATAAAAATTCCACTCACTTGTTCTTTTCTGTGTTAGCTGTTCATGGCATCCCTCACCCTCCATTTTTTTCCTCTGTTTACAGTGTTCAAATGGAGGGTCAACAATTTGGGCCTCATGGCCATGTTCTGATGCCTTCATTGGACTCCAAGACAAAGATCAGATGAACAGCAACCTCCACATTCTCCAACCACCACAGTCACATTGTATGGAAAGTCCACTTTAACATGCTTTGTATGCTGGTGAGCACAAATCCAGTAATGGCATAAGACTATTACCTTTAGTAGAAATGCTTGAAAAAATATGTGAACTCAACAAAATAAATAAATAAATCCACCATCACCATCTAAAGAAATGACATATCTATCTGGACGCAGTGCTGTCTGTTGGTGCTTTTATTGATTGATTGACCAGATACCTATATATATATTTTTTTTTTCAAAAATTGTATGCCATTGTTTCAATATTCAGAGTCTGTTTTACCATAATTATATTTTTGTAATTACTCATTATGATTTCTGTAATTCATTGCAAGTTATGTTAATATTTATTTGGTTAATAATTATTTTAATTGTTTCATTTGAGATGGTCAAACCTATTGGCCTAGAGAATACCCGTTCAATAGTATGTGTTTGCATGACTCCAGCTCCTCCTTTTCTGCCATGTGGTGTTTAAAGCTGATTAAGGTCACCCCATGCCAGAGATGAACCGTGAGGCAGACATGTAAGGTTCCCTGATTGGGACCGCATTCGCAGCCAGGTGCACTGAGTTTTTGAACCTGTGTTAAAATGTGACAAAGCTCTGCGGTGTGATTGCGGAAGACAGGAAGGTCATTCTCTTTTGGTGGAACGGGCTAGCGACTGCCCTTTTCCAGGACGCAAAACAATAATCACTGTCAGCCCTTCTCTCCCAGCGTGATGGCGTGGCCTGAGGCAGGAAGAACCTGGAGGTGTGGCTGACAGCTCTGCCTGCTCCCTGGAGAGAGCCTTGAACGCAACGGCCTACTGTCACATAACTGATTGATTGTACACAAAGTCACACACTCTCGAATTAGGTTAACCTAAAAGATTACTATAGGAATCTCTCATTAGGTAAGAAAGGAAAGTTATTTGTGAAAAGGACACAATGTTGGGGTCACTACATCATATTTTTATCAACTAGCGCCCAGGCAGTGTGGGACCTATTTTAGATGTCCTCTTCCAAAAACAATTATATTAAAACTGTACACATCCAGGGAAGGTGATTTACAGAGCCATTAAAGTGGACATCCTCTTAACCTTTTAAACAGTACTGTAGAGATTATGTCCATATCAGTATGTCTATATTCCATTATGTTTGTTATATATGTATGTCACAAACATTAAATGTTATATGTATCATTATTTTTTTATTGATGTAACACACTTAAAAATAGAGCAAATGAATTTTGACTCAAGGTTAAAATCGCAGTGCAATTTCTAACTCGCTCTTTTATCTAGATGAAAAGAAATCATATTAGGGGTATATTTTGTAAGTAATGATGCTTTCATACAAGTCCATTTACATCATTATTTTTTTTAACATGCAATCCATTTATACACAAGGATATTTATTAAAGTAATTCTGGTAAAGTACCATGTTCAAGATTTTAACGGCAGCTCCTCATCTTAAGTTTAGCTACTACATACTGTATAGGACTCTGCTGCTTGGTATGTGTTCCTGAAATGGTTCAGTTCAATTGTATGAGAAACATTTAGATTGTAGACTTTTGTTGGCTTTGATGAAAATTCTCCCAGGGAATGGAAGCAGTACTTTGTCTGGAATGCCCTGGTGTGTCCAGAAAACTGAAAACTGTGTGGGGCTCAACAATTGCAACATTTTTCTAGGGGTAGGATAGTATTCAATTGCAAAACTGTGCTTTGAAATATTTGTTGTCCTGGCAATCCAGTCATTTAAAACAAAACAAAGCAAAACAAACCTGTAGGACTCAAAATTGTAGCAGCATGTGTTGAAAATAATTTATTAAAGTCACACAGGATTACCATTTTGTTGGATATGGGGAAGGGGGGGAAGATGAAAGAGTGGCATTATCTGTCATTCCAAAAGTCAGCGTAATAAAATTAGTCTTGGTTTTGAATATCCATCCTCAGTCAAGTACAGAAGGCTTGAGCTTTGAAGCGCAATGTTGTGTGGTTCTTTAATGTTTTCAATTACCCTCTGTTAAAGCAAACATGAATATGCAGATGACAAATTACACGTCAATTGTCTCCCATCCCTAATTTTTCATTCACAGTCAATTAGCAGGGTTGACTGTTACTGAGTCTTTTAGAATTAAACCATCTCAACTCAAGAAGAAGGTCACGGGGAGAAGCTACTCGTTCATTTTGAAATCCCCTAAAGTTTCCAAAGGGATGAACTCACATGTCCCACATCGATTCAAGCTAAGCGACTGCAAACTGTCTAAGCGAAGTGAAGGAAACAAAGAAAGGCACTTCTAGCCTCTAGTGTGATATATTGAGCCAAGGAAGTAGCAGGCGTGTACACCTACCAGCTTTCACATGTCTTGCAAGAGAATCACTTATTTGACCCCAATCTCACACTCAAACACAAACTTCAATAATGTCACGCTTTCATGAGCACATTTTTTTTAAAGAAATGTAATTTTTGGAAGTGTAGCTAGCTGTCAGTGCTGCTGCTCTGTATTGGTATGCACAGTCCTCTCCTACAATAATTTCCATTGGCTGCACATTAAGCATTTTTTTCTAACTGTATTGCACACGTGCAAACTTCCTGTGATTGCATAGTAAAAGAGACTTTTAATTTCTGTATTGAATATTCAATAGTGATATTGTAGCCAGATAATACGATATAATTACTATATATTACTATATAGTAATCCAGAATGACCCAAAGTGCCGTACTGTATCCAAATGACCCGATGACTATATGTACCCTATCAAACACTGCTATATGTTATGACCTCTTTTCTGTTTCATTTTTTAGGAGCGTGTTTCAAATATTCCACTTAAAAAAACGACCATTGAATGGCATTGCATTCCACAGCATGCAAGGTAATAATAATAATAATAATAATAATAATAATCTTACAGTCAGTTTCTGTTGTGAGTCCATTTCAGATCCAATGGGCTGATGTTAAAATGTATGTACTGTCTCTATATTTGTATTGTTATCTGACAAGGTTTCGTCTTTTCACTCTTGAAGTATGGAGTTCTGTGTCTCAGTGTGTCTCAGTGGAGATAGAGCAGAGTAGCTGAGTCTGTCTGTCTTACTCTGTGGAATGGCCCTGTCTTTGCCCGTCTCACTCCGTGGAGCTGTATTTTGTCTGTCTCTGCCTGCCTTGCGCTGTGGAGTGGCCTGTCTTTACAAGTGACTCACATTGTTCGGAAGAGAGGACCGCAGTTTACTTCACAGTAAGCAGACCAATCCCCCTGACACTGCAAGGTGCAAATAATCTCCAGCAAAGCGATGAAAGAGGCTTTTACAGACTCCCCACCACTGTACTGTGCCAACTGTGTTCTGGGAGAACGAAAGCTCTCTATATGGCACAGGGAGGCTAAAATGCTCTCCATGCAGAACTACTGATGCAGTCGTGACTTCACAGCTGTGGACCAGAAATGTTCACCCATTCTTCTTTAAAAGCTGTCTGCTTCCACTGATGTCTGTCTGAATCCTCAGTCATGCAGTCTTAACAAAGTCTGGGGTTTGGATGTGCCACCACTAAAAATACACGTGAAATGCAGTATTTTGTAGGTTGACACTTAGGCTGTATGACCTACCATGTGCTGAAGGTAGGTTTGTTAAAGACAAATTATGCTGCATAAGACAACTCTGGCTCAATACAAAGACAATGAGAGCACAAGCTCTTATACTAGCATAAAGCTGAAGCACATAAAGAATACACTTGATGGTTATTGAGAATTTATAGTGTTTATATTGGCCTTGCCTTTTGAAACCAAATATAAATGAAAAATCACAGCATTTCTCACAGCCATGACATGTAGACATATACTTTATAATTCCAAGTCAGTAAATATACTCACTTTACAGCACATACAACTTCCAGTGCATTTAGTAGATCAGTAACATTCAAGATTTGAATTTGGGATTCTCTATTGCTGATTTCTATGCTTTCATTGTGTACCATCTTTTTGACACCACAATGTGTACTTTTGTGGTATAGTAAATGAACCCTATGCACCATGCCCTATTTTGGTCAATTTGAACTCCTCTCAATTTTATGCAGATTACTCAGGATCTGTAATAGCTATCTACACATCTCATATATCATTTTGTTCAGAACTAATGTGTCTAATGGATACTGCCATAAGCTTTGACCATTACATGAGGAATTAGACATTCCCTTTTATACAATTGAAAAAAAAATCCTGGTGAAAAAAAGTGTTTACTTGAATGCTCCTCTGATAACAAATGTGTCAACTCAAGTATCTCTACAGGGACTGACAGTATGGATTATCTGGATTGCATACATATAAAAGCCATGTCAGAGGGAAATTATATTGCTTTGTAATGTCAAAAATCATGCCAGGTGAAAATATGCTTAAAATGTGTGAATTAGATAAATGTTCTGCCTTTCATCTTTAACACGCTGCAAATATCTATTTACACAAATACTGATATAAAATAAATGCAAAACAACTATATTTCAACAATAAATAATTTATATAATGATTTAAAATCAACACAAGGCAATTACTATGTACTGTACATTTTAAATGACAGCAGTCAAATAGATGTAATAATAAATCAGTTCATATTTCAGTCATATTACCAATAAAAACACAATCTGTTTTCAATAATCAACAAAGCAATTTGTGGCTTTCAGGCTGTACATATTAAAAAATGGGCTTCTAAGGCTTCGTATGATGAGGCAATACGCTTAAAAGGTAAATGTCTACTTGACACTACAGTGAAAAACTAATAAAGAATTGATTTTGGAAATTATTGTTTAAGGTACAACCTCAATGCTGTCATTGTCAAGATTACGAGGACACACGTTTCAGGTAATTCTACATTTAATTTAAAAATGAAGGTACTTAAAAAATAAAGGTGTGCTGTGTTCAAAAGAATGTTTTCTGCAGGACTCCCAATTTCACAGTGTGTGTATTTTTGATGACTCAAGGATGCAAAATGGCTTGTAGACAGACCTTTGTCTGAGTTAATGGTTTATGTATGGTTTCTGTAAGAAGACATCTTGCTTCTTCCCACTGCCACTGCTTGACTATCCTTCTGTCTCCCTTTGTCTCAGTTACTGAAGGTCATCAGCAAGAGATGAAATGAGGTTCAGCTCCACGCTAACTACACTTTGACAGACTGCATTTTGGCTCCCCTAACCAAGAATAATTGACCTTCTCATTATTTATGTAGTTTATGTAAAGTATGCTGCAGTGCGTATGCACTTATGTACATTTATGCAATTATCATAGCAGTGTGCATGAAGTTGCTGAATGTTAGGACGAGGTTATCTGTGGACAGTGTGTATTGCCTTTCATGACAATTTATTTATCCTAATTCTTTGTAAGTAGCTCTGGATAAGAGCATTTGATAAATCCAAATGCTAAAATGTAATCTAATGACACATGATTTATGTTGGTGTGATCACAAGTGTATCATCAAGTTGTACCTACCATTATATGAAAACAAGGAAGATATTTGTCTAAAACTGTGTATCCAAAGGGACTAAAGACACTTAACTCCAGTTACATTAATATAAAATATATATCTATCCCCTAAACTGCATCTAAGGAAGTATATGAGGGATAGAGGCAGATGAGTACAATATCTTAAAAAGTCACATTCATGTCTAGCCTTGGCAGCCATATAAAGTGGCTGAGCATTCCATCCTAGTCCAAGTCATTCAGTATCAGGAAGTTCATTGTGTAACACTTCATGTCCCTCTGGATTCTGCGGTAATTACATGTAACGAATACCTTAATTATGTGAGCGTTTCTGATAATTTCACATTTGTCCTCAGTGTAGTTTATATTCCAGGATCTCAAATGCAGTCTCTACAGATAATGAAACTGAGACCTACCCTTGCCACATCCTTTCTATTTTGGTCACTGTATCCCACAGGGGAGTCTTAGCTATTGATATATGCATTGTGGGCACAAGCGATATCTTCAAGAGGACATCTCCCTACTTTCAGACCCTTGGAATAATTACTAATTTATTATTTTTTTCCTGACAGCTTTGAGTTGGTGAAATGTCAGATTTGTCTCCTTTGTATGATCAAGACAAGAGCTGGACTGATAGTAAACAGTGAAAAAAAAACATTTAAAAGTGCTGCCAAACATAGTGTTAACCACAGCTTGGTTCATCAAAGACACTCAACACAGTGAGAAAGTCAAGAAGAACTATGCCAGTCTCCAATGAAATGTCTGGAGTCTACAACTGTCTCTGCCATGATTATTCTTCTCTGGTTATATATAACATATACAAATATACATGTTTGTTTTTGGTGAGATGAGAGAAGGTTTTGTGTGTCTACGTCTGGTGAGAGAGGTTACTGGTATTTGTGTCTGGTGACAAGAGGAGTTCCTGATTGATTCCACATTTCATATTGTACATGCTGTAAAACAAACAAAAAATTTGTTGTTGTTCTATCATTAAATGTATTATTGTACTTATTAAAATTACAGTTCATCAAAGTCATGGGGGTGTTTGGACAAAAATTTCCATAGTAAATCAAACTGAAACTAGATGAAGAATTTGATACCTAGTACTTGGTGTGGCAGCTCTAGCAACAAATACAAGCAGTTAGATAGCTAGGATAGAGTCAAATTACTGTCTGGTGGTTTTTATGTGTTCTTCCCCTTAATGAAACCCTGTTTTAATAATCGCTAAATGTGTATTAGGCTTATTTCACCACAACAACTTCTTTACTTGTTCTTAAGTGAGATGATTGCAATCCTTGAATATTTTCAAGTGCAGCCAATGACTGTTTTTTGTACTGCAAGTTTTACAATGCACTATATTGGAGTGGGTTTTCACTGTAGGATAGGCAATACTTCATGGATGCCATCTGAGCAGGCACCTGACTAACTGTGGTGTGACTGTGAATTGTAAGAAGCTCTGGCCAACCTGCCCACCCTAGTGGCTTTGGATTCTTAATTATTTTCAGCAGATGACAAGGACAGTTTTGATCCTGAGCTGTTGGGTGCCAGGTGGTTAGACCCAAACAATTTGCTAGTTAACTGAAGAAGAGGTGAAATTAGGATTGATAGATCTTACCACAGTCCACTATATAGACTTACATATTAATATAACTGTCTAGCTAGCAAACATTTTATATACTGTAAACACTGTAAGGATTTTACCTTCATTTTTTCTGATGTTAAGGATGGGTTCAGCTGAATAATTTCATTATTCAAAATGATTATTCAGTTTATCTAGCAACCTTAAAATGTGTTAAACCCCAATCACAGTTGGGTGAAACCTGTCTGGATTAATCTGAATTTTGAATTCCATTAAAACTGGGTCACATAGACTACATTTAGGGTCAAGATTCCTTTTCATTTGTTTTTGCAAGCAGTAACATTTCCCAGTGCATGATTTCCCCTCGTAGGCCTAACTGAAGGTAATCCAAAAAAGTCCATTTCAACTGTCGCTCCACCTGATAGGACCAGCAATGCACAATACTTAAGAATTTAGCTGCAGGGTGAAATGTATTATGGAGATTTGAAAGTAATCCTAAAGTAAGTGTTGATGAATTCTGATGCCCTGACTGTGAGCCAGCTCAGAAAATGTGTATTTTTTGTTCCATATTGTTACGGGTATGCCACATGACGTCAGGTAAAGGGTGCACGGAAGTAGGGGTTATGGGTCACGTAACGTCAGGGTCACGGGTGCACAAACGTGTGCACCTCAGGTAATTTAAACGTCTATGGCGCCAAGCACAGTCGTCGGGGAATTTGAGTGAGTACCAGCGTAGTATATTATGCGAATTTAGTTGTTTTCTCACTTCGTGTTTAAGAGCAGCTTTATGTATAAAGGTCGTGAGACGGTGGTGCATTTTTTGTCGAGTTTATTTTCTAGTTTTGTTTTGTTGTTTTGGGTGGGACGGTGGAGCCGGTCCGACGGTCTATTGCAGACTGGCTGGTCCCCACCGTTTTATTTCATTCTTTTGCGCACCAATCTCCAGATCTCCACTTTTCTTTACTCCACATTGCTTTCTTCCCTCTCTCAAACCACTCTTTCTAAAACTCCTGTGCACTACTATCTCTCCAACTATCTTTCTCTGATCCGTATAAATACTGTTCAGCCAGTTAAAACTGCGAAGCACTCGCCGCTGCGTCTTCTGCCCGGCTGGATCAAGCACGGAAGAGTGAGTAGCCGGGTTGTTGTACTATTATGTGCGGAGTATTTGTCCTGCCAACTGCCCTGTGACTGCCTGTAGTCACCTTTGGCAGGAGTCTGGCCGTAACAATATATCTTGTTTATTGAATATGAATGGTGTATTAAACAGTAAACAGTAGTTAGCATGTGATAAAAGTAAACAATAGCTAATGTATGACAAAAATTCTTTTCAGGAAATTATTGTCATACTTTAGACGTGGCTGGCCTGTGTTTCACTCCCTTTACAGATTTCTTTTCCATCATATTTGATCATGATTACAATGACAAGCCACCTCTCCATGTAGTTGGCAGACTGCAAAGACGTAGGATTTGATCTACATTAGTCCTAAAGCAGTGACAACTCTCATTAAAATTGGCTCAGATTTTCTGTTAAAGGGTTCTGTTCAGAGCTTTTGTCATTTATCAGCATTATCTACCTAGCCTGCTTTAATTAATGAGCACTTTGCTTCACTTTGTTAATCCCTTCATTATGTGGTTATAATTCAATAGTGGAGACACAGTCTGGCAATATTAAAGGAAAAGTGTTTCAATCCTTGCTCTTATTTATCCATCCATTTCAAGGAAGGGTATAGTGCTCAGGCCTGGCACCCGGCGCTAAGGGTGCTTAGGGGTGCACCCCCAGACAGTGCAACCCCATTGTCTCCTTATATCCAGATGTATACATAGCATTTATTACTTTTAAGATATGACACCCACCCCCGATTGCAAGTGCCCCCCTCTGTATTTTCTCCGGGTGCTAAGGTCATGCTGAATGTTCTGAACAATGGACGATGACTAGAATGTTAAGTACTTCATGAAAGTACTGACAGAGACAATTAAATGGCAAATTAAACTAGCAAGAAAACAAACACACCGCAGCTAGTTAGCTTACTAGTAAACAAAGGTTTCATTTGATTGTCTATGCTGTTTGAAGGTTAGCTAGCTTCTACTAAGTGCCTACCATTTTCTAGATTTGTTCAAACTTGGGTGAGAGCTGCAAGGCCTTGGAAAGAGCCACATAATGTCTTTTAATGCCACAGAAATACAAAATGTAATGATAAACAGAGAACAGATCATTGTGATTGGATATGAAGTACTATGACTTGACAAAAATAGTATGTGTAGTTTCAAAGCTTTAAGATGAGTTACTATTTCATTTTGTGTAGTAAATAATCCAAACATATAGACAGAAAAAAAAACACTTACCATGTATACAAGCCTGTTCTTGATTTGATATTTAATGTTATATTTACAAAGTGGGTAATTTTAGGTATGTCCATTTGAAATCCAACCATCTGGATTTATTGCGTTTACTTTCATGATAAGGAGCGAGAACATGCTTATTGCATATCAGATACAGAGAATGTAATTTCAGTCTGCTTTCCTGTATTTGTGAATCAAAAGAATGAAAGGCAAGACAGCATGCACTTATTAAAATTGCAATTACAACCGCTGCCAGGAAAGCTATTTCGAGTCATAAAACATGGTTCTATTACCCCGTTTTTCTGTTTTGCCATTATTCTCCTCCTCCAACAAATATGTTTCGGTAACAAACAGAATAGAGCTGCTTCTTTTATTCAGGAAAATATGGATTGCCATTCTAATAAGGTAAAAAGGTTTCCCTTTGATTGTCTTCTATCTTTTATATACACACATAAGGAAACCTGTGCCCAGGGGAATTTGAAGCATTTCAACACATAGCCTTGGGATATATATTCAGACATGTTCAATGCAGGGACAAGCACATCATGAACATATTCTTCACCATCTATTTTGTCTGAAAGAAATTGCATGAAGTGCCGTAATACTAGCAACATGGGTCAGTGTCAGTATCCCTTTGCTTTTCATTGAAAGGTTTTTTTTTTTTTTTTGATTTCATACCACGTTTGTGGTTGCCTTTTTCGTATTTATTTTTTCTTGTAAATAATGCAACCTGAAGGTGCTCAAACAATACAATAGAAAAAAGATGATTGGACTTCCTCATTTTGATTTTCTGTCCTGTTTATTCAAACTATTTCCTGCCAGAAAACCTTTGAATCTCTGCCCTGATTCCAAAGCAAATGCACTCCGTTTTGGCTCATGGTGGGTACAATAACTGTTAATCTGTACATAGCCATGACAGCACACCTGCTAATAGTGATCCAAACTGTTTAGGGGAATTGCAATTTCACATAAGCACAATTTGCAAAAAGGCTAGTTAATTTACCATGAGTATAGTTACAAATGTTTGCCTGGCTGGGGCCAGTTTTCACATATTTACAAATAACAATTATGTGATGTTTATTCTGGCACCACATCATAATTTCAACTTTCAACTTCATTTTTTCATTTGCATTGTGCTTTTCATAACCTAGTGGCCAAAGCAGGGTCAAATAAGCCAAATGTACCATCATCTCACAATAAACAAAGGTGTAGACTCTCATAATACAGTATGATTTTTTGCACAGTACTAATAATTTAGGGTTTGGTTTTCATTCATGTAGTGGTTTCCTATAAAATAGACCACACTCAATGGAATATTTCATGTTGTGGTGGGGAAGGGACAGAAGGGCAGAGCTGTTTTTAAAGTATTGTTATGACCTAGTAAATGCTCAGAAAAAATGATGAATAAATGACTCTAGCGGAAATTGCTACCACACCCTAGTTTAGTGTACTGTGAGTGTGGGAAGAAAAAAAAAAACGAGACCAAAAGAAACTCAAAAGTGGCACAAGGCAGACCTCCTAAACCAGTGAAATACAGATGAACTTTCAGAATCTCCTCTTGGGCCAGCGCTGTCTTCAGGGCTCCACTGCCACAGAAGCCACAGCATTAGGTTTGGTGTTTAGTTATATTATTTTTATTTAAAATGACAGTACAGAGGCACCAGTCCAACTCCCTGTGTGGTGTCCGTTGAGGGAAAAAGAGAACCAAAAAACGTAGGACCACAAAATCCTAGCCTGATGTTAGGCTAGAGGGAGAAAGACCACAAAACCAGTCCACTTCTTGGAACTGACAGGGAACAGGTGATCCAGAAATGCAGGTCTATGAGCCCCAGCAAACACAAAGAGAGCAGACCTAAACAAAACTCTGTTGAGTAATCTCAGGACATAGAAAAGGAGGCATTTCCACTCTCCAAACCTATCTCCACAAATGTCTCTATCCAGGTCAAGCTTCAGTGTCCTAGGTTTGTGCCCCCCCTCCTTCCTGTCAACAGTTCACCTTCTTTATGCTTACCTGGAAGCAAGACTGTTGTTGGTTGAGTGATGATTGTACCATGTTCCAAGAGAGACAAAACAAAAAATGTGTGTGTGCCTGATCTGTCTGTGACTTTATCCTAAAATGATCAATTTGCCTCTTAAATGTTTCATGGACTGTCGCTGTGGCTCATATAAATTGGATGGATATACTTCTGTTCTCTTGTCTTGGAAGTCACTCTATACAAATCTTTGCAGACACTTTTATCTAATGTAAAAAAAAAAAAAAAAACAACTAACAATAAACTATATCTCAGATATTAATGCTTTAGCAAAGCGTCATCACATTTATTTGAAATTTTCTTCTAAAACAAACTATGTGCTCATAATGAATCATAAAGTATCCCCTTGGCTACTTTTTTGCAGTGACTGAACAAGTGGGCTCTTGAGGTGATAGCAGAAGAACACAGTGAAAGCCTCCAAGTATTAAAATAGCTGCAGAGAAGAATAGAAACATGGTTATTCAAGAAAGTTTAATCTTAACTCTTTCCAGTTCCATATTGTCACTGCATGTAATGTTCCAAATGGAGGTATTAATGCCATTTCTTTTGGAACAAAAACTGCATGAACCAGCTGAAACCAGCCAGTTCCATAATTATTATGAAGAGGGAATCAGTCATATCATTTCACACATTTTTCACAGTTTTTGAGAGTGGAAATTACTGGGCACCTCTGACCATATACACTATATGGCCAAAAGTATGTGGACACCCCTCCTAATTATTGAGTTCAAGTGTTTCAGCCACACCGATTGTTAACAGGTGCATAAAATCAAGCACATAGCCATCTCCATAGACAAACCTTGGAAGTAGAATGGGTCGTACTGGAGAGCTCAGTGACTTTAAACATGGCACTGTCATTGGATGCCATCTTTGCCACAAGTCAATATGTGAAATTTCTGCCCTGCTAGATCTGCCCTGGTCAACTGCAAGTGCTATTATTGTCAAGTAGAAGCATCTAGGAGCAACAACAGCTCAGCCACGAAGCGGTAGACCATGCAAACTTACAGAGCGGGGCCGCCGAGTGCTGAAGCGCGTAGCACGTAAAAACCGCCTATCCTCTGTTGAATCACTCACTCCAAACTGTCTCTGGCTGCAACATCAGCACAAGAACTGTGCATCAGGAGCTTCATGAAATGGGTTTCCATGGCCGAGCAGCTGCACAGAGCTTACAAAATTATCAATGTATGTATCATGGATATGTTTACATCTTGTGCATGAAGATATCATCTGTACTTACAAACCTAGCATTAAATAAGTTTACTTTATCGAATATTGAGGACGGCCAGCCCATTAGATCTGTAGCTTAAAAGTTCATCTGTGACTGTCTGAGCAAGGTCACAGGTCATGTCCACCAGGTACACTGCAGGAGAGAAAGGTGCACAAGGGAGATCAGTTGACCAACAGTCATCACAGTTTGTGACACAAGTCCAGGGAAATCAATGCAGTGTCCAAGCCTCTTACTGGAGGTGAGCCACTTCTCCTGGCTTTCTTGCCAAGTACAATTGCCGCTGATGTGGGGGAATGTAGAGATCTGATTGTCTTTGCATTTAATCATTAAGGACTGCTTTTCTGTTTAGCCTCCAACTCTGTGTTGGGTCATTTTGCCTCCAATGGTGCATCAGTTATGGACAAGGGATTTGCTTTCCAGGTCGCCGATTCAGAACAGAATGCATCTGTTATTCCTAAGAGCTTTGCCTTCCAGTGCTAGTAGTGAGTTTAGGATGTAGGGTGCATATGTTGTCGAGGAGTGTCCCCTCTTACAGCGCTTGTTGAATTTAAAAACGTGAGTGCATCTGTTTCAGGGTGGTAGTCGCTCCTGCAAAGCTTGGGAACATCCCCTCTCAAAGTCGGTTGAAGTAAAAATGTGGTTGCATGGGTTTTCAGGGAAGGTCCCTTTTCAGAGCAAAGTTCCACGATATACCTATATAGCACAGTGCTTTCCCTTTCTGCACCTATATAGCACCACATCAAAGGTAGGTACTCCACATGGGCATACAACTCCCTCAATGGTGAAAATTCATGTCTCCAACTGCCACAGGATCTGACTGAACAGTTTAAGCCCAGGTAGATGACAGGTTTTGTGACAAAGGATGTGAGAATCTTCAGTAATCTCCAGTAACCTCTGGCACCCAACCATACATGCACATGTATGGTTGGGTGCCAGGATGTCTGTGCTTCCTTAAATTAAGCTCAATGCAAAGAGCATTGCCTTAATGTCTCATTTGAAAGACACTGTCTCTGACAGCAAAATGTCCATGTCGCTGCAGTGGGAAATTGGTCTCCTATTTAGTCTAGGGGGAGGACTACCACATACTTTCCCAAAACACCACTTTCAGCAGCAACATGGATTTCCCAGGTGGCCTCCAACCCCGGTACTAACCAAGCCCAGCATTGCTTATCTTTACCTGCCAGGTAGGAGATAGTTGCAGGGTGCTATGGCTGCTGGCAACATTCTGAGTTAATTGCTACAAATGCCATATACCATTATTTCACCCAACAGTGTGAAATTCCCAATGATACATGACAGTTTTACTGGAGATTATTATCATGTGATAATACAGAAATTACCATGGACAGGGTAACATAGTCAGTTTTGGACTTTACAAATCCATCTTTCAAGACAGTTCCTTTACAATAGGGCTTTGATGATCATTTTTGGTTGGCTATTTCAACATGGCAAAATGGAATGAAATGTTTTGCAAAATATTTTGAGAAAACTCTGCTGTCTTGTAATTTTTGTAAAAATCATTCACTGTTATCATTTAACAACTGCCACTGAACTTTCCAAGTATATGGAGTATGTAGATTCATACTGAAATAAAGGTAACACATCTAGATTTGTAAGAGTAAAACACTTAAATTTATTTATTTATTTGGCATTTTTGTCAAATTTATATGTATCCTAAACCTTCCAATGCCTCATCAAATTGCACAAAAAAGAGAAATAAGGTGTTGAAAGTACTTTACCAAAAATCTGACAGGAACTATTTTTATTTGGGATTTAACCTTTATGTTTCGATTATTAAACATCACTTGCAGGAGTATCCTTATTTGTGCATGGGGAAATGGAAACTATTGTTGTGTTTATGTAATCTTGTTACAGAAACTAAAACACTGAAAATGTGTATTTTCCTCATACAAGATGTGATTATAATATGCAATAAGTTTCCTGATGTATTTTTGTCTATATTGATTTTTAGTGATGACATTAACATAATCATTGATCTAACAACAGAAGCCTTTTTAATGTCCTTATGCTTAATATCCTATGCCTAAATAACATTGATATATGAAAACTATGCTTTTTAGATAGAACATTTTAATTGTGTCCTCCAGATGTTATTACAAATTATGACTTATTTCATATTTTTATAAAAGCATTACATAAAATAACATGAAAACGAAATGCAATTGTCCGTTGAAAAAGATGGAAATGAAATTACAGCAATCACACAAATGACAGCATATCAGTCACCTCAGTCCTGATTTTCAGTCAAAATCCAGCTGGGTTGGGATGGCGGAAACAACAGAGTAAAAGCATTGCATTATGAAGCTCAGAAGACAATGAGCAGCAGACATGATGCATATTATTGAGCATAGTCAAATGAGCGAAACGAGGGCAGCGAAACAATGTTTGTTTTAATTACGCTGGCAAGGTACCTGTCCATATAAATACGTGCACAAGGTCTGGGTACTGTGGGTATTTGTAGTATGTTAGGCCAAACTTGTTGACGCTATGTAAACATTCCAGCAAGTTTTTACTTATTTGCGGTACATAGATTATATTGCCATCAAACATACAGAAGGTTGAGCACCTTCTGATAAACGCTATCACATGACTAATCCTAATCCTTAAAAGTAGATATACGTAAATGTAATTCCACAAGTTTTCACTTTTGATGAAGGTTTTATATGGGACGGGGGAGGGGTCTGCTGCTTCTCTGCAGCTGACAGCCCGACGTGCGCGCAGAACAAAACCTTCTGCTCGGACATCAAGCTGCCTGCAATCCTGCTCCTGGAGCGGCGCAGGAGCCACGGACCTCTCTTTCTACGAACAACTAGCAACCGAAGTGCATTTCCCTCCTTTTCGGGGACTGACAATTGTCCGTTTTGAGGTAAGGTTGCGTGGATCCCTTTCATAATACACGTCTGTATCTTCCGTCCGTTCGTTAGTATATAGTGAGTTTCAGTCTCGTATAACAAGAAGGGAATAAAGTCATGAATAATAATTGCTCTATCATCCATGCTGTTGCACCAGCTTTGCCATTTTGGCAGATTTGAGTACATGTACTTTAATATTTGTGTTATTTATTATTAGTAGTATTTTCTGGGAAATAAAATGTGCAGTTTAAGTGGCTACATTGTTCAAAGTACTTTGTATATTAACAGGATGTCGTAGCGTGCATAATGTCGTTCTTTGCCAGGCTCGTTAAAATTGCCCATTTTAACAAAGGTATGCATGCTTTTACCTCCTGCTCTGTGTGCTTTGAAAGACATGCTCGCGGCTAAGATTAAGGGGCAACTCGATGTACGACGAAGCAAATTATGTTTAACACGTAATGTTTCAGTCTCCTCACTTCGCTAGTGGATGTGCAGCAGTCTGCATTTAAGGCTGGTGGCGAAGGCAAGTGTAGGTGACAATGATAATCTCTCACTTTTTGGTTTGAGTCGTACTCTGGTGCTTTAGAAACTATTAATTTGACGTCAGTGTTACATTATGTATAACAGTTTGTATAAGTATTTTCAACATTTTTTTAAATTAAGAGTTTATTTAATTTTTAACCTTTTTTTTTCTGTGGTTGAGCCAAGCTATTTTAAATCTGCAGTACTCGAACAGTGAATTAACTGTGAACAGCTTGCACATTCAAGTGATTGGAGTCTCTCATGGTACTTCAATCAGGGCAGGCCAGCGGTAAGGTGAAGTATATAAATATGTATATACATGTGGATTTAACAGTGAAAAATCTCATGATATCTAACCCATCTGTATATAGCTGTGACAAAAACTACTGAACTGCACAGGTGTAATTCTGCAGGGATTGGAGTTATGTGTTGTATAGCAGGTGCATAGTGGATATAAATACAGCCCCAATGTGATGACACCCCACATCAGTCCACCCTCCATTAAGTTCCGCTGTAGCTGAACATATCCTTCATGATGTTTAAGAATCTGTGACATTTGTTAAATATGTTGCTTTGCTAATTGAAAATCCTGTTTCATATAAAATTATATTGTCCTCATGAAGGGACTCAGTACTAGTGTGTATTGGATTAAGGGCTTTCAAACAATGTTCATTTGGGAGTAGATGTATCTGGGTGTCTGTTGTAGGTGCTTGTTCAACACATTATGATATGTTTATGTACTCCAAACAATACATAGCTTTTGTAGTCATACTGCTTGGGAATGAAAAATAGAAACATCAGTAGCATTGGTGAAAAACGTCATCAGAAAGAGTATGAAGATGGTCCATACACTCAGCTGACATGTATAATTAACAAAATCCCTCTCAGGGAAGGAAAAGCCTGATGCATCACAAGCGGCTCTCTTACAGATGCAATACCAAAAGATTGATTCTGTTATAGCACTTTTTCGGTCACTTACTCTGGCGAAATGATGATTAATTTGCCACTTTGCGGCTTAATTTCTAAATCAGTGACTTTATAAACCTGCCACGTCTCCGCAGCCTCGTCGATTAGTCTCAGGGGTGTGATCCAGTGAATACATATGGATCCTCTCATCTTCCGGTGCCCAGAACACTGGCAGGGGAAGAGCAGGGTCGACTCCATTGCTCTCTCAGGAAATTACAACCAACAAATCAGCCATTTACCAGCAGTAAATGGTAATGTAAAAGAGCCATGTATATGTACTCATGGTTCTTTTTTATGTCTTTTTTTATCACTAATATTTTTTGTTTTGCATTTTGTTTGATCATTTAAAATACAAATACAGTAATACAGTTGCATGTACAATTTGTGCATCCCTGATCCAAAAAAGCATTCAAATAGAATAACAATGGTGCGATATAAGGCTATGCCTTTACCATTCTCCAAAGCCTTGGCTGAAATTCGCCAACAATCTCCAATTCGTTGTTTTCATAATCATTCTTTTTTGTGAGGTCCTCCACAAAGTATTGGTTGACACAGCTTAAGATATATCCAGTAGCAGCACTGTTAGATACATTTTAGTAATGTATAATAAAAATTAGTTTTTTTTCAGTTACTTAATATTCAAGGAAATTAACAGAATACCTTTAAATGCAAGTGCAACTCTCCTAATCTGAACTACAAATGATATCAAAAGAACTAAATGAAAGATGGGTGTGTCTCATATTGTGCAAAATTATGGCCTAGCCTAAACTCTCCTTGTTCTCCTTGTTCAATTGATTATGTAAATTAAATGTAGGCCTTCATGACAAAGACTAAGACAGTGTGTCATACCTGTAGGATGTCAACGCTCGTCAAGTTATGCACATTTTTTTTACGGGAGTAAGAAATTTTTCACTTTGTTGATTATATGACAAGCTTTGGTGAAAATCTGCTCTGATGGAGTTGAGGCCGCGCGAATGCAGAGCAGCTGTTTTGATGCCATCTCCAGTTTTCAAGTTGCCAGATTCATTGTTCCACCATGGTAAGACAATTTCTGCTGCCATATTTGGCCTTGAGTGCTTTTTGATCATCACTGGAAACTGAAATGTTACTTCACAGCTGATTTCTTTGAAATCTCAGTCAATAAAAAACATTCTGTTCACAAAAATTTAGTCATTCAGAATACGTTATAATTATTTAATTGCTATTTTGGCTTTAATGAAAAAATATTAGAAAATGGTGAATTTAGGATCCCAATCCTGAACCAAGAAAACCTCAGAGCTCCGAAGAATTTGGCTCAGAGCTAGTATATACTTCAGAGGTCACACCGTAGAAACATATGATTCAGGATAAGAGGTCAGATGTATTTGTATTTAATTAGTCTCAAAGCATTGTAGTTTTGAAGTCAAAATTGACACAAGACATAAACAAATCATGATGCACACAGCAGCATATTATACAGGTACCATTTCAAATACAATTTGCTGTTGGCTTCAAGACAGGCTATACACAAAACTCATTATCTGTTTTCTACATGATTCTACAGATCATGTATTATCCAAACTCGTTGACACTCCTGATAAAACAGTACAATAAAACTGCAGTTATTCCCAAATATATACAGTTTGGTAAGACATTGACGTATTGTTTGTAGTAGGGATCATGGCTGGTCTCCATTTTTACGTTTAAAAATTGAAAGTTCTCTCGTTATTCCTCCCTCATTGTGCAAGTGGCTAACATTTGTGTCATTGGCCAAAGTGATGTGGGTGAATAGAAAATGTATTCAACAGATATGACTTTTTTTTTTTTCCAATTTTTGAATAAGAAAGAGTTTCCTCATCAATTAAATGTATGTGTTACAATGTGCTGATCATAAAATCATCAGGCACCTATAACTCGTCTAATTATAGGTTAGATAATTGCCAGCAACTCCCACTGGCATGGGTTCTCCTTTAGTGCTGTGTGGGACTTGTAGTATGTAAAATAGCTGCCAGTTGCAGTCGGGTAGTGCATCAGAAAATTGCACATGCTTTGCTTTCTGTGTTTGTGTAAATGTGTAAATTTTACCCCAGTGGTCCCTGGAGTTGCAGTACGTTTTTGCTTAGCAAAAGTAAATTCTTGTAATTTTAACAAAATATTCTTCTTTGAAAACAGCAGCCCTTTAACTGGGGGCTTGCAATCCAGAGTGCCTTATATTCTATCTTATACAGTATGTCTCCATACTGACGTTTGGTCACGCTGCACTATATCTATAATTTTACATATTTTTTGTTCGTATTTAACATTTAATTCTATATTTAATGTAGCATTAAATGTTGTTGCTATGAAAGGAACCTACAGTACATAGACGGAGCTGTGGCCAGTGTGTTCTCTGTTTCCGTCCCTGCAATGACCTGATCCAGTGCAGCGTGGTGTGTGCACAGTAGCTGAGGTCTAATCTTCACTGGGGTGATAAACATAACAGTGATGAATGGAGCTGGTGGTGTGGTTTAACATCCTGAGCTCAGTGTTGTCTTGCGGGGTCGGCCCTCTGATAGCAGAGCAGAAGTTCAGCCAGCTCCACTCTTAGTCTCCACACAATTTGGAGTTGGCAGTGTTAATAGCGGCAGGTGCGCTGCATTGGTTCAGTATTCACGGCCATAGCTTTTTCGCACAGATGCTTTGATGAATGCTGTATTGCTGCTCAGGCGTCTGTCAGCTCCTCGCGCACTTGAAGTGAAATGCATCCCTGGCTCCTGTCCAGCCAGGCGGATGGCACTGCGGTGTGTACGTGGTGTGCTTCCAGTGTGGTCTGTGGGATGTGCATTTTGAGAAAGTAGAATAAAAAAAAAAAAAAAAAAAGAACTGGACCAGGTCTGTTTTTTTTTTCTGTATCAGAGATGAACTGTCTGAAAGATAACAGCCAACAAAGGAAGAATGAAGTGAGACATTTTTCTTAAAAGCGTAGTGTTTGTAATCTATTAAAAGGCCTAGAGTGTGTGGATTTATGAGCAATAGCACACGTATATTGATTGACTACATAATAATTTGGAATGATATAAATATCACATTTGATACTGTAAAATAAATTCTGCTGGGAGCAACTTAAATTCATTAATTTGGCTTAAAGACTGGTGGTGTTAAGAGGATGCCTCTGTACCTGCCTCTGTCATTGCAGTACCTGTGTATGTATTTATATGGCTGTCTGTTCAAACAGAGTGTTTAATACCAGAAGTGCAGACATGCACAAGAGCAGAAATGGTTGAACTGGAATATGAATTTCAATGCATTCTTCACAGACTACTAATTATATATCATAAATTAATAAAAAATGTTCTTTATTAGTCATCATCCCATGTTGGAATACACCAACTCACTATCTCACTATCAGTATCCATGTCATGGAGACCTGTTTAACATCCCTGTTTAATCCCTGTCCTGCAGGTTATGTAGCTACAGTCATTACATGTAGGAAGAGAAGAAAAAAGACAAAAAACATATGATCAGTGACTTACATTACAAATATCAATGTCAGAAGTAGCCTACTTCTTAAGAGAAGAGACACATTTTTAGCTTCATTCTCAGGGTGAAGTCTGTACCTTAGCTGAAAGACACCTGGCTGACTGCCTGTTGAGTGTTGTGCTAGAAGTGTCTTCTCCTTCCTAGTAGTCTCTGAGCATGAAATAGACCATAGATAGAATCACATTCTTTCATAGCTCAGTGTGGCTAATGTAGAATGAAAACAGAACTGATGGTTGTTTTTCAAGCCTCATGATGCTGCTGGAGATTTTAAGGGAAGTACTGGATTCATCATAGTTCACGGTCACTGTTTAGACAAACCATTTCACTTTTGGAGCCCACTGCCAAGTGACATCCATGTGAATTTAAGCATTTGGTATCCTATTCTTAAAAAACAAGCCTGTGGTGTGTCACTGGTGACTTTTTCTGTTTTTAATTACCATTGCAAAGCTTAGTCTTTGTAGAGGGTAATTGCAGTTTCCTTTCCCAGCTGCTCCCTCACAGCATGAGGATTGTGTGTGTGTGTGTGTGTGTGCAGCATTCAGGGGTGTTGGGAAGTGTACACGTATGGAGGCTGTTATTTTATATTGGCTCACTTTTAATATCATAAAGGTTTAAAATGTTAGTCTGTATTTCATTTTTTCAAATACTTTTTAATGCATTATCCTTCCACAGCAGTAATTTTTATTGTGCTCTGCAGCTAAAAGTTTTCTCTGAGATCTGTTTTTGGCATTATCAATAAACTCAATCCCACAGTTGTGTTAAACTAAAAAATTGTGGCACATTGCCTTTAGACACTTACCTGCACAAGAGACATGTCGCACAACCCCCAGTTCCATGTTTTCATTCATGGAATACCTTTTCAAGCAGACCAGTGTGGGTAGTTTCATAAATATTTTGTGAAGCCAAAGCCTGTGCTGAGCGACTTTGCTGACATCAGTCCCCTGACCTCCCCCTTGTATTTCTGACTGAAGAAAAGACTGCTGGCTTGTCTGTGAAGCGGTGCTTAATGGAAGTTCAGCCCTCTGCCTTTGGAGGACAAACTGGATGTACATCAAAGAAAGGCAGACAAGGCTCTTAAGCACCCAGGCAGAAGACCTTCGCATATTTATGTAATAGTCCAGATAGAGCTTACTGTTATTGATTTCAATAATATTTTTGTATGTATCTTTGTTGTACTTTATTGTACTATATATCATAATGCAGGAGAAAGTACACAAAAAAAAAAACGCGTGAACACACAGGGTTACTTGCTCAAAGTTAGTCCTGCTCCCTAGCCACACACCTGTGTAGAACTCCTTTATATAAGCAAAAGGGGCCAATTAAATAATCAGTTCATTCAAGAGACAGACAAGACAATGACAAGAAGCTGTTAGCAATAAAATTTATTGGATTTGTTGTCAGATCAGTTATTTAACAAGATGTAAAATTGAAGACAGAGGATCCTCAACAAAAAAGTAACAATTTAAAAAATGAAACACTACACAAATTATTTTGAAGACAGGGGAAGTCTGTTCCTTCACACTGATGATGATGATGGTGGTGGTGGTGGTTGCTGTTGTTAGTTGTTATTGGGAAGACACTTTAATTCAGAACAACTAACAAGGCTGTCCTAGAAAAAAGTACATTCTGTGCATATTGTAAGAGAAAAAGAACAAGGGCAGGTGCAGAATAGCAAGCTGTGATAAGGCACCACAATGACAATATAATCAAACAACCAATCTTGCATAAGCACATGATGGTTGTTATTATTAGTACGGGGAGCAGTGCTGGTGATGTGATTATTATTCTTCATTTCAAATAGACCAAATGCATAGGAAATGAGTGACTAACTCGGTGTGAGTATGAGAAGAATGATGTTCTTTTATACCTTCTGTCAAAAAATGTGGGGTATAAAACCCCTTAGCACAGCAGACAAAAGGGGAGTAAAGTAAAAAAATATATATATACAAATGATATTGCACCTATGACAAAGACATCTCCACAAGATTTGGAAAATGTAAAGCCATTTTTAAAGGTAAAGCCAAGCATTTCTCATGATCACACAAAATGTGTAAAGACAGGGTTATTCTGCATTTTCAATTTGTTGCAGCCAAAGGTCAGAGCAATTCAGAGTTCACCTGAAGCTGCTTCAGTAGAACATAATGCATACTGCATGAACATGAGCCATGGTAAGCACTAGCAGTGACCTTAGACCCTGGATGGAAAAAAAATACAAATTAAAAAAATAAATAAATAAAACAAGTAGTGGCTTGAATTCGAGGCAGAAGCTTTTCCACGCAGCGCCTCAGCATTCAGTGAAAAACAGGCCTCAGCATTTCACACAAGGTTATTAGAGTTTACTAAACAACCCCTCGGATGATGAAAGGGCTCGATAAGCAGTCTTGGTTGTGTGAAACACACCTTATCTGAAACAGAGCAAAGATTGCTGTTTTCCCGAGTGACACTCAAGGTGATGCATAAATGCAGGAGTGGCTTTAATTGGTTGTGTAGAGGCAAACAGTTATTTCTGTTCAGTCAAGGTGAAGAGCTGCATGTGCATTGTCCACGTTGAAGTTTGATTTGTTTTGATTTGTAATTTGCTTTTCTCAGCAGAATTCTACTTCTCAGTCCTCCGCTTCCATTTAATGCATCTTGGCAGCAGAGATCCAATTTATGAATAAATGAAACTCCTCACTGTCAGAGCTTTGAGGGAGAAAAGTAATGGAATTATCATGTATAGTTTCCAACCATAACGCCTTCTGTTCCAAATGTTAAATTGTGTTAGACCTCTTAATGTACTGCACATGTATTGCATCATAAAAGTACAGTTGTAGGCTGATATATTGATAACATTTGTTTTCACCATACTGGAAATTGTGCCCAAAGTGTGTTATTCATTCAACTGTCACAGAACTTGTGGCATGCTGTACAGGTAATTCTAAACTGCCTACCTACCATTTCAGTAACTGTCCCACTTCTGCTCCGTAATGTCATTAATTCTCTGAGTGGTGATGTGTATTCATCTAACTAGCCCCTGCAGTTTTAGATTATTTGACAAAATAAAGATAAATCATGCATGCAGGAGGTTTATTTGAATAAATCACATTTGGTGCTGGGATAAAACTGACATTTAATTTTAATTAAGAATGCTAACACAAGCCTTTTTTAGAACAAAAAAAAATAAAACAAACAAGCCTAATGAATAAGTTTTGCTTCTTTTATTCTTTTATATCAGCAACTTCAGAAACCCGGATAGTCCAATTTTAGCAGACAGAAATGTAGAAAATGCATTTTTTTTTTTTTTCAATGATCAGTCTAGCAATGTCAGCCTACAGCTGACTCAGTGATGCCTGGACATAAAAACCAGCCTGAAGATACATGAGTACAAGATCCACTCAATACCAGTGTATGCAGCAGAAAAAAAAAAAAACAGGTGAACCAACAGGAAGTTTTGAAGCAGACAAAGGGAAGATGACTGCCTGGGAACTTCTACTCAGAGGTTTTACCCTCAGGATCAGTTTGAAGAAAGGAATGACAAGAAACCAACTCTCCAGATGCATGCATGATGGAGGCTGTTGATATTCACAGCGTGCACAAGACAATATGCACTCATGATGCGTGAGAGGAAACCTGACGGATCACTTGGCTTGTCCCCAAAGATTGGGGAAGAATAATTTGAGAGCATGGGTAAAGTAGTTTGCAGTGTTGGCCACTTGAATCAGGTTTAGGTGGGTGACAGGTAATGCCAAGGAAGACCAGTTTCACAGTTTGATCATGCTATTAAAATTGACACGTAGCAAAACATAAACATCTCATGATCACCAATGTTAGAGACAATTTTTTTTTTTCCACACGAGGCAAGGTTACAATGCAGTACCACATAGTTTTAATGTTGCAGTACATGGTTCCAAGACACAGTAAACTCCCTACATGCAACTGCAGTAGTCCGCTTTAGATTTGTCTTGTCAAATTGTGTGTGTCTTGCTGTTCCTTTGTAACTGGTGGCAGTGGAAACAAGCCTTGTGTTCCCCCAACAAAATGTCCTCTGTTGTAATATGTAGTGATGTTGAATAATATTAGAATGATGGCATCCAACGGGTAGAGGCTGTCTATAAAAGGGATCTCTATACCTGGCTCATAGGAAACTTTGATAATGAGATTAAAGGGTTGGTCGAAATGCTTACAAATAACCTAAACTGGAGGCAACTTTGGTGCCGTTACTGTAGACATTATTAGTTTTAGTCTTCTCTGGCAACAGAGCAACAGTAAAATAATGTATTTGAAATGTGTGTCATGCTGGGAAACATTAACTATATTAACATATATTTTTGTAAAGAACCCTTGATAAAAAATACCCTTGATATTTTTGAAACTGTTACCCTACCACCAAAATACCACACTGTGACATCCCTGTAGGGGAGCATTAACGAAAACTATTTATACCAATTCAGATTAGAATAGATATCCAGGCTAGACATCCAAATGTTTGTGGCAGGTAGCCATCATGATCAAAGCTGGAATACAATCAAAGCTTCCACCCACCATCACTAATAACTGAAATTATTATTATCATTATCCTATTTATTATGAGGTAATTGGTCGCATTAGTAAAGGGTAACTGAAGAGTGGAGATATGTCAAAACAATTTTTTTTCTGGATCAAACAGATTGACAAAACAAGTGGTGACAGCATAGTATTTCAATATTACTATATTATGTGTCAATGACATATCATCATGGGAATGTAGCACCAAATGTAAAAACACAAATCAAGCAAATCTCTTTTTTGTATGTTAGTGTCTCTACCACAGGGTGAGTGACTGGCATGTGGACAGTGGTGCAGCAATCAGTTGCAGTCTCTTGATGGCTTTAAAAAGGCAAATCAGATACAAGCAATAAAATTTAGAGTGGCCACCAGACAGCATGCTACAGTACCCTTTTGGGGCAGAAGTGGTAGTTATGTCGATTGTGAGTGCTTGCCCTCCAAACTTCAGTACTCTAATAGCTCAGATGTTTCTTGTCAGCTAGCAAGCACACTCACAAGGTTATTCAACGGAAGTGTTCCTTGCTGTGGTTCTCTCCACTACATCCTTACAATACATGCTAGCACAACACTATAGAGTCATAAATGTTTCAGTGCACTATTCCTGGCCCTATGCCTCTAGTTGCTGGGACAATCTGAATTTCCTCTGCCTGTTGTGGTTGTTGTTAGGAGAAGAGCTGACATACCCTGACTGTTTTCCTCTCCCAGTACTGTTCTCCCTCTGCTCTGTTGTAATGCAAATGCATTTGTTTAAGTCTTAAGCTTTCCTTACCTGTATACATTATGTTTGCCACGCCTGAATAATAGCTGTTATTATGTCATGATGCTACTTTGAGATTAAACTGCTCTTAAGAATATATTCTAATCAAAAGCTGATTAACTTATTGTCAGTTTTGCTTCCAACAGCGTTTTTTTTTCCCCCTGAAATAAGCATATCCACACCTCATGCTCTGTCCCAGATTCTGCTTCCTCTGTTTATTTATATGTTGACACCAGCAATGTAAAAGCAACAATCATTTGTTGAGCAGTAGACCCACAGAGACTCCATCTTCTCCTTCCGATTGATTAGTGTGTTATTGTACCCAGTACATTTAGGTTTCAGTTCAGTTCAGTTTTCAGTTTGGAACTTTACTGTATGTGGTTCTGTGCCTATGAATTTAGCCACTTTTTGAAAATCATAAATAGCAATAGTGATAGGCCGTGATGAAGGAAGAACCCAGGACTTAATTGGCTTAAATGTGTAGCAGTATCCTTGTCAGTTTGCAAGATAATACCCTACTATGACATTCATTAGAAAATTATCTGTTTTTGATGAAGCTGCTGCCATTGCTATCACCATGATAAAAAATAATCAGCATAAGATGTTGTCAGTGATTGCTGTGATGAAGTACAGTACATAGTCACATAATTCAAGGTCTGTTAACCTTTGAAAATGATAATCAATTAATTATGATGTATGACATTTTGACTGTATATTATACTCTGAATGGCTTGTCTGTAGCCTGAAAGGTCTCAATGAAATATCTGTTTTAAATATGTGAACAAATCTGGAATGCCAACCACATATTGTTGGCAAGACAAGATGCCATTGCTGATAACACATTAAGCAACATATACATATTTAAGCATATGCATGTAATCACAGCCTGTGTACACATTTGTAATGGCATTAAACTGGGAAACAATTAATCAAAAAGCAATTCACAAACTGGAATGAGAATGGACGGACAGGGATGGTAATGCGCCGAGGTGTTATTTTTATGTCTGGGTTAATTCACCTAACCCTGTTGTAATGAAAACATCTTCCATAGATGTATTAACATCACATTAACTCTCAGAGTGTAATGTCAGAGATACGCTCAGCGCAGTTCTGCATGGATGTAATTGAGAAAGCTCCCATAGGAACCTGTAGCAAAATTGCTTGTCTCGTTTTAATTTCTGCCTCTGTGATGCAACTGGCTGAGAATTTCAATGCTAAATTCCACTTATTCATACCAGTGGCCAGCCTGATGTCTTTGCCTTTTAATATTCATTTATTATTATTAGTAGTAGTAGCAGCAGTAGTAGTAGTAGTGTTTAAATAGAGATGGGAATTTATTCTGTTTTATTCCATGATCAGTTTACCCCCATTCAGCCCAACCCCAGCCGCCTTTAACTTTAACTTTGAGTCTGATTCTTACTAAATCTTCTTCATTCATTTCAGCACATGTCAAACTGCCCTGTGTAATACAAACAATAATAATAATCCTTGCATAAAATACCTACTAAATGGTGAGATGAAAACACATTGGAGTTGATTGTGGGCCTGATTTACCATCTGTAATAATGACATGTCTGAACTGAATGTTAAGATGATTGTGTTGCTCAATAGAATGACTGTATTATACATGCTAATTGTGCAGAATAGTCTTTAAAAAATAACCCACAATGTTAGCAGTATCACAGGGGATGGGAACATCGATGTAGCAGATATTATGTAGGCATGGTTTCCTATCTGCTTGTGAAACATTCACTGGTCTTTTCGTAAATGCAGAACAAGAGAAACGGCTCTACAGTCCACTGCATGATGAATGTGTTGCACAGTAAATGGATTTGCAGTGAGCTGACCATCTGATGAGTTCCATACACTTGCAGTAAACCTTACTCTAGGTGCTTCCAGCCAGTATTTGCATACAGACCAAATGCTTCTGCATGTATCTATGTATGGGGAATAAGGCAGCATTAGGCAGTCATGTTCAGAGCTTTTGTATTTGGTTTGTTTGTGGTCTGCTGTACTGTATATTTCAAAATGCAAGCAGTGCACTGTTCAGGCAATGCAGACAGCGTCATGGCTTTTGATTTGTAGGACCATGTCCATCTGTCTATGCTCTCGATGCATCCATTTGTTCTTGCAGGGTGATGCCTTGTGACTGTGTTTTCACAGTGACTGTCTGCTCCAAGCAGAGCTGATGGCGTGTCCATGTGCCCTCTGCCCTTTGCCCCTTGACCTCAAATTAGCAACTGTGGGTGCTGGAGTAGACTCTATCTGGCATGAGAACCTTTGTTGTTTGTCAACTCTGTATATCCAGGACAACTTTTGTCCTCTCTCTGTGAAAAATAACTCCTGACATCTGTGATTATTCTAAACCCTTAAACTGTCTTTCCCCATTATACTTACTGGGCTGTGATAGATTTAGCTTTATCTTCATGGTCACAGTGTGCTTCTATTTTTCTCCCTCCCCATTGTTTATGTTTGTGTCTGGCTGCAAAAGCCTTCCTTTGCAGGGATTCATCAATAACATCTCTCCAAATACAGGGGACTGTGGAAAAGGCTTTGCACAGCCTCACCAGCTCCGCGGTCTTATAGATCAAGACGACCTTCATCCTTTAGATCGTACTGCAGAGTGTGTGTTGTGACTTCATTTCTGAAACCCTTTCTACACTTCAAGCCAAAATCAAAGTGACGTTTAACTCAAATAGCCATTTAGTAGCTTTTCCTGCTTGACATAAAATACACCCTGAAGGATGCACCAATAATATTGTGGATCTGCGGTAAGACAATGCATATGTCAAGGAGTAGGGATCATTACTTTGACTGATTCAGGTTAGGGAAGTCCCCATTCTCATACCAAGACAGAATATTGCTCACAAAGGTATTATTTTTGGTCTCTGATCCTTGTAAAACTCCATCACAACACCGAGGCTGGGTGGGAGGTGGGGCCTGCTACCACTGAGCTCCACATAGTGAAAGCAGTGTTCCACTTTATATGACTGTTCCTCGGCATGAATGGTGACACGCCTAACAGCAATCCTGCTTAACTGTAGTACTTTTCAAAAGAAAGTAAATTGACGTATTATAGCTCTGTCTGAATGGCATTCCCATGCTTTAGTTATTAGAAATATTTGGAATTTACTCTCTCTCTCTCTCAGACAAAGGATGTTGCAATGATGATTCTGAAATCAACAACTTGATGAAGGAAGCGTGGTCTGTGAACACAAGGCACCTGATATGTGCTGCCTTCAAATGGATAGAAACAATGATTCATTCTGTCATTCATTTTCACTTTGCCTGGAATGATCTCGTTGTGGCAGTAAAAGATGGGAACCATCTGGCTCCAAAGTGGATCCAAGTGGGATGTGTCTTATTAGACATGGTACACAGTTATTCAGGGTGTAAGTGTTCAGTGTGGTGCCCTGTGAAATGAGTCTTGTAAGAAATGGTACTCGCTTCACTTGTGTGTGTGTATGTGTGTATGTGTGTATGTGTGTATGTGTGTATGTGTGTATGTGTGTATGTGTGTATGTGTGTGTGTGTGTGTGTGTGTGTGCGTGTGTGTATGTGTGTGTATGTGTGTGTATGTGTGTGCGTGCGCGTTCAGTGTGTTGTCCTGTGAGACGTGTTTCATAAAAGAGGGCATTGGCTTCTTTTATATTTTTTCTTCAGTGAAGGCAGTCTGAGTTAGAAGGGGATCTTCCTCTGCTGATTGCATTGTCTTTGCCAGCTCAAATTTAGAGCAAGCCGCTCTCAGCTGAAGGTTATAAGAAAGGCAAAGTCTTTTCAGGATATTGAAAATACCTCGCTCAATTGCCACTTACCAATGCATCTTACCAATGTTATCATTTTACCAGTATTCAGTATTTGTTGGGGACATATACATTGTGCTATTATGGCCAGTCTCCTGAGTGATTACAGTAAGGTAATGCAATCACTGAATCACTGATTGCAGTGGAAGTTCAAGAAGGCACATTCTTCCTGCTGTTGTCCTTTGTCTGACTTATGGCCTGGTTACTAATGCTTTGATGTCTGAGTAACCTTGAATAGATGATTATTTCTAGATGGATTTAACATGTAAGCTGCTGTAGTAATGGCCTCAAAGCCTTCCTATGTGTGTGTGTGCGCGCGTGTGTGTGTGCGCGTGTGTGTGTGTGCGCGAGCGTGTGTGTGTGTGTGTGTGTGTGTGTGTGTGTGTTCAGTCTGCCTTGTCTACTGAAAGATTAATCAGTTAGCACTACCATGGGTTCAGAAACCTGAACAGTGACCCACACTCTCATTTTTATATATACACAGACAATTATTTACACTTATTAGTCAAATATTCTGTTCAAGTACATGTCATGTACTTTGGATACATTTAAACCACTAATGAGGAGGAAGTGGTCCCCTTCTTGCTCATTAATAGTTGCTACCCATTACATTGTGAAACCGGTATTTGTGTTCCTCTTCCTTTTTTTGCATGGTACTGCTGTTTGCAGAGTATGATGACAGTTATGTACCTCTGCTGAACATGATGAGCTGAATTCTGTCTGTCCTTGTCTGTCTTTGCTGAGGAGCAGTCAGACTCTTCTTGTGTGAATTGTCTAGTGCTGACAGGGAGGGGTAACCAGAGTTCAGAGATAGTTGCTAGACACAAGTACAATAACATTATTTTGTGAATAATGAATAAACATTTTGCATCCAGTAGTGTAATGTTGTTTACATCCACGTGCCTTCCTTGCACCCCACGCGTTACCCGTTGTCGTGGTGCATAATGCATGAGAACTCAGGGACAGGGAACTCAAAGGGCTTTGCTCATTCAGGGAAGAGAGAGAAATCATAATGAGAGATGTACTCCCGAGGCTTTGCACCAGCAGCAGGTGGGCCTGGGCAAGGAAGCGCTCCAGCAGGAGTGGAAACACAGAGGCGACGCCATTCTGCACAGGTGTCTTGCTGATCAGTCATTCACTGTGGGGATCATGTGGGGATTTTATGGATACTCTGTGGATTATTAATGTAGATTAATATATTTCACAGTAAAATACTGTTTTTTTTTCGTCTTTTTTATTAGCACATGAAGAAATAATTACCTCAATCCACACACACACAGATACATATACACACATAAACATGAATACATATGTATTTCATCTCAATCAATACAATTAATTGGAGTGTAAACTATTTTTCCATTTTCTGGACAACATTACCAGGCATCAGAATAAACCCCTGGGAAAGTATTTCTTTTGATGCACCAGGCAAAAAATCAAATACATAGCCTGCACAAGGCCGATTCATAAAAGCAACCAGGCACTGTGTGGGTGTTACTTTTCTTAGAACAAATCTTGGTGCCTTGTACAAACCTGTGATACTCCTACAACAGTTACAGCAGGAAACTTTGAAGAGTTCACAGGGTAAACTTCATTTCGTGATTATTTAGAGTGGTAAGGTTCTGCTTAGGAATGGGAATGAGATGTGACCTTGCTGGTCTGAAGTAGCCAGATGGTTAAGTGAAATGAAGTAACGGCAGGTCATTGCACATAGAGACCTCAACCACATGGTGCTGTAGACAAAAGAATGCTGGAAAGAGTCTGCGAGGTGCATGGAGATGTAACAAAAGGAAGCAATTACACAGTGTTTATTTTATGCTTGACTTTGAGGACTAACACTTTCCTGAGCACTTCCCTTGGTGAATTTTCAGATATACATTGGTACCTTTATTGAGACTTTTCATAGCTGAATACCTTTTTAATTGACAGCATGTCTGGATAATGAGGCTGGCTCTTATAAGCCAATTACAACCGTTTCAGGCCGACTGAGTTTAAATTGTCAGATCAATGTGGGCTACAGATGGAGTGTGCATACCAGGCCAGGAATAGAGACCCTGAAACACATGGGGCAGCGGTATTGTAATGCTGCTTGGTAGTGCTGCTCAGTTGTGCAGCTTGATGACTGAGGGCTTGTCTGTGCAGCTCTCAGCTGGATCACTGTTGCCTTACCTACAAGACCTTTGATCATAGTTCTTAGCCTAAATTGCTCTAGGAATGAATAAAATATGAGTTGTGTGTGCTGCCCTAGATATCATCTGCAAGGCAAAAAAGAGAAATTATTTAAATCAGCATACGCAAGACTGTAAACATGCAGAGAAGACCTCTGAATAGTTAGGTGTTGCCTTTTCATCATGCCTTTTGTTCAACCTTTCGGTCACAGGATTTGCGGCAGAGAAGAACAGTGTCATAGTTTGCCTTTTTTTCTGTTTCACTGACACCCCATAATTTCAGCATGCATGTCAGTGATTGATAGGATGTTGTTTTCTTTTGCGAAGCCAGCACTAAAAATGTGAAAGAGTTGCTAGTTGGGCACAAGAGTGTCAAAACAGTGCTGTCCTCTTTCTTCCTGAAGGATGACAATTTATTTAGCACTGGAATATCCACGGGGCCAGGTAAATGCTTTGACAGGGATGATGTTGTGAGGGCTCATAATGGTCCTGACTGAGGTGACAGACAGCTCTGGAAAGACTCCTGATGTCTCTTTATGGACGTGACATGGACGAACGGACAAGAACTACTCTGTCACAACACCAGCCCTCTCCTAAGGGTGGGGGAGGAAACCTCCCCTGGGCGGATCTGCTGTCGTGCTGTTGCCAGGTGTCGAACTATCATACATAACAGCACAGGCCCCTCGGAATGTCACTCCTCTTCAGAAAGAGGTTTTTCTTGTGACACACTAATGACAGATAGGAACAATATGGTACAGACTGGGCCTGAAAATAGGAGCCTCCCAGGGTGTTCCTTAGACAGCAGCAGAGAAAAAATGTGCTTCACATTGTATCTGCAAATTATTGGCTGCAGGTCTTGCATGAAGTTTTAGCAACCAGCTAATCATAAATCATAGTTGATTCTGCATAATGGTGAATGCTTTGGCCAAGGTCTTCAGTATTCAATCATCCTTATGTTAAAGTGGACAGAAGTCGTGAGCCCATCTGCAAATTTGAACCCATGAATATCATTATGCATCATTCATAGTATAGTTGTAATTCATTTTTTTACCCATCACTATGCAAAATCAATATGTTGCCTAACAAGCCATAAATATGGTTAAAAACAAATTTCTTTTTTGGTTATGTAGAGGTCTATGTAGGGGGTAGTATAAGTTAAAATTCTGTATGATGCTATATGTTGGCAACAAATGCTGATGTTATTGATTATGCTTAAGATGGATGAATCAATCTTTAATGAGTTACAAAGGCATCATAAATGTGAATGAAATGCTGTATATTATCCTTATCTACTGTAGCTGATGCATTTATATTATGCATCAATTATACATAATTTGTTAATATGTGTGGATCGTATGTAATTTTCCAGAAAAATTAATCTTAGTTGAAATGCACCTGCTCCATTTGGCAAATGAGATGCAGGGCCAGATACTCTGGTGCTACAGTTTTTCCTCTGGCATTATAGTCCCAAACTGTTCAGTGTCTAGTCAGTGTGGCACCTCAGGTTTTGACTGGTCAGCAGGGAATAGAAATTTCTGATTGTTTCATTCTGAATAAAATCACTAATCTTACATTCCTGTTCCTTGTGCTCCAGGCACCTTGTAAAGTTCATAAAGTTCTTATTTTAGTTCTACTCGTAGGACAAATTAATTTGTTTCCATTCCCTGAACTAGTTACATTTCCACAGCCCAGTGACTTATAGGGTCTCAATCCAAATATATTATAGTTAATGTTTCATGTTTTATGTATATTTTAAATAAATACAACAGATTTATTTTATGACTAAAACAGTAATTATTTTACACAGTACTATTGCTTCAGCCTTTCCTTTTTATAAAATACTTGTCAAAATGGCTCCATGAACATCACTATTATTGTCATAGTGACAAGTCATAAAATATACCAGAGCTTCTGCATAAAAGTTTATCACAACATTAAACCTCACAGAAGCACAGATTCCAATGTTTAGTAAAATGTTAAAGTCTATACTGGGAGGACTTTGGGACAGTGCAGTGTCAGCCATGAAAGACATCAATATTGTCCAAAATGCTCTGATTCCTGTCGTTCATGTGATGCAAAAAAGGGCATTGATCAGTATCATTATGGTAAAATCAAGGCTGAAATCAAACAAAGCAACTTACATGCAACTTTTATCACCTGCTGCGAAATTGTACCTTTATTGTATCATGTAACACCCCCTGCAACTAACCAGCAACTCAACTGCAACCAATGTGCACAAAGTTGACAACAATCCAACTTCATGCAAGTAGTTTCATGCAACAGTGAATCAACATTAAAATTTTATTTACATTTCATAAACACATTACATTACATAAATGGAAGATGCTGTAAAAAATGATCCTACTGCTGAGTATTCTCAGAATAATGGTTTGCGCAGCTGCTGTAGAAAGGCATAGAGCACCATGTCTTCACTGAGCCGGTGTTTCTTCATATGAACATAGAAGTAGATATATGCATAACTTTGTTCTTCAGATCATGAGTGTCATTTATGCCAAACTGTATTGTTATAGTCTTTCAGACTGCAAGTCTAAAATTGATTTGAAAATAACACATTGTTACACATAATTAAGAAGGAACAAGAAGTTTGTAATGTGATTATTGGTAGCAAACTGGTCTGTGCAGTCAGGAACCATGTGCCTGTTTGTACATGTATAGTATATTGCCTTAGTGGTCAACAATGTTGAAATTACTTGTTGGAAATGATACTTGTGCTTCTGCATAGAGAGACAGAAAGAGTGATGGAAAGAGAAATTTATTTTACTTAGCTTCCTGCTTTATTTTGTTCTTTTTCCCATTATCAGCATAATGATCTCACACTTTGTTCTCTCTGTATCTCTTCCTCTGTCTCTTTCACACATCGGGCATACACACAGTCCTAGTTGTCAGTCATTTGGATGAAAAATTTAAATTTGTCATTATTGAGAAATGATTAAAACACTTGGATGTCTTTATCTAAAATGACAAGCTTCTCGAATGTAGTCTGTATTTTTCAGAGAGAATATTTGGAGTAGGGCATGTTCACATAGATAAGAATTCCAGTACTTCATTAGAAGCCAGGCTATTTCTTTACCAAAATATTGTGGAACCTACTTGAATGATAGGCTATATCTGTTCCACTGAATAATAGGTGTACTATCTCTTCCAAACGATTATTGTTAGAAATTACACTGAGGATTTTCTCAATTTATTGAGACATTTGTGTAAATAAATTATTCAGTATTGTAATCAAATATAGTTGTCACCATTACATCCCCAGCTAAATGATTTACTGACATTCAAATAGTTTGTTTCCCATAATTCCCATAATTTCCCATAATATCATGTTCCAAAAAATGTTAACCAATTCTTACTCATGTCATCTGAAAGGTACATCTGTAAAGTGTAACTTGGAAATAATCTACGCAACACTATACTGCTCTCTATGGCATCATATTTCTCTTTTCTCGCTTGTATTTTCTGAAATGACTTTGAAAGCTAAAGTGGGTGAGGACTGGCTAGTGACCTCTCCAATTCTCTCAGACCTCACAGCAAGTCTGCTTCGAAAATGCCTGAACAGTAAATCGGTTGACATTTTGCACATCCTGTTCCCTTCGATACTGAGCTGGACTACTTTCAGAGAGACACTCAAGTGAATCACTGTCCAAAAAAAAGGATGAATAATACATCCAGCTATCTTATTTGTGGGTGCAAGTCACTGACTGATAGGAATTTAAAGCCTGAGACAGCATGTATCACACAAGGAATGTTGGCTTGAATCACAAGAACCAAGTCAACCAAGTCTGTGTCTCAGATGTGATGGAAGAGAGAGTCAGGCAGGAAGAGGAGTCCTCACGCTGTGCCTTTTCTGCACTGAATGGTTGTGATTGCTAGTCTCTGCTGAAAGCTCACAGTAGCAGTGAACCCAGGGCAGTGGTATTTATAGAGTCAGTTGCAGCCTGTTGGATGATTGAATATACTGAAGTGGTAAGTAATAAAGCTTTCATAACAGCATGGCACAGAAACCAGAGCAGCCCCACAGCAGCAGGGCCCGGCCAAAGAGGAAGGGACTTCTCTCCTGCAGGGCAAGACTTTCTGTGGAGTCAAACCCGGGTCATGTATTCACATAAGGGCCATTAACTCAACCATAAGCCAAATCCCTTGGAGCTTTAAAGCTTCTTGGTCATCAAAGTATAAACCCGATCAAGACGTTTAATTTTTGGTGGTGTGAATTCAACAATAGACAGATATTAACAGATTTTTTACATTCCTAAAGGCGAGAGGGGGGGTGGTGGTGGTGGGGGTGGTGGTGGGGGGCATTCTGAGGAAAGCGTGCAAATTTTACACAACATAAATATCTTGGATGCTTAGATCATAAATATTTGATGTCCTGTTACTGACACATCACAGGCAATGTGTAGTTGAAAGGGAATATTGAAATGAATTTCAAAGGAAACAGGAAATATTCAGAATATTTAATAAAAAAAAACAAACAAAACAATCAGTTTTCAGGTTAGAAGATTTTGTTATGCGAGAGTTGCTCTTTAAAGATTTTCAAAGGTGACATTGTGTTTTGTCATTTTCATAAATGCCAAATGCAAAGCTATGGAACAAAAATAAATTGAGCAGGAATGCAATAAACCAATTTGTTTCTGTTTTGTTGCTTGTATTGTGCATTCCAGTGCTCTTTACTGACTATTGTCTGAACAATTTATTCTGGGAGGAAAGAGGTAGTAGTTCCATTCTGAATCACAGCACCTGTTGTGTATTAAACCATCATTTCCTTCTAATCAAACATATAATCTTTTTGGCTGTATGTTTCAGCTTTCAATGATGTCATTTATTTAAGCCCTCTGATGGTTTTATGAAATATTGCTATCCAAAGCTGTAAATGCCACTCACCAGTAGCTTCCTGTTGTGTGTAGGATTGACTTTTAAAATCCTGATTTTCCTGGACCACATTGATAATGGACTCCAACTGTTTATCTACACAGAATTCCATCATTGTGGACTTGAAGTTACCCTCTTCTGATCATCCAAGACAAGTTATCCTCTGCTTCTCTCTGGCTGTTTGTGTGAGGTATCTGTCACAGTATGTGGTTTAATGACAGTAAACGTTAAAAGATCTCTAGTTTAAATAGACTTACTCAGTCCCCAAAGGTCAGAACACAGGGTTTCTTTAGGACAATGGGAAGGACTCAGGTACGACAATATAAGACCTTCAAAGACTGTCGAAACCAATTACACAACCAGGCGGAGAGCCAAATACCTTCACTCTTGTTTTCAAATGCTTGTCTGCCCTTTTAGTCTTGTATTGTTTTGCAAGGATTATTATTCAAAAATCAATCACTAAATAAGCACATGTTAGAGCAGAGAACCCTTGGGATAAGGACTGTTTAGGATGGCAGTGAGTTAGACAGCACCTCTATGACGTTGTTCAATGTGTGATACCTCCCAGTGAGTTCAGAGGGGCGTGCTGTTTCCAGACGTTCTGTGACCTGGTTGACCTCAGGTGCAGTTCACTTCTCCCTACAACACAAGGCTGAATCACAGTGGAACATATTTTCTTTTAAATGAGACCTTATTCCCTTATAATGATTTCCCCTTAGACCAAATGTCTCACAGCTTGATACGCTATTAAGCAAATGAAGTGCATCAGATAAAGATGGGATCTGTGGACTCTGGCTCTGATGTGGGTACTTACCGTATTGTCACATATGCAAGATGAGAAATTTTGGGGAACTATAGGAGAGTTATACTTGAGACAAAGTCAAGAACAGTCAGCTTCATTTTACACTGCATACTGATGAGCACGGATGGAATGCTATGCTCTGTGCATTGTGATGAGCCTGTTCACAAACACTCTAGGGAAATTTCCCCTTGGATGGATAATCATGAATTTATGTGCAATATTTTGATTAACAATTTAACTTTAGGCAGAAATATTAAGGCCCATGTGCAAACAAAAGAAAATAATTTTCTTTGTTAATTGGGTAGATAAATAGATACTGTTAAGTTTCTTACTCTATTAGGCATATTTTAAGTTCTCGGAAACAGTGCATTGAAACTTAAAACGCACTATCCACCTGAAAGCAAAGCTGGACATCATAGCTCACATTGCTTGTGCGAAAAATCTGAATTTAAGTGAACCACACAAACTGAGACCTCTAGGAATCTTGATTCTGATTTATTGGCTACTGTGCTGTACCCATCTAGATCCACACATTTCAAGGACTGTAATTTGATCATTTGGCAAAAGCAAAATATACTTAATGTGATTTGTCTTATTTCCATCACATAAAATGACCTATTGCTGTTATCTGCTTAAGATAGCCATGAAGTATATATTGCTGTAGCTAGCAAGTTAGTTTCCTTTTCAATTCACTTTCACTTTGGCACAAAAACCTGCCAGAAATAAATAAAGTACAGTTTGCACATTGAAATAATGTATGTACATGTTTTTGTGTTTATATTTCATTTAGATGTCATTATATCTCTGTTTATTTTTGTATTTATAAATACAGTGCATTCAGAATGTGTTCAGACCCCTTCACTTTTTCACATTTTATGTTACAGCCTAATGCTAAAATTTAAATTAATTTTTTCCCTCATCAGTCTACACTCAATACTCCATAATGACAAAGTGAAAACAGGATATTAGAAATTTGCAAATTTGCAAATTGCAAATTTATTTATTAAGCATCTGGAGTTGCATTTCATTTTAGGGAGGCTTGAAATTCCAATGCAATGCATATCGTTAGCATCAATCAACCTGTATGCAGATTCATATCTGCAAATAAATAACCCATTTCTAATATGATTGATAAAGTGTAACTGGGAAGTAATCTTCTGGGAAAAAGGACTTCCTCTCCTAGAGGCAAACATGCATGATTTACAAACTCACAGATATTAGCCTCACTTACCTCCCATGTCTCAGCTAGGTTAACACAGGGCTGGTAATCATTTACGTGAATATAGCTGTGAAATTGTAAAATCCACTCTGGCTAATGGCTTGGATGCATATACTGTGAGCCTAGATTATGTTTTGCTCCATGTGGGATAGAGTGGGCCGTATTTTGGCTCTCGCTGAGAGTAGTTTAGACAGCAAGGTATGCTAAATTGTGCTGAAAAATTAGCTAACATCACTTTTCAAGCTAGCAAATACTTCTGCGAGCAAGTTTTTATGATGTCTGTCCTAGTCCTAGACAACCACCACAGGGTATATCAATGCTCTTCACTGAGTCTTACATATTGTGGGGGTTATCTACACCAGAGATCTCAAAATTGATTAGAGTTTATACTGTGGAGCCTATAAATGGTCTTTGCCCTTTTATAATGTGTGATTAAGGCCAGGAGAGGCACTTATGGAAAACTGTAACAGCGTCCCCTAAACTGAAGACAGCCAAATACAGTTGAATGAATGCAGAAATTATATTGCATTGTACAAATAATTTATACAGTATAGATTGCTAACACTGTGCAAGCTGCAATAATACTGATTTTGCTGACAGAACTACACTATATGGACACAAGTATTTGGCCCCACCTGTTTTTCAGGGTTTGGGTTAGGCCCCTTATCTCCAGTGAAGGGCAATCTTAATGCTTCAGCATCCCAAGACATTTTGGACAATGCTATGCTTCCAACTTTTTGACAAAACAGTTTGGGGAAGGCCCTTTTCTATTCCAAAATGACTGTACCCCAGTGCACACAGCAAGGACTATAAAGACATGGTTTGATGAGTTCGGTGTGGAAGAACTTGACTGGCCCGCACAGAGCCCTGACCTCAACCCCATCGAGCACCTTTGGGATGAACTGGAACGGAGATTGCGAGCCAGGCCTTCTCGTCCAACATCAGTGCCTGACCTCATAAATGCTCTACAGAATGAATGGGAACAAATTCCCACAGAAACACTCCAAAATCTTGTGGAAAGCCTTCCAAGAAGAGTGGAAGCTGTCACAGCTGCAAAAGGGGGACCACCTCCATATTAAAGTATATGTATTTGAATACAATGTCATTACAATGTAATGGTCAGGCGTCCAAATACTTTTGTCCATATAGTGTATGTTGCTACTATATCTGATTTTACATGTTGTTTCTTTCCCTTCTTTCTGCTATACTTTTTTGCTTGCTACATACAGAGCTAGTGATAATGTATAAGTATCCACCTAGATTAGCTTTTAGTCTAGCAACCAGCCTACCAAGCTGTTAAATAAAATACAGTACAGCGAATAGCAATCGACTGTGTTGTCCCTGTCAAACAATTGGGCAAAGTGTGCTTCCTAGAGTAGAGCACACACAGATACAAGAACAATACATTGCTGTAAATTATTATGATTTTCATACACAGTTAACTAATACAAACTGCACAGCATAAGATATAATTTATGGGCTGGAGTAATCCCATGCAGAGGGTTAAGTGAAGAACATGTCCAAGCTGTAGGAACCGAGGTAAACTCTGAACTTCAGTGGATAGCTATGCCACATGGGATTGTCTGCACCTGAAGGTCTGATAGACTGCACTTGCCTGGAGAGCCAGTGAACTAGTCTCATGCTGGAGTCTCCTTATATTGACAGAGTCCTGCTTGAACTTGAAAATGCGAATGATATTCATAGCATTATACATTTCAAGACAGTACATACCTGCCAGAATGAAATGCATTAATATGTCGTGTACAAATATAAAGCTATTGATTTATTTATTTCAAGGTGCATTTATTCCAGGTTTTTATTTATTTCAAGATTTATGTATGTCAAGATTTTAAAAACAATTTTAGCAGATTTGTATTCTGTATTTCACATCCCCTTGACTTGCATTTGCTCCAAAGAGCATTTGTGATTGTATTTTCACACAGGCGAAGATGATTTTGAAAGTAATATGCCTGAAAATATTCCAGTGTAACAAGCTTTAGCTTTACTGAGCTTACTTAGCTTACTGAAACCAAAGTTATTATTAACAATATTATAACTTGTCCTTAAACAGTAATTGAAAATATAGATATGGTTTAAATGTGAACCCTGTGTGTGTCAGTAGGGTCTAGGGAGCATGTCATTGCATTTAGGTGTTCGGCTCATTCATTTAAATGCTTCTGTTATGGATCACAAAAAAATGTAAATATGATTTGCAAAGTGGTTATATAATCAGTGTTGGAACTCTATCATTTGATACTTAGGTTTATGCGACATATATTTATTTTACATTGCTTAAAGCTTACCTCAAATGAAAACACTTTTATCTGAAACTGTTAGTTTACCTTTTGCATGATACTAAAAGGGTAGACTCATCAAGATAAATTCCTTGGATATAGTTATGCATAAAGGTACAGTGGTTGTTTTGTAAAGATTTGCATTTATGGTATGTTTAAAAAAGACATGCACAGCCTGTCATATTTTCAATACCTGCAGTTGCCTGTTAATTCTTATAAAGCAGTCATGTAATGCTCATGATAATGTTATGCCTGGTTTTAATGCTTTTTGAAGAAACATTTAAAATTATGTGACACCCTTGTGTTACACCCCTCTGTGGCTGATCAGAAGGTGATGCTCCTAATTGCCATGCAGGTACAGTGCCTAGGGGATTACCAATTCACTAGCAGTGTGTCTTTTTGAGCTACACCACTGAAGACGGATCATGTTCTGCTTCCTCTCAGACAGCACAGGACACGCTTTTGATTGGCATTCCTTTAACTAGAAACGGTTTGCCCCTTGTTCTGCATTTCAGCTGTTCCATTCCAATGAGCTCTGACTCCAAACTAATTGGCCCTCTGTGAAGTCTTGGTTTGTTCAGCAGTATTCGTTGGGTGAGGGGTAGCACTGATAATTCTTGCAGTTGAGCTATCTGCTTGAAATGTGTTTGGGGCTGTCTGCATTTTGTTATTCTTTTTAATGAAGGCAAACAACATCTGAATGGAAGCTGTAGCTCTAATACCATTCATCTTCTTTTTGTTCATTTTTACATACACAAAGGTAGCCTTGTAGTGAGCACTCTGTTTTAAGTCGAAAGTTGAGATTTTTTCTGTTTAAAGCTTAGAACTGCTGCCATACGGTTTGGTCATGTGGCTTTGATGAAGGCTCAGTGCTGTCCTCACCACAAATAGATGTGCAGGCACAGCAACACAGCAATATCACATCAAGCTGAATATGGTATATGCCTCTCACGAGCTGCAGTTTACAATCACTACAAAGGCAGAAGCTGCATAAAAGTTTTCATGAAGAACTGATACATGTAGGGTGGGCGATATATTGAATATACTCGATGTATCGCGGCTTGTTCTACGTGGGATGTAGTAAATGACTGTATCGCAAACATCGAGTACAAATTGTCATGTAATTTTTTTTAAGCCACCAGCATGAGACTCGCTTTGACGTTTCGCTCTTCTCGCTCTCTTCTATGGCTCTCTCACTCTCACAGACACAAAAAGAAACAACTCACATGCATACGTCACACACACACACACACACTCGCCCACCCATCTAGACCACTCTTCTGGGCGAGTGTGTGTGTGTGTGTGTGTGTGACGTTGGTTTCTCCCTACTTGCACTCTCCCTGCCTGTACACACGCACAGATGATGAAAGGCGCAAAACAATCCATTTAGCTGTTACTGTGTTCCAAAGATGAAGCGGTCTATAGCTGATTATTTTAACCCTTTCGCAAGTAACTTATTTTATGCTATGTAGCACGCGTTACATTACATGGCTCGTTATGTTTTCATTAGCGTTATTAAGCTTCTCATAGTTTTCACTGCTGCATTTGCTATATTTTTTAATGTTAATTGCTGTTTCCTCAAAGCTAGAATTAGCTAGAATTTTTCCAATCTCGTGTTCTAATTGCACCGGTTTTAGCATATGCGTTAAACGGCTAATCACACCAGTGTCACCGTACGTGCGAAAGGGTTAAAAAAAAAAATGAGGAGAGAGAGGAGGAGGCTGATGGAGACGGAGAGCCAACCAGAGGTCCTAACTCAGACACAACTGATGATGAGAGTGCAGGCTGCAGGGAGAGTGTAGGTGCAGACAGGGAGAGACCGACTGAGCCAGTGAAGAAGAAAAAAGTACTACTTTCAACCACAATGGCTAACACAGTACCCGTGGTTGGTGCAACCAAATCATGTGCTGGTGCGACCAACTGAGAAAGTGGAAAAGTTAGTCTGGAGCACTAGTATCGCAAAGAAGTTGAATAAACAACAGTTATCTGCAAAATATGCAGCAAAACCATTGCCTGGTTTGGATGAATACTGTTTTGTTAAATTTAACTTGGTTGCGATTTCCCCCTTGCAGGTTTAAAATTGTTCCAACAGAAACCACTGATGAATATAAACAAGAATGTTTTAATGCAGACATATGTTGCAGGGACTACTAGAATCATCATACTGGTGTGATTGTATGCATCAAAGGGTTAAAGCGAGCATTTATGAAGTGCTTTAGAGGAGATTTCAAAATATCAAGGTATATATTGTGTATCGCGATATAGCCTAAAATATCACAATATTATTTATAGGCCATATGGCCCGGCCCTAGACTAATACATCATGACTGCAGGAGTGACAAGGTAAAGAAAGCATGTTTTAGGGTTTAGTTTTAGAATGATGTCATTGCTGGTAAACCAATTGAACACAGGTCCTTTACAATATATCTATATATATATATATATATGTATATATATATATATATAATATATATATATATATATATATATATATATATATATATATATATATATATATATATATATATATATATATATATATATATACCTTTATAACAGTGTATGGACTACTGATAAAATCAGGACAGAACTTTATC